>NC_056510.1:43006849-43014024 GCF_014905685.2 Nematolebias whitei | reverse complement strand
TTTTTTGGATCACGGATTAAAGGTCAAGCTCATTCTGTATCACGGACTTATCCTTACCCCTGAATCTGATTCCCACAGATTCATTTCCCCAATTAGTCTCTTTCCCCCTGCATCTACTAACCTTTATCTTTTAGTTGCAAGCCTGTTGGACTCCGTTCCAGTGGACCTTAACATCAGTTCTACTTCTACTGGCAGCCCGCCACTACAACACTACCCAATCACGAACTACCAATCAGAAGATCGGAACCAGCCCAGAACCAGACCTACTCCAGAGTTTTACTTTACTTCACAATAAATCTTTTAACCCTCTCAGTGGTTGTTGTTGTTGTTTGCGATCCGGCCTCTGGTTCATGACAATCATTACTATTTTACAATATCTTGATAAATCAAAACTGTGTTTAGTTCATACCATTTCTAAATGTTGAAGTGAACCACTCATTTTAAATCAACTGTGAAACAGTATTAATGATTTTTTAATCCTCATTTAAATTAGAAATCAAGTTAAATGTCTATTTACAAAGTAATTATGCATTTTGATCTTCTGTCTGAATGAGAAGTAGTGATGTCGGTCGAAAGTCAGAAAGGAGTTATTAGAACGAAGTGGATTGTTTTTAAACCTGGCAGACAGTAAATAAGAATCAACTGGCACCTGCTTGCTCTCACTTCTTCAAAACATTTCTTCTGTCTGTACTGGACGTTCCTAAACATTCTTGGACTTTCTTGACTTGTAATAACCCTCTGACATCACTAGAACCACCCCCTGTTGGTTGTTTCAACCAATCAGGAAGTCCTGAAGTGACCGGAAGTGAGAACTCTTTAAAAGTCCACACTTCCTGGAGTCTTCAGGTTTTTCAAGTTCTTCTGAGTCTTCAAGTGGGTCTCTGATGAAGTCTAGTCTTGAACTCAGTCTTCAGAGTCTGTGATGGATTCTCCCACATCTGAGTGGAAACTCTGCCGGTCTGACAGCTTGCTGTGTATCCACCTGGGAGATGAGCGTGTTTGTTGAACGGAGTAAGCGGCACGACTCCTGACATGGCCAACCACTCTTACCGGAGACGCTGGAAGGTAGCGTTGAAATGCCCCCGACACCGGAGCGATTAAGTTCTGCAAAGGTAACGAGTCTTAACGTGCCAAGTGTACTAGAGGTTTTGAGCTGGTGTTGAAGGGAGCGTGCCATTCTGCGGTCCGAACAGACACCCCCTTTTTATCCATCTTTTCTCTCCATTTAAACTCCTTCAATTTTTCCTTTAAAACTCTTCTATTTTGCCAGTAGTCTAGATGCCTTTAGAAATGTCCTGTTGTCTTATTAAGTAAAACGTGCCAAGTTTTATTAATCAGAACCAGATCAGCTAATCAAGTGTACAATGTTTTGATGTTAAATTTTGATTCTGTTCAATAAATGACCGCATTTATTCTGATGGGTCAAAGGAAATTAACATCTCGTGTCACTGATTTAAACAATCGTCACTGTTATCTCGTCACATGGCAGTAATTTAACTCGAAAAAGAGAGAACCCGTTATATTTAAATAATTAGTAGTGAAGGGGTCGCTAATCTGGCCCTTGTCACACTCTTACCATAATCTGCCAGAATCAGCCTGGTCTTGTTCACTGACCTTGTATTGTGTAGGTCAGTGAGGTTCTGTAGGTCTATGGCAGCAGTTTTGTTGCACACCCTGACAATCCCAGAGAGCTTGTTCCTGTTTTTGAATTATGTTAACAATCCAATCCAAGAAATGAAGGTGAAAGTTAAAAGAGACTCAATAAAACATGAATAAAACATTCTCATAAAAGTAGAATCAACATTAAAACCACAGAGCTTCCGATAAAAATACATTCTCTGGTGGGCCTTCTTACAAAGTGAGTTCTCATGTGCATCAAAGGTTAGTTTGTCATCAAGAACAGTTCCCAGATATTTATATTGTTGCGCCACCTCAACAGCCTCACCATTACTGATCATAGGATTGGTAACTGAAAAGTATTTTCTCAAATCAACAACCATCTCCTTTGTCTTAGAAACATTTAGCTTTAAAAAGGAAGACTTACACCATTAAGTGAAGTCCCTGGGCACAGGCCTAGGGTCTGGATCATCACTGCTGAGAAGGAACATGATGACAAAGTCATCAGCAAACTTTAAAATGTGATGCTGTGGGAACTGGCTGCGACAGTTTGTATGTAAAAAAAAAAAAGTGGGGGTGAAAGAATGCACCCCTGAGGGGAACCAGTAGAGGACATAAGGGTATCAGAGAGAACCCTGTTGACCCTCACCCGCTGAGACCCAACAATTAAAAAGTCTTCAAGTAAACATATGAAGCCAGAGTCGAGAACGTACATCCAGCCATCCATCCATTATGTTTCGCTTGTTCCTAAGTCGGGTCACAGGGGCAGTGGATTTAGCAGGTAGGCCCAGACATCTCTTTCCACAGCCACCTCTTTCAGCCATTCAGGGAAGATTCCAAGGCGTCCCCAGGCCATCCGAGAGACAGAGCCTCTCCAGCAGGTCCTGGGTCTTACCTGGGGTCTCCTCCCAGTCGGACATGCCCATGGAGCATCCTTACCAGTTGCCTGAACCACCTCAACTGGCTCCTCTTGCCAGGGTCTTGGAGAACCCTCTTGTCTGGCTGAGACTCATGCTGCAGGTTATGTAGGAGATCCATGGGGAGTTTGGCAGCTGATGTGTCTCTCAGTTCTGTCTCAGGAGGATGCTGAAGACGCTTAAATATCTGAACTTATGATAGCAGGATTTCTGCTCTTTGGCATTGGCAGGGCTCTGTTTTATCAACTTTTGAAGATGACTTTGGTAGCAGTTTCCGCTATGGCAAAGCTTCCAAGTCATTGCGAAAGTTTGGTTTGTGCTATGAGTACTCAAAATCAGCTGATTTACGAGCTGAAAAATCAACTGAGAAAAATCAACAATTGTGGCTTATCTGATTCTGACTCCCCCGTTTGGCTTAGGGTATGAGCCAACTATCAAATTTCTCCTGGGACATGGGTCAACTAAGGAAAAAGCTTTGACTATCGCCCCCCCACCCCACCCCCAAGAACTTCTGTGCAGGCTTATCAGAACTACTGGCTGAAATAACTTCATCTGAACTGGGGCCTATCTGAAAGTGCTCATGGACAAATCTCAACGCCTTGACGTCAAATGCATATGTAATCATGTTTATAAATGTGCTGGCTGATAGAGTTTTTTGATGTCTCAAATTGTATCCTGGTAGGATAAGATGTGAAGAGATCTTTTTTGTAATACCACTATATATCCTTATGGTTCTAACCCTTTTTCTATCTAAAAGTACTCTGATAAAGAATAAGGGGCCACACTTTTTAGCAGCAGCAACATGCACTCCGCCCATCATTCGGATGACTGTACGAACATAGTTTCACTGTATCCCAGTACAATGATAATAAAGCTTATTCTGATTCTGATCAATGCGGAGGAGCAGTGGTTTTACTCTGAGTCTCTCCCAGATAATTGAACTTCTCACCCTATCTCTAAGGGAGAGTCCAACTATCCTGCGGAGGAAACTCATTTCAACCGCCTATATTTGCAATCTCATTCTTTAGTTCACTACCCAGAGCTCGTGACCATAGATGAGGGTAGGAACATAGACCGACCAGTAAATAGAGAGCATTGCCTTACAGCTCTGCAAATCTGCAGATGCTGCACCAATCCATCTGTCAATCTTACGCTCCATTCTTCCCTCACTCGTGAACAAGACCCCAAGATACTTGAACTCCTCCACTTGACACAGAACTTCACCCTCGACATGAAGAGAGCAATTTCAAGTTGTGTTTATTTGTCATATGCAAGGTTAACACAAGGTTAACAGTACAATGAAATGCTCAAGATGAGAAGAACCAATTTGACTCACCAAAAGAACAAAGAACAAACAAAATAAACAAGAAATAGTAAAGCATGCAATAATGGTGAAAAAATAAAGTACCAAAAAGTGATAAAGTAATTATAATATTTACAAGGTCCTAAAGAGAGATAGTAAACAAAAACATGGTCATATATAATAGTGCAAGCAGGATGAATTTGTGTGAATAAATATTTTAAGGTAGTAATATAAGCTAAAATGCACATGATATACAAAGTATTTATATATATATATATATATATATATATATATATATATATATATATATAGAGAGAGAGAGAGAGAGAGAGAGAGAGAGAGAGAGAGAGAGAGAGAGCACACAACTAACATATCCTACACAGGTTGTGTGATCAGTTATTGTACAAGTAGTGAGTGACAGTAAGATTGAATTATGATGGTAAGGTAGATGCATATATACTGTATCATACTGTTTTATACATAATACAGCCACACAGTGTAGCAGCAATAAAAAATAAACATAGTCACAAGCTAATATTAGTCATATTAGTTGTAAAAGATGTAGCTTAGTGCAAAGTTATTGCCAGCTATTCAGTGTTGATCAGTGTTATTTATCACACGTTTAGTAATCTGACAGCTTGTGGATAATAGCTGTCTAGTCTTTTTGTATGCAATGGCAGACTCCTGTATCGTCTGCCTGAGGGTAGTAGACAGAAGAGTCCATGTGCTAGGTGGGTATGGTCCTTAATGATGTTGCGTGCTTTCAACAGACATCTGCTGTTGTAGATGTCCTGGATGATGTGGAGACTGCTACTAGTGATGTCCTCTGCTGTTTGCACCACCCTCTGTAGAGCTTTCCAGCTCTGACTGGTGCAGTTCCCATACCACTCTGCAATGAAGCCTGTCAGCAGGCTCTCAATGGTGCACATATAGAAGTTTGTGAGGATGTTGGTGTTTGTACCAAACTTCTTTATTCTTCTTAGGAAGTAAAGTCTTTATCAGGCAATCTTGATGACAGTGTCTGTATGTAAAGTCCAGGACAGGTCCAGCAATCCACTTTTTTCCGGTTGAGTATCATGTCCTCATATTTGGAGGTGCTGATTCTAATCCCAGCCGTTTCACACTTGGTAGTGAACTGCTCCAGTGAGAGCTGAAGGACACTGCACAATAATGCCAACAAGACCACACCATCTGCAAAGAGCAGAGATGGAATTCTGAGGCTACCGAAACAGAATCCCTCCGCCCCCTGGCTGCATTGAGAAATTCTGTCCATAAAAGTTATGAACAGAATCTGTGACAACGGGCAGCCCTGGCAGAGTCCAACTCCCACCCTGAAGGGATCCAACTTACTACTGGCAATGAGAACCAAACTCTCACACCACTTGTATAGGGACTGAACAGCCCGTAACAACGGGCCACCAATCCCATACTCACATAGCACCCCCCACAGTATACCTGGGCAGCTGTGGCTGAGTGGTTAGAGCAGTCGTCCTCCAATGCAAGAGTTGGGGGTTCAAATCCACTAGCAGTCACATGCCAAAATGTCCCTGGGCAAGACACGGAACCCCTCATTGCTTCCGATGTGTGTCCCATCGATGTATGAATGTCATAAAGCACTGACTAGTCTCTTTAGAATGATTTTTCAATTAGCTTTGTAGAGATAGAGTGCTGTATGAATGGGTAAATGAGGGCACAGATTGTAGTGTAAAGTGCTTTGAGTGTCTTGATAAGATAGAAAGGCACTACATAAGTATAGTCCATTTATAGTCCATTTACCTCGAGGAACACAGTCAAATGCCTTCTCCAAGTCCACTAGACACATGTAGACTGGATGGACAAACTCCCATGACCCCTTGAGGACCCTAGTGAGCCTAACAAGCTTGTCCAGTGTTCCATGGCCAAGACAGAACCCGCATTGTTCCTCCTGGATCTAAGGTTCGATCAACAATCGGATTTGCTTCTCCAGTACCCCTGAATAGACCTTACCAGGGAGGCTAAGGAGAGTGATGCCCCTATAAATGGAGAACAATATTCAGTCCCCCTTTTTGAAGAAGGGAACCACCACCCCAATCTGCCAATCCAGTGGTACTGCCCCTGATGTTCATGCTATGTTACAAAAGCATGTCAACCAAGACAGCCCCACAACATCCAGAGCCTTAAGGAAATCAAGGTGAATCTCATCCTCCCCCGGAGCCTGCAGCCATGTAGCTTTTTAACCACCTCAGCGACCTCAGCCACAGTTATGGACAGACCAACCCCGATGTCCCCCAACTCCACTTCCTCCATGGAAGATGTGCTGGTGAGATTGAGGAGGTCTGAGAAATATTTCTTCCACCTCCCAACAACATCACTGGTTGAGGTCAACAGCACCCCACCTTGACAGAAAAAGTGTTATTAAAGAGCTGCTTTCCTCTCCTCAGCCGCCTAATTTTTTTCCAGAATCTCCTTGGAGCTGATGAGAATATTCATCCAAGACCTTACCAAACTCCTCCCACAACTGAGATTTTGCCTCAGCAACAGCCAAGGCTGTGGACTGCTTGGCCCTCCGGTACTCCTCAGCTGTCTTCGGAGTCCCACCAGCCAACAAGGACCGATAGGACTCTTTCAGTTTGACAGCCTCCCTAACTCGGGGTGTCCACCACCAAGTTTGAGGATGGCCACAGCAAGAAGCACCGACAACTTTGCAGCCACAGCTCAAGGCAGCCACTTAAACAACTGAGTCACGAAACATGTCCCACTCTGACTCAATGTCCCCCACCTCAGCTGGGATGCGGTTAAAGCTCTCCTGGAGGTGTGAGTTGAAGATCTTTTTGATGGGTTTTTCTGCCAGGTATTCCCAGCAAGCCCTCACTACACATTTGGGTCTACCGGGTTTGTCAGGCATCTTCCCCCGCCATCTGATCCAGCTTAGTACCAGGTGGTGATCAGTTGACAGCTCAGCTCCTCACTTCACCCGAGTGTCCAAAACAAACGGCTGTTAATTAGATGGCACGACTACAAAGTCACTCATCGATCTATGATATAGGGTGTCCTGGTGCCAAGTGCACTTATGGACACCTTTATGTTCGAATATGGTGTTTGTGATGGACAAACTATGACTAGCACAGAAGTCTAACAACAAAATACCACTTGAGTTCAGATCATAGAGTCCGTTCTTCCCAATCATGCCCCTCCAGGTCACATTGTTACCCACATGGGCATTCAAGTCCCTCAGCAGAATAAAGGAGTCCCCAGCTGGTGCACCTTCCAGCACCCCTACCAAGGACTCTAAGAAGGCTGCACACTGTGAACTGACATTAGATGCATAGGCACAAACAACAATCAGAGCCTGCCCCCCC
>NC_056510.1:42986341-43006749 GCF_014905685.2 Nematolebias whitei | reverse complement strand
CCCCCCCCCCCCCCCCCCCCGCCCGAAGGTGCAGGGAAGCTACCTTCTCATCTACCGGGGAAAACTCCAATACCTGCACCAAGTTGGGGGGCTAAGAATAGGCCCACACCAGCTCTGCGCCTCTCATTATGGGCAACTCCAGCGTGGAATAAGTTCCAGCCCCTCTCAAGGAGATCGGTTCCAGAGTCCATACTGTGTGTTGAGGTGAGTCCAACTACAAAGTATATCTAGTTGGTACCACTCAACCTTGCGCACAAGCTCAGGCTCCTTCCACACCAAAGAGGTCACATCCCATGTCCCAAGAGCCAGCTTTGGTAGGCCATGGTCAGAGCGCCAAGGTCCCCGCCTTCAGCCACTGCCTTCGGCCACTGCCTTCAGCCACTGCCCATGGATTCATGCATCTGAAATCCAGGTACAGGTAAATGAAAGAAACTCTCCAGACGACCTGACTGACCATTATTGGATTTTGTACCTGGATGACTGAGTAGGAACTTTGATGTCTTGAACCACTTTGGCTGCTTGCCTGGGAGGAGTCAACAGGGAAAAAGACAGCCCCCAGAAACCATCTTATCACCAGGAACCTGGTGGGTCCACTAAAGGAGTGTACTGCTTAGTGGGGAAAACAGTTTATTTGGGACTCCTCAGACTGATGAAGCTCTCTGGATAGAGAGTGAAATGTCTTTCCACAAAAAAGAAACTGTCCCGATGACCTGACTGACATTATTGGTGTCAGGATTTTGGTGGTCAGGAACGAACCCAGTAGTGCAGACAGGACTCAACTCGGCAGATTACAAAAATAAGTATTTTAATAGAAAATAAAGAACAAAATAATAGCTGACGTGGCAGCAAGACTTACATGAAAACGGATGGCTCAAAGGGAAACTCAGGGAGGACTCAGGAAACTCAGGGAAGACTCAGAAGACGCAGGAGAACACAGGAGACCCAACGAATATGACCCGACAAAGGAACAACACAGAACAGGAGGCTTATATACAAGGACAAGACAAGACGTGATTACAACAGGTGTGAGGAGACAAAGGTGGCAACAATTAAACTGACGAGGAAACACTAGGGAAACACAGACACAGCAAATGGTACCATCCTTACAATTGGATTTTGTACCTGGATGTATGAGCATGAACTTTGATGTTATGTTTATGTTTGATAAGAACCAGTCCTCTTTTACAACTCAGGCACTTTTATTAAGGTTCTGCTCACAGGTGTCTGATGATTGATATCTCACAGAACTCTCACTCTCTTATCTAAACTTCACATTTATGCATTCACATAGACACGTGATTGCCACCTAATGGACAAGAGCATAATGCATTCATTCGTCACACCCATAACAGTTACATTAAGGGGGGAAAATTGGTTTACCAAAACCTTTAAGTAGACAAAACAAAGATGCCACCCAGGGAATTTCACTAATGAAAATATTTTTATGGATTGGCAGTATAATATTTTAAATCAAATTACTCATTATCCCCCAAAAGATATGGGTTTGTTGTACCACAGAAGACTAGAAACAGTGATCCATCAATACCAAAGGTTTATTAATAAGATTTAATAAAGTTAAATACACTGTAAATTTTGACTCAAACATTCAAACTTATTGAGAGAGCAAAAAAAAAAAAGAGAAGGTACCAGTATTCTACTTTCAAACCAAACTTTTAGAGAAAATAGGATTCTTCATGTATAAGATACAAGGTTTTTGTCATACCACTAAACTGTCCTTGGGTGTGAGTGAGAGAGTGAATGGTTATTGTCTCAGTTGTCTCTATGTGGCCCTATGATGGTCTTGCGAACTGTCTAGGGTGCATCCCAACTCGCGCTCTGTGACTGCTGGAGATGCACACCAGTTTACCATGACCCATAATGGAGAAGTAAAGAAAATGGATTGAAAAAAAAAGTTTAATACTGAATTTTGAAGAGATCTGGAAGCCAGTAAAGAGATGCAATTTGAACTAAATACAAATAAGCAACAGAAGACTAACTAATTTCAAAAAGCAGCTCAAGATATCTATATTCTTTATGTACATTTTGAATACTAATGCAGTTATAACCAAAATAAAGCACCCAGCTCACTATTTTTCCACATGGACTGTTTTTAGAATTGCACTGCTCGGGGTGACTGCATGTTGGAGTAGCTCTGTTACATTCATTCTGAGATTTTGCTTTTGAAAACTTTCATTCCTCTTTTGCTGGATGTAAATCACTTTTCTTTTTTTTTTTTTTCTTTTTTTTTTGAATGATTGTTTCCTCTGGTATCGGATGCTGTGTAGCTGGAAGGATTTTTACTGCAACTTTCTTTGTTTTGAACATTTGTTATGATGCGTAACCATAACAACACTGCGTTTTTTTTGTGTGTTTTTTTTTTTTTTTTACAACCGGGAGCAGCTAATTACCACCTCAAAGTTCAAATAATATCTCAGCTACAGCCCCAAATCTCATGAGTTGAAAAAGAGGTGCCGTAGATGCATTCCCATCTCCTTGCCCACTGTGCTCGAGTGCCTGACCACTGAGATCCTGGAACTAGCAGGAAACATGGCTCGTGACAGCAGAAGGATAGGGTCATCCCCTTGCACCTGCAGCCAGCTGTCTGCAATGACAAGGAGTTCAGCAGGCTGCTGGGAGGAGTGGCCATCACTCTGGGAGGAGTTCTGCCAGGCAGTTGGGCTGTCCTGCTGCCTGGAGGAACCAAGAGGCCAGCCAAGTCTGTGTGGACAGATCGGATGGCATCTGCAGCCAGTTTTTTTGGGTCCGCTATGGGACAGACCTTTACAAGAGAGCCTTCCCGCCTACAGCCATCAGTATCTATAACATAACTTAATGAAATGAGGATAACGAGTTACAACAGCATTTAATTTTCCTTTGGGATATTCATATAAAGTATTTTTGAATTGAATTGAACTTGAATTTTACTTCATTTCAAGCTCAGGTCCTCTACCTGAGGCCTGGGAGCTTATGGGTTCTGGACAGTATCTGAGCTGTTCCAAGGGCAGCGTTCTTCTGGACAGAGATCTGAGGACAGAGATCTGGTTTCTGAGCTTTGTTGGAGTCACTCTGTTCCGATGAACACAAACACCTTGACTTTCTACTACTTGATGTCCAGGACATCCTTGTAAAAGAGATTGATTATCTCAATTAATTTTGTCCTGGTAAAATAAAGGCATAAAAAACATATCTATTTTCTCATTCAGCCCACAAGCTCCTCAAGCTCCTTGTTCCCAAAGTTAAAGTCACTTGGGATAGCTGCATTTATAACCACTATGTGCAGTTGGTTAGCTATCCCCTGTACCACAGCCTTGTCATTCTCCACCCCAAGATGCAGTGTATTTTGACAGTCTTTGGTGATGTATCAAAAAGTCCAGATCACAGTTACAGGGAGATGGCATTAGTCCAAGCAGGAGTAATTGGTTGGCCAAAATGTCACGGTCAGCGGCCCCCGCTGCCCCCCCATCTGCCAAGCCTCTGCCACCTCCTTCAAGCTGCAACCAGAAACCAACATTTATATCTTCAAACTATCATCCCACAGTCTTAATCATTTCCTTCTATTTCAAGTTTCTGTCTCTGTCTGCTTTTTATATTTTTTATTGTTCTGCTTTGTGTGTGATTTTCTGTTTATCTGTTTCTGTTATGTTCCTCTCATTCCTCAGTCTGCTTCTCCACTCAGTCTTTATCATTCACACCTGTCCCTCATCAGCCACTTGCCCAGGTGCTCTCATTACTAACTCTCCCTCTGTCACATAAAAAGCCTTTCTTTCCTTCACTCCTGGTCCGGTGATTGTTCTATGTTCACAGACATCACAATCCTCTTCTGCCTTGTCTGGTTTCTGCCCCCCTGATGATCTGCTCTGCATTATTTCTGATCCAATCTGCCAAAAGTAAGTTTTGCTGCACCGACAGCCTTTTGTTTTGTTGTTAAAAGAAATAAATTGTTTTGGTTTTTGAACTCCTGCCTCACTCATCTCTCTGCAATTGGGTTCCAACCTCGAGGATCGTGACACAAAATTTGAAAGAAAATGATACAAAATGCCAAAGTAAAGTCCAGGAAGAGTATCCTAACATGAGCATTCTGAATCAGAATCAGAATGAGCTTTATTATCATTGCACCGAGATACGATTCACTCTCTGAATGATGTAGAGTGGCTCTTCTTGCAGGTATGCTGATTTGGGTCCACATTGTTGTCATTCTTATGTTTAATGTGGGTCGTGATCAGCCACTCAAAACATTTCTTGCCTAGTGAGGTAAGGTTTTTTGTTAGCAAAATTTTGTCAATACATTTTGCTTAACTTTGCTTTTGCTTCAACAGCCAGCCATTCATCTGCTATTCTATCCACCGGCAAAACTTTTTTGTCTTTAGCTGTCAGTTTCTCTCACTTTTTCATCTTTATCCACCTTTTAAATTAATATTCCCATTATTTCTCAAAGAACTTACAGAAGGTATTTACTTGCACTTTTGTTCCTCTGTGTTGGCTAATGAATCATCCATAAATAGAAATTTGTTTGGGGTCTACAGGGCCTGTCTTCATAGTTACAGTCTCTTCTAAAGGATTTCATGGGATTAGACTGTTGTGTCAGTCTAAGAATCCATTGGGACAAACTTCTGCTTACTTCATCTATGCAGATTTTTAAACTCACAAACTATCTGCTAGGTCGACTGTGATCAGCTCACTTCACTTCCTTATATTAGAAAGAGATACTTGTTTTACATTTCTTCAATGAAAGCAACAACTTTTCCATCAGTTTATGATATGCTGGTTTGATTTGTAGATTTTGTGAAATTGATGTTTTCAAACAAGAACAATTAGATTTCAAAGAGTTTTGATTTGCTTTGCATTTTGTTTGCCTGTGAAACAACCATGTCTGGTCTTTGTTTTGAAAAACTTCATTTACTCTTAAATTATGCAAACCATTTTCACATTTAACTCTGTTCAGCCTTACCATCTCCTCTATTTTATATGACCTTCTGTTTTCCTTATGAAGCTCTTTCATGATACAAGCTTTGCAGCCTTTTTTGCAGCATGATTTCTGTGCACTTTCCAAAACTCCTATTTTTGTTCCCAACCTTAACGAAATCACTGAAAGTCTTTGTGATGATGTTTTAAAGCCATCAGGTCTGTAAAACATTTCACAGAAGTTGAACTTTTTTTTTACTTCTTTGGATAGTGTTTTAAAACTACAAAGATTTTTTTAAATTCTGACTTAACGCACAGTTTACAGGTTTTTATTTAAGTTGCTAAAATCCATGTTTGTTTGTTTTTTCATCTAAATGATCAATTTAAATGGATGGTGAAGTAAATGTAACCTATGTGATTCTTGGTGGGCATGTGGAAGTGCACACATACAGATATCTGTATTTTGTGATCTTTCTTATAGCCTACCTTCTTATAATAAGCTGTAATTCTATCATTGTGTATCTTATTTGGATTCACCAGAACCTTCACGAGCCGATGTACATTTTTATTGCAGCTTTGCTGATCAACGCTGTTCTCTGGAGCACTGTTATCTACCCAAAGCTTTTGATTGACGTTCTATCTGAAAAACAGATCATATCGTACTCAGCCTGTCTCTTACAGTTTCATTTGTTTTACTCTTTAGGAGGTTCAGAGTTTTTACTGTTGACGGCCATGGCTTATGACAGGTATGTGTCTATATGTAAACCTCTGCAATATCACACCCTTATGAGAAAAACTAAAGTCTGTATTCTCTTGATCTTAGCGTGGATTCTTCCTGCTTCTCATGTTGCAGTGCCAGCTGGTCTGAGCGCTGATAAGAAACTCTGTAACTTTACTTTAGGAGGTGTTTTTTGCAATAATACAGTCTACAAACTACAATGTGTTGTCTCCAAAGCTCAAATCATACATGACATGGTGATTTTGCTAAATGTTGCACTTTTTCCTTTACTTTTTATACTTTTCACTTACATACGGATACTTAGAATATCATATAAAAGTAATAGAGAAATGAGAAAAAAAGCAGCACAAACATGTTTACCACACTTAATTGTCCTCATCAATTTTTCTTGTTTGTGTGCTTTTGATGTTATTACAGTCCAAATGGATTCCGATTTTCCAGAGATCTTGCGATTAATAATGACTTTGCAATTAATAATGTATCATCCTCTCTTTAATCCTATCATTTATGGGCTGAAAATCAAAGAAATATTCAAACACCTCAAAAGGTTATTCCTTACAGCCAAACGAGTTTGATATTTAAAAATTGGATTAAATTCTTATGAAAATTCTATTGCAGTTGTTGGAGATTTATATAAAAAGTCATTTTTAATTAGGCATTGCTTATAAAACAAATACATTTGTATTTCTTGGATTGTAAAATTGGTTGTTATAGTAGTAAAAAGTTATAAAATCCTAAGTAATAAAAAATGTTTGAATAAATACATTTTTTTCTGATGGTTAGATGAACATATAAATACCTTAAGTTTGTCTGGTCCATAATGAAATTATAGTTTGCTTATATGATTTAAAAGAAAGTATGCTGTACTGTACATTAGAAGTTTTCTTTTCTAATCATACTCTTACAATTCAATTCAGTTTATTTGTATAGCTCCAAGTCCCAACAGAAGTCATCTCAGGGTGCTGTACAAAAACATTCATATACATTATAAAAGCCGATTAGTAAAAGTTCTCTATCTAAGGAAGCAGCAGATTGTGTTGAATCTTCACTTCGTCACATTCTCTCGTTCTGAGCAAGTACGAGACAGTGGAAAGGAAAAACTACCTTTTAAAAGCTAGGTTCTTGAGGGCTTTGTAAGTTAGACATAAGATTTTGAATTAAGTTCTGAATTTGACAGGGAAACAAACCGCCTGTATCTGCAATCTCATTCTTTCAGTCACTTCCCACAGCTCGTGACCATAGGTGAGGGTAAGAACCTAAACTGACCAGTAAACAGAGAGCTTTGCTTTGCAGCTCAGCTCCCTCTTCACCACAATGGACCGGCACAGACGCCGCAATACTGCAGATTCTGCACCAGTCCCTCTGTCAATCTCATGCGCCTTTCTTTCCTCACACATGAACAAAATCCTGAGATACTTGAACTCCTCCACTTGAGGCAGAACCTCATCCTTGACCTGAAGAGAACAATTCTTTCTTTTCTGACCGAGGACCATGGCTTCAGATTTGGAGATGCTGATTCTCATCCCAGCTGTTTCGCACGTGGCTGCTAACCGCTCCAGTGAGATTTGAAGGTCACAGCATGTTGATGCCAACAAGACCACATCATCTGCAAAGAGCAGCGATGGAATCCTGAGGCCACCGAATAGGTCCTCCGTCCCCCGGCTGCACCAAGAAATTCTGTCCATAGAAGTTATGAACAGAATCTGTGACAACAGGCAGCCCTGGCGGAGACCAGGCTCCCACCCTGAAGGGGTCCAACTTACTACCGGCAATGAGAACCAAACTCTTGCACCGCTTATATAGGGACCGAACAGTCTGTAGCAACGGGCCCCCAATCCCATACTAGCGAAGCAAACCCCACAGTGTACCTCAAGGAACATGGTTGAAAGCCTTCTCCAAGTCCATAAAACTCATATAGACTGGATGGGCAAACGCCCATGACCCCTCAAGGACCCTAGTGAGGGTAAAGAGCTGATCCAGTGTTTCACGGCCAGGATGGAACCTGCATGGTTCCTCTTGGATCTGAGGTTCAACCAACGATTTGACTCATTTCTCCAGTACCCCGGAATAGACCTTACCAGGGAGGCTAAGCAGAGTTATGCCCTCCGGCCCCCCTTTTTGAAGAGGGGAACCACCACCCCAGTCTGCCAATCCAGTGGCACTGACCCCGATGTTAACGTGATGTTGCAAAGGCATGCCAACTCTATTTTTTGTAAAAAAAATAATAATAATTTGTATGCCTTTTTATAATTGTCTATTGTTGTCGTTGTTGGCCATTGTTGTCATCATTCTTTGTTGAAATCAGGTCTCTCTTGTAAATGAGTCCTCAAGGCTCAGTGGAATTAACCTGTCTAAATAAAGGTTGAATGAATGACTACTGCCAGCGATCCATCAGCCCAAATGGACGTTCATTCAGCCGCTGCACTCGTGTGGCCGATGACCCAAACAGGTGAGATCACAAAATATCCGTAATGTCAGAGCAGGCTCCAATGTAGGCAGAAGCAGGGGAAACATTTAATGCACTTTGACGGCTCCTCAGCTCTTATCTTCTGCCCCCTCAGCCATGCGCGCACGCCAACTGTTATAATAATATGATGGTAGTCAGTAGTATAAGCAGTCAAAGCTTAATTTAAAACGACTGTTTGTTTTTTTTTGTTCGAGTTCGGACCTGTAATTACTGTTAATTTGTTGGATTGGGTGGGGTTCAGAGATGATGGCTGCGGGCTGGGGCCGGGTCGGTTCAGATTATTTGGACCCGATTGCAACTCTACCTTGCGGCCACAGCTCAAGGCAGCTATTTCAACAACTGAGGTGCAGAACATAGCCCACTCTGACTCAGTATCCCCCACCACAGCTAGGATGTGGTTAAAGCTCTCCTGGAGGTGCAAGTGCAAGTTGAAGATTTTTCTGATGGGTTCTTCTGCCAACACTGGCTTATCTGAATTTAAAGATGCAGAAAATTAAAGGTCTTCCAGGTTTTCATGTGTTTGACATGCTTGTCATCTAAGTAACTGACTGGATTCATTGGGTTTCATGGACAAATGTAACTGTGTATCATCAGCATATTAATGAAAATTTATCCCATGCTGTTTAATGACTTTTCCTAATGGAAGCATATACTGTATAAAGAGTATTGGTCCTGTGGGAGTTCCTGTTTCATGCCTGTGTTTGCTCACCAGAGGGCACCATTGTAGACTGTGTCGTGATGTGGCTCCAGGTGTACATAAGGCAGATGAAGACTGTCTTCTATGCTGGAGCATTGCCCTGCTTATGGTTCATGCCCTTAGTCGTTTGTGAATCTCTAAGTCTTGTGATTACTTACCTTTCTCCTGTCATCTTTCCAGTGAACCTCCTGAGACCTATCTAAGTATTTGGACCTTCTAGCGATCCTCTGGAAACCTTACCTGTGTGCCCTTCAGCTGTTCTTCTTGCCCTCCAACCTCCTGAGCACATTTAATCTTCTCATGATTGTACAGGATTTTGGAATCATACATCTTACCAACCATCTACTAGTAAGGAACCTACACATTCTGAGTAAACCCCCTTTGCTGATCTCTGGACCTGACCCATATCCTTGCTCCCCAAGTTCCTGTTCCGTCCTAAATTTTTACTCACTGTAAATAAAAGCACTGAATTGATCCTATTGTGTCTGAGTTGTTCATCACCAGTCCTTTCACTCTGGGTATTCAATTCTTGTAACAGAAATGCTCCAGCCAGACCTTAACACCCATAAAGTGAGTGAAGATGGCCAATCTCAACACCTTTTTATGTCCCAGATAAGATGCATAGACAAATTAGGAGATGCTCTGCAACAAATTTTTACTCAGCAAAAATTTAACCAGTCTAATATGGAGGAGCTAAGAAATATGATGTTATCATACAATAAAAGATTGTCTTCACCTTTATCTTCTGCGCCAGCGCCCCCTCTGAGTCTGTCAATCAGAGCCCATTACCTTTTCCGACTGATTGCCTGTGAGGAAAATTTCAAGCCATCTGAGTTTTTCTGTGGTGATCCTGAACATTGCGATGGGTTTTTATTACAGTGCCAGCTAACATTCAAATGAGGACAATAAACATATTCCTCTTACGCTGCTAAGATTACCTGCATAATCAGTCAGTTGAAGGGGGACACGCTTCGTTGGGCACACACTTTAATGTCTACGAACCCCATTGAATCTTTAAATTTTTCTATATTTTTTGATGAATTCAGATGTGTGTTTCAACATCCTCTCCAGCAGGCACAGGCAGTCAAGTGTCTTCTTGACAGGCTCTGTCTCTGTCTGCTCTTTATACTTTTGTTGTTCTGCTCTGTGTGTGATTTTCTGTTTATCTGATTCTGTTATTTTCCACTCACTCCTCAGTCTGCCTCTCCACTCCTCAGTCTTTATCATTCACACCTGTCCCTCATCAACCACCTGCCCAGGTGCTCTCATTACTCACTCTCCCTCTGTCTTATAAAAAGCCTTTCTCTCCTCCACTCCTCATCCGGTCATTGTTCTGTATTCACAGACATCTCAGTCCTCCTCTGTCCTGTCTGTTTTTGTCCACCTGATGATCTGCTCCGCCTGTGTACTCTGATGTCCTGTTCAGTCTTGTTCTTGATCCTGTTTTGCCAGAGTAAGTTTTGCTGCACCGACAGCTTTTTGTTTTGTTGTTTAAATAAATTATTTTTATTTAAACTCCTGCCTCACTCGCCTGCCTGTAAATGGGTCTAAACACTGAGGATTGTGATAGAATGACCGGACCTGACCCAGACCCAGCAGGTTCTTCGCTCCACTCCAAGCGCCAGCACGAACGTGAGCAACTCCGCCGGGTAACGCATAATGATCTGGACACCAGGGCCACCCCCAAGGATCTGTGGAAGAGGTTGGTGGCCGCTGAGGACTTTGTTAACGTGTTTACCCGGTTGGAACTAGAAGGCTATGAACCGGGGGTGTTTGAACTGTTTTCTCAAGCTTGGAATGCGAGACGTGTGCTGCGCTCTCTTCTCCTGCCATCTGCCACGCCCCCCGGTCATCCCAAGCACCCCTCATTGGTGAATGGAATGGTCTCGCCGCCCACTCCGGCTCTCCTGGTCTCGCCGCCCGCTCTGGCTCTCAAGGTCTCGCCACCTGCAGACCCTTCACCGGACTCGCCACCTGCAGACCCTTCACCGGACTCGCCGCCTACAGACTCCAACTCTGACCCCGCAGCTGCAGAACCTGGCTCTGACCCCGCAGCTGCAGAACCCGGCTCTGACCCTGTTCCTCCAGCTGCAGCCCAGCCTCCACCTGCTGCTGCAGCCCCACCTCCTTCCTGTGTCTCTGTGGGGACTGGTTCTGACACCCCATCTATTGGGATCTCTATAATGGTGGGTCCCAAGCCTCCGTTAGGCCCCAAGCCTCCGGTGGGCCCGGCTCCATCACCTACTGCTGCAGATCCCGGCTCTGACCCCGCAGCTGCAGAACTCTCCTTCAACTCTTCGGCTGCAGAACCCGCCTTCGACTCTTCGGCTGCAGAACCCGCCTTCAACTCTTCGGCTGCAGAACTCGACTCTTCGCCTGCAGAACTCGACTCTTCGGCTGCAGAGCCCGCCTTCGACTCTTCTGCTGCAGAACCCTCGTCTGACCTCACGGCTGCAGAACCCTCGTCCGACCTCACGGCTGCAGAACCCTCGTCCGACCTCACGGTTGCAGAACCCTCGTCCGACCTCACGGCTGCTGAACCCTCGTCCGACCTCCCGGCTGCCGAACCCCGTCCTGACCCAGCAGTTGCCGAACCTCGTCCTGACCCAGCAGCTGCCGAACCCCGTCCTGACCCAGCAGCTGCCGAACCCCGTCCTGACCCAGCAGCTGCCAACATCCCGTCTGCTCCAGCAGCAGCCAGCACTACCATCTCTGGCCCCATTCCATCCTCCCCCGAACCCTGGTCCCGCTCTGGACGGTCCCCGGGCCATCCGCCCGAACTCTGGTCCTGCTCTGGACGGTCCACGGGCCGTCCGCCCGAACTCTGGTCCCGCTAGGAACGATGCCCAGGGCCGTTCATAGAAATACTTGTGTTTTGAGTCTTTTTGCTCCCAGGTCTACCCTGTCGGTTTTTGTTTGGATTTTTGTGCCCTCCATCCTTGTTTTCCCCATCCTCCCACCCATTCTGTGTTGTGTTCTAGGGGACGTCAAGAGCCGTCCCTTGAGAGGGGTGTTATGACAGGCTCTGTCTCTGTCTGCTCTTTATACTTTTGTTGTTCTGCTCTGTGTGTGATTTTCTGTTTATCTGATTCTGTTATTTTCCACTCACTCCTCAGTCTGCCTCTCCACTCCTCAGTCTTTATCATTCACACTTGTCCCTCATCAACCATCTGCCCAGGTGCTCTCATTACTCACTCTCCCTCTGTCTTATAAAAAGCCTTTCTCTCCTCCACTCCTCGTCCGGTCATTGTTCTGTATTCACAGACATCTCAGTCCTCCTCTGTCCTGTCTGTTTTTGTCCACCTGATGATCTGCTCCTCCTGTGTACTCTGATGTCTTGTTCTTGATCCTGTTTTGCCAGAGTAAGTTTTGCTGCACCGACAGCTTTTTGTTTTGTTGTTTAAATAAATTATTTTTATTTAAACTCCTGCCTCGCTCGCCTGCCTGCAAATGGGTCTAAACACTGAGGATTGTGATACTTCTAACCTTGAACAGGGCCGACGTACTATATCACAACACACCCTGGAGTTCTGCATTGCTGTTGCACGTGCTGGATGCGATGAAACAGCACTCAAAGGTACTTTTCCACACTCCCTGTCTGACCATATTAAAGATTTCCTAGCCTCTCGAGACAAACAACAAAATCTAAATGAGTTAATTCATCTTGCGGTCCTGATCGATAACCGCTTCCTGGAGAGAGACAAAGAAAGGGACTACAGATCCCACAACCTCACTTCTTCCAGGTTACATCTGTTGCCATCACACTCACCTGTCCCAAGGATAGCAACCAAACCTATGCCAGAGGGACGCAACCGTCTCTCTCCTGAGGAGACACAGAGATAGATGGAGGATAATGCTTGCATATATTGTGGTAAGATGGGATAATTTATTGCTCACTGCCCACTTTGGGGGACCAAGCTTTCTCTTTCTGTAAAACTGTTGGTGGGAAGCTTCGCTCTTTCGCCCACTTCCAGACTGTTGCTGCCTACCTTGCTTGTTTCTAACCAAGATAAATTACCTGTTTCAATGCTCGTGGACTTAGGAGCTGAACAGAATTTAATCAGCCAGGACCTCCTTGATCGGCTGGCGATTCCTACACAGACCCTTCAAACTCTGCTGACCGTTGCCAAACTGACAAGTTACAGCATCGCCCACATCCAACTTCAAGACACTGTGGTCGAGGTTTTCAATACCTCATCATTTGGGAAGGTTATGGACTGAAGAATCCCTAGGACCTTCATCTTGGACCCTAGCCTCATTACTTTCTTTTTAAGGGCTCACCCTGAGAAATGCCTCAGGGCACCTGGAAGCAACTGATGAGGGGGAAGTACAGTGGGAGTTCCTGTTCCATGCCTGTCTTGGGTCACCAGAGGGTGCCATACTTCCAAACCTGCAGACAATGTGTCCGGATGATACTCCAGGTGTACAGGTCCTTCTCAAAAAATTAGCATATTGTGATAAAGGTCATTATTTTCCATAATGTAATGATAAAAATGAAACTTTCGTATATTTCAGATTCATTGCACACCAACTGAAATATTTCAGGTCTTTAATTGTTTTAATACTGATGATTATGGCATACAACTCATGAAAACCCAAAATGCCTGTCCCAAAAAATTAGCATATCATGAAAAGGTTCTCTAAACAAGCTATTAACCTAACCATCTGAATCAACGACGTAACTCTAAACACCTGCAAAAGGTTCTTGAGGCTTTTAAAAACTCCCAGCCTTGTTCATTACTCAAAACCACAATCATGGGTAAGACTGCCGACCTGACTGCTGTCCAGAAGGCCATCATTGACACTCTCAAGCAAGAGGGTAATAACGAATAGACTGTTCCCAGAGTGCTGTATCAAGGCACCTCAGTGGGAAGTCTGTGGGAAGGGAAAAGTGTGGCAGAAAACGCTGCACAAGGAGAAGAGGTGACCAGACCCTGAGGAGGATTGTGGAGAAGGGCCGATTCCAGACCTTGGGGGACCTGCGGAAGCAGTGGACTGAGTCTGGAGTAGAAGCATCCAGAGCCACCGTGCACAGGCGTGTGCAGGAAATGGGCTACAGGTGCCGCATTCCCCAGGTCAAGCCACTTTTGAACCAGAAACAGCAGCAGAAGCGCCTGACCTGAGCTACAGAGAAGCAGCACTGGACTGTTGCTAAGTGGTCAAAAGTACTTTTTTCGGATTAAAGCAAATTTTGCATGTCATTTGGAAATCAAGGTGCCAGAGTCTGGAGGAAGACTGGGGAGAAGGAAATGCCAGAAGTCCAGTGTGAAGCACCCACAGTCAGTGATGGTCTGGGGTGCCATGTCAGCTGCTGGTGTTGGTCCACTGTGTTTTATCAAGGGCAGGGTCAATGCAGCTAGCTGTCAGGAGATTTTGGAGCACTTCATGCTTCCATCTGCTGAAAAGCTTTATGGAGATGAAGATTTCATTTTTCAGCACGACCTGGCACCTGCTCACAGTGCCAAAACCATTGGTAAATGGTTTACTGACCATGGTATTACTGTGCTCAATTGGCCTGCCAACTCTCCTGACCTGAACCCCATAGAGAACCTGCGGGATATTGTGAAGAGAAAGTTGAGAGACGCAAGACCCAACACTCTGGATGAGCTTAAGGCCGCTATCGAAGCATCCTGGGCCTCCATAACACCTCAGCAGTGCCACAGGCTGATTGCCTCCATGCCACGCCGCATTGAAGCAGTCATTCATGCAAACGGATTCCCGACCAAGTATTGAGTGCATAACTGAACATGATTATTTGAAGGTTGGCGTTTTTTGTATTAAAAACACTTGTCTTTCATTGGTGGGATGAAATATGCTAATTTATTGGGACAGGCATTTTGGTTTTCATGAGCTGTATGCCATAATCATCAGTATTAAAACAATTAAAGACCTGAAATATTTCAGTCGGTGTGCAATGAATCTGAAATATATGAAAGTTTCACTTTTATCATTACATTATGGAAAATAATGACCTTTATTACAATATGCTTATTTTTTGAGAAGGATCTGTATATAAGGCAGTTGATGACTCTCCTTTGACACTGGAGAATTACCCTGCTTTTGGTTCATGCTCTTAGCCCTTTGTGAATCTCTAAGCCTTGTGGATACTTACTTTTCTCCTGTAATCTTTCCAGTGAACCACCTGATACGTAGCTGAGTATATGGATCTCCTAGTGAACCTCTGGTAACCTTACCTATGCACCCTTCAGCTGCTCTTCTCACCCTCCAACCAAATGCCCTCCAGAGTGTATTGGATCTTCTCATGATTGTTTAGGACTTTGGAACCATACATCTTACCAACCATCTCCCAGTAAGGAACTTGCACGTTCTGAGTAAACCCCCTTTGCTGAACACTGGACCTGACCCATCTCCTTGCTCCCCAGGGTTCCTGTTTCGTCCTAAATTATTACTCACTGTAATTAAAAGCACTGAATTGATACTATTGTGTCTGAATTGTTCATCACCAGTCATTTCACCCTGGGTATTCTGTTCTTGTGACAGGTCCAAGCACGGAACCCTGAGGAACTCCATAACTAACGTTGGTGTATAAAGAAGATTATTATAGATTATAGATTTTTTATTTACATTTACAAACTAGAAAATATAAAATAAATATAATTTAAACCATTTTAGAGTTGTTCCTTTAATCCCAATATCATATTCAAGGCTCTGTAGTAGAATATTGTGATCAACTGTATCAGTTGCAGCACTGAGGTCTAACAGGACCGGTACTGACGCAAGACGAGGCCATGAGAATATCATTAGTAAGTTTCAATGGGGCAGCACGGTGGCGCAACTGGTAGAGCTGCTGCCTCTCAGCGAGCAGGTCCCTGGTTCAAACCCCGGTCCAGGGGTCTTTCTGGGTGGAGTTTGCATGTTTTCTCCGTGCATGCGTGGGTTTTCTCCGGGTACTCCAGGTTTCCTCCCACAGACCAAAAACAAGCATGTTTCGCTGATTGATAACTCTAAATTGTCCCTAGGTGTGAGTGAGAGAGTGAATGATTGTTTGTCTCATTTGTCTCTGTGTGGCCCTGTGATGGACTTGCAACCCGTCCAGGATGTACCCCGCCCTTCGCACAGTGATTGCTGGACATGGGCACCGGCGACCCCCATGACCTAAAATGGAAAAAGCGGGTAAAAGATAATGGATGGATGGATGGATGGATGAGAAAAAACAGTTATCCTTTGAGCTGCAGCTAGTAGCATTAATCAGAGCTTCTCCCACTTTATTTTTTCATGGTGAAGTTGTGGCGCTGCTTTATTGCTAAAAGCTATGTGAAGAAATAATGTACTCCTGCATAATAAAAATAAACCTAAACCCTTCGCCTTCCACTGAGCTGTATGCGCATAAATCTTTGTGATATAGCAGGCGATGGAGTGGGGAATCTTTGGAGCCCTGCTTGGAGAATTAGTTGGAAGTTTGTTGCAGAGTTTGCTGGTCTGCTGCTTCACTTTTCATCTACCTTCCACACATTTGTTGTATTTCCAAACTATAGTACCATATTTTTATTTTACACTTCTTGCAAACAACTGTGCTCTTGTCAAGCTCTGTCTTCCCTGGAACATTGTAGAATCCAAAATGACTTTACATCGACTTTTAACAACGAAGGACCGGGTTGAATCTGCTGAAGCTGTCCTCTGCTGCATGCTATCGCTCTCCATTCAGATATAGGGAGCTGACTAACTAGCTTGCTGTACAGTGGCCTACAAGGCCAAATGCTACGGTGGCCGAGCGGACATATAATTCGATATGCAGTACGCTCAGGTGTAGTAGCGGAAAACATTAAAACTTAAATGCATTTTAAAATTGATTTATGGGGCTTTAGAATCGATTCAGAATCGCCAGGACTAGGAATCTAGATTCTTTAATGATTTTTTTCTGTACCCCTACTAATGTTAGCCTTCCTGTGTTTACTCTGTAGATTCCAATACAGAACAGACCTAACCGCATCATCAACCCAGCATGCACTGTGCAGGTGAAAAAATGGCGACCTCCATGGGCGAAAAATATAACAAAAGATATACCATTTTAAAAGTAATTATGAGTTTTTACATATCACAAACAGCAATTTTTAAGTTAATAGGAAAATTACAACATATTTAGGCCAACATGTTCAATTAATCATGGATCCCTTTAAAAACACATTAAGTAGAACCAAAATGCAGACATCAGTTAGGGGAAATATATTTTTAAACAGTCTGGTTGGGATGGGATCTAGCAGTCATTTTGATGGTTTAGATGAAGCTATTATTTTGGACAGTTCAGAGAGTTCAACAGGACAAAAACAGTCCAAACATAAATCGGGTTCTAAAAATATTTCTAAAGCTGCCTCATCTGACTGGGAATCGGATGCAATAGTAGGAAGGATGGTTTTATTTTTTTTCCTAATTAAAATAATTTTATTTATGAAGAATCTCATGAAGTAATCACACATGGCTAAAAAGAGATAGGACTTTTCATTAGTTTTTGTAGCTATAGTACTGAACAGAAACCTGGGGTTATTTTTTATTCTCATCTATTAAATATTAATAATGTACAGTTCTAGCTTTAGGGAGAGCTTTTGTATATATTAGCAGGCTATCTCTCTAAGATAAATAGAATACTTCAACATAAGTGGAGCACCATTTTCTTTCTAGCTTTCTAGATGACTGTTTTAAAGTACGTAACTCGGGACTGAATCAAGGAGCCAGCGTCCTTTGTTTGATTAGTTTCTTTTTCAGCAGTGCAGTTTTATCAAGTGAAGTTTGCAATGAAGTTGTATAATTATCATAAAGATCATCTACAGTATGTCACTGAGCTCTGTTGCAGTGCTCTGCAAGACAGAGGGAAAAAAAACAATGGAAGAGATTACATTTTGTTTGTTATCAAATCATAAACTAACAGAGACTTAGAGAAAAGAGGTCTGATGTTCAATAATACAATACAATGCAATACATTATGGATTTATTGACAAAACCATTTAATGTTCATGATTAAAGTATCAATGTTGTTTTGATAAAGAAGGCAAACAATTGCCAAATCATCATGTGAGTTTGTTCACTGAAGTAACTTATGAAGTAGGGAGCAGTCAAAAGAAAAAATACATAAATATAGTACAAAGTATATATTATAATGTATCTCCCCATGTAAGATAGAGACAGTGTAACCTAGAGGGGCATGATTGGGAGGAACAACCTTTCTGATCTGAACCTTAGCTGGTTTCTGTTGCTTTGTTCTGTTGTAGGACATCTGTGCATGCCATAGTTTATTGTTTATTTATTTCAGTGAATCCTTACATAACTTTTATCAGGTAGAAAAGCATCAAAATGTGTCAATCAATTTGGCAGTTTTAATAAGAAAAATATTGACCCTTCATATATATATATGTATGTATGTATACCCAAACAGCAAAATACGATTGAATCAACGTTGAAATAGGGTTAGGCAGAAATATTGTGTCATTGTTGAAACCTGACATTTAAATTATACAGAAAGTGGTCTGTGACTTACACGTTGAATCAACGTTAGGTTTTCAACCATAACTGATACTATATCAGTGTTGATTCAACCATCATCTAAATGCTAATCTACATTTACATTTGTGTTGATTTTATATTGAAACAATGTTAGGGATCAATGATTATTCAACCGTCATCTCAAAGCTAATCTACATTTACATTTGTGTTGATATTATATGGAATCAAAGTTAAGGAATCAATATTGATTCATGTACGTTTGACATTAAAATATTCACTTCACCACTAGGGCATTAACAGAGTACTCGAGTAATCTACACATCGATTGCTAGGACATCTATCGAGGTTAAAAATGTTACGTCAAGTATCCGTAGTGACGTCATATTATGTGACCACCGTATGACCATAGGGGGCGGTGTTGCACTGTTGCAGGTCACACCGGGTCCAATCCACCAAACCAGAACCAGTTTCGGTTTAAGTTTCGTTTTTGACGTGCTGCATGTTTCTTCACGTTTGCAGTTTAATGATAATAACTAATAGTTTATCTAAAAAAGTTAAATCTGGTCCTCTGGACATTCAAAAAAACAAAACAAAGCAAAACAACAACAAAAATTTGAATGTCCAGAGGACCAGATTTAACTTTTTTAGATTTTTCTACCTGGATTATTGAGCATGCATCAGGAACTAATAGTTTAGTTTTTCCTGTGACTTATTTGCAATATGATAAATGGTAGGAGCACAATATACACTCCCAATGTTTTGTTGGTCTTTTTTTTTGTAAATAATTACCTTTTTTGCGGTTTTATTTATTTATTAATTTTTGTATCTTGAGATCTATGATGTCATCAAATACTCGAGTTCTACTCGGGTTTTATTATGTTAATGTCGAGTTTAAAAATTATATACTCATTCAACCCCTATTCACCACTTGCTCTTGCCGAGGTCGGATGCTTTTCCCTTCCCCTCCTTCTCCGCTTTGCTTTGCTGCTCTGTCTGTCTGTCTGTCTGTAAAACTGCTTCTGAGCTTCTCTTGCATATCTTCCGAACCATAATTATGGACTTGTTTTGATCAGTTGTTCCCTCAACACAATTGATAACATTTCTTTAAAGAGAAGACAAGCTTTAGGCAAGCCGATTTGCCCTGTTGGCATGCATACAGCTGGATATCTCATCGACTTGAAGACATGATGATGTGTCTATCTCTGCTGCCATTTGTGGATTTTAAGGACGCATATTTAATTGGATTTACAATAACTGGTTCCTGCTTTTTGGATTCGGCTGGTTACTGGTTTTATCTGCAATCAAGGAAGTCGTCGGCAGCAAACTGGGACCCGATCACACTGCTTGCCTTTATGATGGCTTGGTTCATGCCTCGAGTACCCGGACTCAAATGTTTTGGGCAGAATGGGTCAGATCTTGCGGATTTTACTCAGGCATGTTCCATCTGCGTGGCCATGTAATTTGGACATTTCAGAAAAGTTTGGACCAACACAGACTCAAGGTAGATGTCATTAAGTTCTGCCTGTCCCTAAAACAACTGTGTTTTTATCTGAATTTGGCTCCCCTGGCTGGCCTTGAAGGCCACTTTCTCTGAATTTGTCTGGAGAACATGTGACCTGACACTCAGGAATTTTCAACTGATAACCAGAGGAATCCTGCTGAACAAACATTTTGTCATCATTTCAGGAATCTTGGATTCTCACAGGCGTTATCCTTGGCCATTCCCCGAAATCCCTCAAGAATGTTTACGGATCTCACCAGAGGAAACTGGCTGATTATTCCATCTTTATCAGAACTCTTACAGTGCCCTCGAGTGTCCATGAATCATTGCTCACCGCTCTCGTTGTCTCCCCCCTCTGTGGAATGTCTACGTCACTATGTGCTTGTTTGTTCAAGATGTTTTTTTAATATTAGAGTTTTTCTTCTCAGCCAAGAAGAAAAAGTCTGA
This sequence comes from Nematolebias whitei, assembly GCF_014905685.2. Taxonomy (NCBI): domain Eukaryota; kingdom Metazoa; phylum Chordata; class Actinopteri; order Cyprinodontiformes; family Rivulidae; genus Nematolebias; species Nematolebias whitei. The sequence continues at coordinate 42,986,540 of NC_056510.1, read as the reverse complement.
TAGGAATTTTTGCTCCTCCAATTGCTACATGCGTCCAGTTTCACTACTTTTTGTCTGTCTAAACAGATATCACTTGTAAATGAGTCTTCTAGGCTCAATGTGACTTATCTGTCTAAATCAGGTGTGCCCAACCAGTCGCTCGCGGGCGACTGGTCGCCCGCGAAGCGAAGCCTTGACTTGTATTCTCACAGACATAGTC
>NC_056510.1:42985124-42986331 GCF_014905685.2 Nematolebias whitei | reverse complement strand
GCGAAACCTTGACTTGTATTCTCACAGACATAGTCTCGCGAGTTTTGTGTGCGGTGACACAGCGCTCTCACGAGACTTTAGGCTCAGTAGTTAATGTCGGTGCGCAGAAAACATGGATGGAAAACTAGCGAACAAGCAAACGAAAATTTATTATTTTCACACAGAGTGGGAGGAGGAGTATTTTTTTGTTTATTCTAATTCGAAGTCTATTTGCCTCATCTGTAATTCGAGCGTTGCCTTACCCAAAAAGTGTAACTTGGAGCGGCATTTCAAGACGATGCACAAACGGTTTGAGACAGATTTCCCTCTTAAAAGTTCTTTACGGACTCAGAAAGTGCGGGAGCTAAAAAACAAGCTTGCAGCCCAGCAGTCAGTCTTCACTCGGCCCAGCACAAAGGTAAAGCTGCTACGATAGCTTCCTACCGTGTTAGCCGCATCCTGGCTCAACATAAGAAGTCTTTCAGCGATGGACAAGTTATGAAAGAAGCGTTTATTGAGGCTGCAGATGCGCTTTTTTATGATTTTAAAAATAAAAGTGAGATCGTAGCTGCTATTAAAGACGTGCAGTTGTCCAGACAAACAGTGACACGGTGATGTGAGGGAATGGCTGTGGATGTGGAGGAGCAGCTAAAAAAGGACGTGGAACAATGTGAGTGTTTCTCTCTTCAGTTTGATGAGTCGACAGACATGGTGGATGTAGCCCAGCTGTGTGTTTTTATCAGAATGGCCTTTGCAGACATGAGTGCAAAAGAGGAGCTGCTCACCATCTTGCCTTTGAAGGGACACACAAGAGGAGAAGATATTTTTAATGTGTTTATGGAGTTTGTTAATAAAAGCAACTTGCTCCTCTTTAAACTAATTTCTATAACAAGTGATGGCGCTCCAGCAATGACTGGTCACACCAGTGGATTTGTTGCACTCTGCAAGCAGAATGATGCTTTCCCAGACATTTTGCACTATCACTGCATCATCCACCAACAGGCCCTGTGTGGGAAGATTTTAAACATGAAGGAAGTGATGGATGTTGCCATGAAAACTGTGTGCTCTATAAGGGCCAGGAGTCTGCAGAGGAGGTTGTTCCGGGCTCACTTGGAGGAGGCAGGAGCAGACCACACAGACCTGCTGCTGCACATGGACGTCAGGTGGCTAAGCAGAGGTACATTTCTGGACAGATTCAGTGAGCTGTTGCCTGAGATCAGGGATTTTC
>NC_056510.1:42978499-42985024 GCF_014905685.2 Nematolebias whitei | reverse complement strand
CGAGTAGGTTCGGCTTAAGCGTCATGAGACCAATGTAGGTTATGGTATTTTAAGGTAGCATTAATCTACATTGACTCCTCAAAGGTTGAAGTTTAACAACTGAGCTGCATGTTGGCATAGTTAAAGTCCTTTTAGTCTCTAACTAAAGTACACACAAAATTCATTCTTGCTGGGGGTGTTCAGAAACAATACCAAAAAACAATTAAACAATGTCTCAACATCGACAAAAATAGTGATTAAGCAACCAGAAACGACGTTTCGGTGCGTCACTCACTCTGACTGTCAGATTTGATCACGTTATCGCGTCTGGTAACATTACCCTAACTAACGTCACCCCCCCTGTGGTCATGGGGGACCACGAACACGGGTGTGGACGTCGCTCCATGAGCAAAAGTTAGGATGCCCTTGAGTAATTTTAGCTGTTTGCACAGCTGGAAGAGGGCTTTAAGGTCTGGATTGGAATCCAGGTCGGCCTCGGCTGGAGTGTTTTTCTCTGGGTCAGTCAAGTACAGCATCATCGAGTTTATTACAGGATCCGACTCCTGAAGTTGGATGATGTCTGGGTCAGTCAGCTCGGGTTGTACAGAGACTGTATTGTCAGCCGGTTTGGCTGTAGCCTGTGCACGTGTGACTGCCATTACCTTGGCTGTAGGTTGTACTGGCAGAGTTGCGAGCAGCCCGGAGGGGTCAGAGGACCACTGAGGGCCGTCCACGGCTCCGTCCTTGATAGCTGGTTTATCTGTCCGCAGCGACAGTACAGCATCTTTGGTGTGGGATCCTTGGATCTCTACACCTTTAACTACCAATGGTAGGTAGTATCCGGTGGGCCCTGACTGTCTCAGCTCGCAGAGGAGGCTTTCTTGTTCAGTCAGAGTCGGGTTCACCGGTTGGGTCTCTTCGGTCCCACATGCTTTTGAAGGCGTACTTACTGGGACTGTATTCTCTGCGGAGAGGTCCTCGGTGCCTTCGGTGGTGCCTGCTGTTGGGCAGTCTGTGACTGTCTCAGGAGGCATGGGTATTGGCAAGGGTTTGCTCACTCTAGCCCACATTGTCTGTTTACCACAATCTATAATCACGTCAAAGCGATTTATAAAATCCTGGCCGATCAAAAATGGGAATGAGTCAACCATAAACACATATACCGGGTGGTATAGTGTCATCTCACCAACCTGCATGTGAACCATAGCTATAGCTGTTAGGGTTGTCCTCGTCTCTGCGAGGCCCTGCAGCCCTATAGCACACTCTATGAAAGGTATGTCCCTGTGAACACCATTAACGGCAGTCCTGAGCTCCTCTAACAGTTTGGCTGACATAGTTATGTCTGCTCCACCATACAGTAGGGCTTCATGTGTGACGACCCCTTCAAGTGTGATTAACTGGTAAGCTTTTTTAGCGACCCCCTTTCTGATCAGGTTACACAGGAGCCTTGTAGGTTTTGGCCGACGTTTCTTCTTACGTTTACCTTTACCTGTGTAATCCCGGTTTTTCCGAACCGTTGGTACATTTGCTGCTGCTCCTGGGAGTTCGGCTTTTGACGGGCCTCCGTCATTGATGTATGAAATCACCCGCCCACCGTGTGTTGAGGGGCTCTCATTGTTTGTAACAACAAGGTCCTAGTGGCTGTCTGTGACAGCGGCAACGTTGTTTGTGTGTCACTCTGGTTTGACTGAACCGTTAGCACAACTGTTGCTGTTTCTGAGGTTTCAGTTTGTGATGGGTCACTGTCGGTGACGTGTGATTGTACCCCCCCTTTTTCAGGTGAGGGCGTGTCAGAGTTTACAACAACAGCGTCATGGTGACTGTGACAGCAGTAACGGTGTTGTCTGTGTGCTCTGACTTATCAGCAATGATATTGCCAAACAATGCGTTAGGTTGTTTGTCCGTGGCAACACCTTACAACAATTCCAAGAACCGACGCACGCTCTCTGTCTCGTCCGAGCTCAGAGGTCTGCGGCTCTCTTTCTGGACCTGCTGCTGTTTCTTTTTCGTCTCAGGCTGTTCAGGCCGACGTGGTGGGGAAGCAGGTTCCCCCCTCTGGGGTTCCCAGTGGGATCCCTGTTTGTATGGGCCCCTTTTGGTGCCATACTTTTTACCCTTAGGGCGTTCGCCCCCCCTTCTGGTACGTTCGTTCATCCTCTGGTTTCTTGGGAAACCATTTAGGATCTCGTCTGGACCAGGGGGCACTCACCTGTTGTGGTTTGGCTGCTGGGAAACCTCGTTTCCTCTCGCCTTTTTTGGGAGGGGGAGTTGAAGCTCTCGTCCCTTCCAATTCTAATGACTGGGCAGGAATCTTCTCACCTGGGAACACCTCAATTGGTGTTTTGGCCTGTGAACGGGCTTCAAAGACATTCACAGCACAACTTTTTATCTCACTGATGGATTTCTCTTTGAAATTAGCCATCATTTGCACTGACATCCTTATGTCAGGGTGGAGATTTTTGCTGAAAACGAACTTAAACGCTTCTTCCTCCTCCATGCTGGACTCGTTCCTGTACCCAAAATAAGCCCGCAAAATCCTGGAATAATATGCCCTTGGGTGCTCATTCTTACCTTGCATGACCTTGTCGGCGGCTGGATAACCGCCAGGTCCCACGCAAGGGGAATACTCTTTCATAAGAGCAGTACATAACAGGCAATAATCCTTTCTTGTGGCATCAGGTTGACGCTCTATGAAGGAAAACACCGTCCTGGTTGAAGTGAGCCTGATCAAACCTACTTTATCCTCAACTGTAACGTTGGGATAGCTTCTTAATTGGAAGTCAAGGTCGTTCAGATAGGCCTTAGTGTCGGTTGAACCCAACGGCCCTGGCTCAAAGCGTTGGACATATTTTGCAATTTTGTGCAAATCCGAAATCGATAGCAGCGGCTGTATGATTGGTGTCGTAGGAACCAAAATAGCACGTGGAGGTGAGTCGCTAGACTCATTTGGAGGTGACGGAAGGGGATTAAGTGCAGGAGGTACAACAAAATCCTTCTGAGGTGGTGGTGGGTGTCCTGGACTCTGACCTTGTTTGTCTTTGAGTTCCAGACAACCTTGCCCCATGTCAGAAATCTCATTTGTTGCTGCGGCTAGTTTCGCCTCACAGGCTCTTAAGCGTTCATGCGATGTATGACATTCACTTTGTAAATGCACGCCTTGTTGGACTAACGCTGCCTTTTCCAATCTGCACTCGTTCAGAGCTTTTGATGTGAGCTACACCTCTCGTTGTAGCGCATCATTGTCTGAACACAGTGCTTGGTACTTAATCTCTCTTTCACTCAGCTTCACCTCATATGGGTCTGCTTGTAACGACAGCTGAGCTTGTGAGAGCTCTCTCTCACATTGCAATTCATTTTCCCAGGTCTCCTTATCAAATTTAGACTGTGCCACGAGTTTTAGGTACTCCACACGTGCTGCCACGTGGACCTCTGTCTCGTACATTAACCTTTTATCAAGGGCTTCAGACTTGTTGGCCTCAACATAAAATTTAGCCTTCAGTAAGAGTGCCAATTTAGCCAGCTGGTCATAGCTAGACTTTGTTATGGTTGCAGAGGTCACACTTTCTGCAACATCCTTCAGCTCGTCCAATAACTCTTTTGAGTTCATGCTGTCCACCTGTTCACCATATGGATGTAAGGATTCTGTTAGCAGTGTTAACGCTCTTTCTAACCAGTCCTTCTCCTCACATGGAACAAAATCAGTGTTTGTTAAATTTGCCATGGTAATCCACTGTTCAGCACCTATCTGGTTAAACAGTTGCAAACTTAGAGTGTTTAACAGGTAAATAATGTTTTTTAAAGCGAGCAGTGAGATTCACACACTATTTTAGCTCTGGGTTCAATCAACAGTACAGTTATAAGCAAACTTTTAAATAGATGGGCCCCTGTGAAGGTCTTACCTCATAAATATTGTAAGTAAATGCCTCCTTCTGGCAGTGTTACTTAATTATGAGCTCATTTTTGTAACAGATACAATGAACCAGGCTTTTTCAGTGTTAATTTTACTCAAGTGCACTTAAAATTAATAAACCTGTAATTTTTCTAAAAGTCTGACATCAACTTTAGTGTTCAAACGCTTTTGTAAGCAGTTTAAATTTACTAGAATTTGCTATTTAAACAGTGCACAGAAACCAGGTTGGATTAACAAATTTTTTTTTAAATGAAAAGCAGAGTGATCCGTTTTCTTTCAGGAAAACCGTTATACTCCTTTTTCAACAGCAGGTGACGGGGAAAGCTTACTTTTACCGGCAGAAGTCTATGATAACTTCCTGTGAACCGTCCTGTTGACATCCGGATGTTAGCCATTAGCTACGATGTAGCACACGGTCGAACATGGTTCTGTAACATTTTATTGATGGGTTTAAAGCTATTAACGTGGCTTTTGTCCACAAGCACGCTTTATCTGCATGAAAACATGAGTTTCAGGAAAAGTGTCAGGCTTTATTTAGCGTTTTTAAACACGAAGGAGGACTCGGTTAAAACGAGCTTCATTTCCGGGGTCACGTGACTTTTTCAGACACGTGCACATCGGAGGTGGGTTTCACAATCTGACATCAGAGGGAGTGGACGCACAGAGATACGTCACAAGCTTCTCAGCGAATCAGAGCGACCCAAACAGCGGTTTCTAACCAATCACAGCCCGTGTTTACCTGCTTCAAGCTAGCAGTTAGCATGAACAGTCCGGTCAAATTATCGCCCATTAAAACTTCAAAAATGCACTATTTACTGTTAAAAATGCAACAAACAGCATAAAACAGCGGTCTGAGTCAGTGCCCAGCTGTAAAACAGCTTTTCATCCATTGAAAACACAACTCGTTCAGTCCAATAAACAAAACCGAGTCGAACAGCAGAACCTCCTGGTCATGCTACAGCTTCAAACAGAATAAAGCATTCTTCCCACTGCATCCAGCTTAGTTACACAAACAGATTTGCACTTTTCAGCTTTAACAAGAACACATTGCAGCTTTCTGAACACCACTAGCATGACTTATCATGTCCTTTCAAGTTCAAAACACAAACTCCCATGTGCCAACAAGCGGCGTCAATATCAACAGCACAGAAACTCATGTCACATATAATTGTATCTCCTTACAAACCTGTTCGAGGCCACCAAAATGTAAAAGGTGGGGGCTTAAAGAGGAGAGATGGGTGAATTTATCTGTTTAGAGACCGTACGGGCCACCAAATGTAGTGTGACAAGGGCCAGCTTAGCTGTACCTCCACTACAATTATTTAAAAAAAACTGGTTTTCTCTTTTTCGAGTTAAATTACTGCCATGTGACGAGATAACTGTGATGATTGTTTAAATCAGTGACATGAGACGTTAATTTCCTTTGACCCATCAGAATAAATGCGGTCATTTATTGAACAGAATCAAAATTTAACATCAAAACATTGCACACTTGATTAGCTGATCTGGTTCTGATTAATAAAATTGACACGTTTTACTTAATAAGACAACAGGACATTTCTAAAGGCATCTAGACTACTGGCAAAATAGAAGAGTTTTAAAGGAAAAATTGAAGGAGTTTAAATGGAGAGAAAAGATGGATAAAAAGGGGGTGTCTGTTCGGACCGCAGAATGGCACGCTCTCTTCAACACCAGCTCAAAACCTCTAGTACACTTGGCACGTTAAGACTCGCTACCTTTGCAGAACTTAATCGCTCCGGTGTCGAGCGCATTTCAACGCTACCTTCCAGCGTCTCCGGTAAGAGTGGTTGGCCATGTCAGGAGTCATGCCGCTTACTCCGTTCAACAAACACGCTCATCTCCCAGGTGGATACACAGCAAGCTGTCAGACCGGCAGAGTTTCCACTCAGATGTGGGAGAATCCATCACAGACTCTGAAGACTGAGTTCAAGACTAGACTTCATCAGAGACCCACTTGAAGACTCAGAAGAACTTGAAAAACCTGAAGACTCCAGGAAGTGTGGACTTTTAAAGAATTCTCACTTCCGGTCACTTCAGGACTCCCTGATTGGTTGAAACAACCAACAGGGGGTGGTTCTAGTGATGTCAGAGGGTTATTACAAGTCAAGAAAGTGCAAGAATGTTTAGGAACGTCCAGTACAGACAGAAGAAATGTTTTGAAGAAGTGAGAGCAAGCAGGTGCCAGTTGATTCTTATTTACTGTCTGCCAGGTTTAAAAACAATCCACTTCGTTCTAATAACTCCTTTTTGACTTTCGACCGACATCACTATTTCTCATTCAGACAGAAGATCAAAATGCATAATTACTTTGTAAATAGACATTTAACTTGATTTCTAATTTAAATGAGGATTAAAAAATCATTAATACTGTTTCACAGTTGATTTAAAATGAGTGGTTCACTTCAACATTTAGAAATGGTATGAACTAAACACAGTTTTGATTTATCAAGATATTGTAAAATAGTAATGATTGTCATGAACCAGAGGCCGGATCGCAAACAACAACAACAACCACTGAGAGGGTTAAAAGATTTATTGTGAAGTAAAGTAAAACTCTGGAGTAGGTCTGGTTCTGGGCTGGTTCCGATCTTCTGATTGGTAGTTCGTGATTGGGT
>NC_056510.1:42968654-42978399 GCF_014905685.2 Nematolebias whitei | reverse complement strand
TCTAGGAAAACGAGCTAGAGTTCGATTAAAGCGGACTAAACAGGGCTCTTGTGAATGCATAATAAGGATGGAAAAAGTAGCGAAAAAATAGCCAGACGGACACCTGAGAAGATTTTTTTTTCTTTTTCTTTTTTTATTGAACAATTGAACAAACAGAACAAGTGAACACACTAACAGAATAAATGACAAACTCAGATTCCAATGATACATATAAACACGTAAAAATATCTACTGTCATACCTCCTAAGTTCAACATATTCTTAAACAAATCATCATAACAACCATCATAAAATTAAATTTAGGTAATATTATTATCAAAGCGATTGCACATAATATGGTATAAGTAAATTCAAAAAACACAAAACTATATATCTAGCATTCTACATAATTACTAAAATAGTTTGTCAGAGGGTTAAATTAAGTGAGCAAGGTGATCAGAGAGTTTTACATGTGGTTTTTAGCTCTGTCCAATGAAAGTTTGAACATCTGGAGTTCTTGTATGAATACAGACCATAATGGCTTAGACTTGCCATATATGTATATAGAATTTTAGTATTGTCTGATAATGTTATTAACAAAGTATTTATCTTTTTTATTTTCAGATACATATCCATATAAGACATTTTGAAGAGAGAAGGAGTCTATGTTCATGGATTTTATGGTCAGAAGATTGTGAATGGATTTCCATAACGTGTTCACAGAATGACAGAAACAAAACAGATGTTCTGATGGTTCAGGTTCATTACATATAGAACAGTTATCACATTCAAAATTAAATCTATTTCTGATAAACTCGTTTGAAGGATAAATATTATTTAAAGTTTTGAAATGCAATTCTTTATATTTAGGTGGAAGAGAGAAACACAGATATTTTGTCCTTATTTTTATTCTTTCCTTCATATCGTAGAGGATAGCCGAGCAGATAGACAGAGACCCAGAAAGGAGGTAGCGGGTAAAGACAACGTGTATGTCTATGTATCTCTCTCTATAAATATACATTTTTTAAGAATCTAGATTCTTAGTCCTGGTGATTCTGAATCGTTTCTAAAGGCCTATAAGGCTGCATTCACACCAGCCCTGTTTAGTCCGCTTTAATCGAACTCTAGCTCGTTTTCCTAGAAAGTCCAGTTTGTTTAGGGAGGTGTGAACGCGCCACCGAACTCTGTCACGGAACAAAAAGGTGAACTCTGGCCCGGGCTAAAACCTAGGTCTCGGTCCAGTAGAAGCGAACTCCAGCGCGGTTCGAGTGCAGTGTGAATGTAAACAGACCGAGCCCCGCTCCACAGGGTAAACAAACACACATTTCTCTGACCTTATATGGAGCCGTCAGCTGCCTTGTGTGAAAAACAATATTCTCCATGGTCTTCTGTCTCATCTTCTGCTCATGCTGAGTCCATTTTTGAAAAATGACAAAATCCATCCATCCATCCATTATCTTTACCTGCTTATTCAATTTTGGGTCACGGGGGTCGCCGGTGCCCATGTCCAGCAATCACTGTGCGAAGGGCGGGGTACACCCAAAATGACAAAATATAACTCCTAAAACTGCTAAAACTTGATGCCACTTTGTTTTTATTTTTATTTACAGAAGAAGAAGAAGACGTGTCTTCAGAGGTTTTTGTGTTGTTTCTTTCAGTAGTTCTTGGTGCAGCGCCCCCACAGGCGAGCAGGGGAACAGGTTGGTTCAACAGGTTGACTCTACTGCACAGTGCAGTGTGAATGCAAACGCACCAGCTCACATGTAACAAAAGCTCATGAATATCTCTGAATAGCTCCTACTCCCCGTTCGGCCGCCGTAGAATTGAGCCGTGTAGGCCACCGTACAGCAAGCTAGTTAGCCAGCTCTCTTTATCTGAATGGAGCCTGCTAGCATGGAGGAGGGAGACAGCGCGATTCAACCCGCTGCTTCATCTTTAAAAATCATTTCAGATCCTACAATGTTCCGGGGGAAGACAGAGCTTAACAAGAGCACAGTTGTTTACAAGAAGCGTAAAATAAAATTACGGTACAGTATTTTGAAAATACGACAAAATTCACGGAATATGAAAGCGAAGCAGCCGAACAGTGAGCTCTGCAACAAACTTCCAGGCTTCCCCCAAAGGCTGTGAAGAGTTCCCTCTACAGTTCCTGCTGTATAGTTCTATTTCATATAGGCTTCGCCCTTTAAGGCTGTCGCTGATGGTTTATCCCGTTATGCGCAGCATAAGCACTGAAAAAAATTAGTCCACGCCCACCTGCTGTGTGGGCCCCACCCGGTCCGTATAAATTACGTTAAGAGCGGGAAATCGGCTCCCATTTTTTCTTCAGCGAGCTAATATAGCACTGTCAGAAGAACAAAGAAGATAAATTGTGTAAATGACCAACCTTGTGAAGGATGCTTGGCCCGGCAGTCGACCTCCGGTCGTCCGGTGAGTTCTCCTCCCCGAGGAGAAGATGACAGCAGTCTTATTCCAAGGTAAGCGTCCGGGAACATTTCCCAGTGACAGGTCATTACACGCTGGACAACGCCATCTTGTGTTTTTCCTCTTATCGCCGACCCTCGGGGCGAACCGGATGGTTCCTCCGGGGCAAGGTGTGCTCAGCTGCAGCCCCCGCTGCTCATTCCCTCCCGGGGAGCGTAGTGTAGGTGGAGGGGGGCTGAGTGAATGCTCACCCCATCCCACCTCGTTTCGCATCGGCGATCACACCGCTCCCGGCCGACAGCGCCCTCAGGGGTTGCCCGGCGGAACCCGGGAGGAGGCTGACATGAAGGGACCCCTTTTTTCTACGTCCCTCGCCTTTTCCCGCCAGTTCGGATGATCGGCGGAAAGGTTATTTTTTCACTGACGTGTTTTTCCAGGCAGCCGCAGTTAGCAACAACGTGCGCTGCTAGCATATAGCATGTCCAAGGGACTGAAGGCCGCAGACCTGCCTTGGAGACAAAGAACTCCTTCTGTAAGGCAACTGACGCTATTCCTCGGTTCCCTCCCCTGGAGCCAAGCCTCGCGGAAGCTTCCGGAGCGAAGCTGTCCAGGTCGGAGCAGCGTCCCGTCCCTCCGGAGGAACCAGACGGCGACCAAAGCTCTCCAATCGAGCCCACCGACGTGTTTTCAGGCAACCGCAGTTAGCAACAACATGCGCTGCTAGCATTTAGCATGTCGAAAAGGCTGGAGACCTCACACCTGCCGGAGGAGACAAAGAGCTCCCTGTGTAATCGGCAGACGCCATCCTCAACATGTGCGCCGCTCCCTCGGTTTGCCTGTCGAGGATTGTAGCATGGATGACGGTAATCCAACGTTCCATCTGGCTCCGTCACTCTCCATTGCTGCCGGAAAAGCTGCACAAAGACCGGATGGAGGGCCCCATCTCATCGGACGCGCTGTTCGGAAGCAGCTTGACGTCCATGCTGACGAATTCGAAGCAGTCGGAGGAGACGTCGGAAGCTGTACGCCATCTCATCAAGCCGCGCGGCTCATTCCGTCCTCCAGCCCGCTGGAGAGATCGTCAAAAGCAGAGGCAGAAACATCGACGCTCCACGGCAGCAGCAGCTTCGTCTCGCCCAGCTCCACCACCAGCCCCGCCCGCCAGAGACCACCCCTCCTCAGTCCGGCAGCCTGCACTTCAGCGTTTTCCCCAGAGATCGCCTGCAGACGGCGCTCGGAGCAAACAAACCGCAGAGCTCACGGGGGAGAAGTTTTAAGAAATGACGGTCTGCGGAGGATGTGTGTATAAATGACACAGGAATTGAATAAATGATTTTTCAAAGATCAAAATGCCTGTTTTTAGCCAGTCTGTAAGCTCGGATGAGCTCACAGCCGCTACACACACATCCTCCACTCATAAGAGCCGGTGTCCTTAAATAAAGGTTTTTTAAATCCACCGCCGCTCCTTCACATGCCCAGACGCTCACGTGACACCACGGTAAGCGAAATAACTTGTTGTCAATCAGACCCGCACGATCACCTCCCAACGGTGTTAACGCGCTCCCGAGCGAGACAAGCAGCCTCCATCCAACGGCACTGTGTCGATGATGCACGCACAGCTGCCCGGCGCTCACCGGCCCACATCGGGATAAATGTGGGACCGCAGGCCGGGTCCGGTGGAGGTCCCTGTTCTCAGCGAAAACAACACACGCCTCTCCTGTATGAACGCGAGTGGCCGTCATCCACCGCGTCCCAGCGATCAGCAGCTCACGGCGGCATAAGCGTGAGACAGCTGAATGAATCTAATGACGGGCCCCGCCCTCAGCGAGAGCGGCGCGCGTCCCTCCAGAGGAAACGCGCGCTCCCGCGAGGCTCACAACCTTCACTTCATCAGCTGACACACGCCTCGCCTCAGCACACAGCTACCGCCCCGCCCGGACATGAAGGTTGGTCCGCGATCCAGTCACAGCGCGCGGGCGCGCGCAGAACAGCCCTTTCGAGAAAGCCTCGCCTTGGGTCACGCGGAAAACATTTCCGCGACGCATGACGGCGGTCGAGGCGGAGGTTTGGATGACATCCGTTCAAAACACGGCACATCATTTAAACGCACGTCCACTCCACGAACGTCACGCAGAGTGGTTAGAAACATGCTCACCGGACAGATGGATGGACAGAGTGTTATGCAAGGGTTACACGCTGCAGTTTGCAACCCGACCCCCTCCGTTCGGAGGAGTTATAGAGACGGTCCTGTCATCACCAGACCAAGTCTCAGCCTTAAATGCAGAAGTCCAAGAGCTTCTGATAAAAGGTGTAATCTCAAGAGTTCCCAACGAGGAGGAAAACACAGGGTTTTACTCACGCTACTTCCTGGTCCCCAAAAGGACCGGAGGGATGAGACCGATTCTGGATCTGTCAGCTTTCAACAAAGCGATCATGAACAGATTTTTTCACATGTTGATGAACAGACAGCTGTTGGACAACATCCAGGAAAACGACTGGTTTGTCTCCATCGTTTTAAAAGATGCCTTTTTTCACACACCAATCATCCCAAAACACAGAAAATTTCTGCGTTTCGCCTTTCAAGGGATGAAGTACCAGTACAACAGGTTGCCTTTTTTGGGTACCCCCTCGCGCCTCGTACGTTCTCAAAGTGTGTGGAGACAGCCCTGCATCCACTGCACAAGCAGGGATGAGAGTTTTGTTTTACCTGGACGACCTGCTGCCCCTGTCTCACTCCAGACAGGAAGCATTGATACAGGCTCAGGTGTTAGCATCACACCTGCTAAATCTGGGTTTCGCCATAACTGGAAGAAGAGCTCAATTTTTCCCGGCCCAGATAATTGTTATCTGGGAGTGGAATTAAACTCAATTACCATGACGGCTCGTTTATCACAAACAAGAATCGACACTCTAAAAACCAATTACGCCACGTAAGACCTGGCAAAGTGGTAACAGCTGTCTCCGTCATGAAGCTGTTGGGAATGACGTCATCAGCTCACACAGTGGTCCCGCTGGGTTTGTTACACATGAGACGCCTCCAGAGGTGGTTTACGCGTCTGCGTGTGGATCCAGTAAAACAAAAGAGACGGATGATCACTGTCCCTCCCTCCATGGGAGCAGACCTCCGACACTGGGGAAACACCCTGGCTCTGTCAGAGGGAGTCCCCGTCAGCAGACCCACGTCACGTGTCAGTCTTCACGGACGCGTCTCTGTCAGGTTGGGGGGGGGAACATGCCTATCTCAAGCAGTAGGGGCGCTGTGGCCCCACCGCACATCAGCCCACATCAATGTTTTGGAGTGTCGCACAGTGCTGAATGTGATTCAACATTTTGCTCCCGTGCTACAGAATCAACACGTGTTGATTCACACAGACAACATGGTGACTGCTGCGTACATAAACCGCCAGGGGGGTGTGCGTTCAGCCCAGATGTTACACATTGCGCGGAAGCTACTGAGTTGGGTTCATCAAACCTGCTTTTATTAGAGCGGTTTACATATCCGATGTTCTGAACAGAGGGGCTGATGTGACGTCCAAGGGCGGCCCACGTTATGTGGACCGGATCCTCCATCCGGATCTGATGTTTTTCAGACACAGCAGAAGTTGGCAAAGCAGCTGTGGACCTGTTTGCGACGCGAGAAGAACGCGCAATGTCAACTACGGTTTTTTCCCTGAGCCCGCGAGACGATCCATCGCTGGGGGGGACGCATTTGCTCACAGTCGGTGGCCCAAAACGCTTTTTACGCGTTTCTTTTCCCTCACCTCCTCTGTTTTTTACGGTCCATGAACCGAGTTCAGGAGGAGGGATTGACAGCTCTCCTGGTGGCTCCCGGCGTGTGAACGCACTATGGTTCCCAGGCCTGCAACGTCTGTTGTGGGGTCGCCGTGGAACTGTCGTGGAGGAAGGATGCTCTCCTTCAGGCAGGAGGAGCGACCAAGAGTTACCCAGAAATAGGTCAACACCGGTGGGTTTGACCGCTGAGCGGTCCCACTTAGAGGATGGGTCTCCCTCAGGATTCAGTGTGCACAATTCAAGATTCACGTGCTGCATCTACCACAGTTCTGTACACATCAAGGGTACGGCTTTTCAGCGCTGGTGTACAGAGAAGGTTTAGAGACCACTTCATGCTTTTTAGGCAGCGTGTTGTTTTTCTACAACACCTGATGGATAGGGAGTTGGCTTTCAGTACGCTTTAACGTACGTTGCAGCCATCTCTTCCTGCCACAAAGGGTTTGGAGACAGAACAGCTTTTAATCACCCGCTGATGAAGCGGTTTCTAAAAGGTGTTCAGAGATGTAGGCCTGTTTCATGCCCACTTGTTCCACAGTGGGATTTAACGCTGGTCCTGCGAGCCCTGATCAAAGCTTCAATTGAGCCTCTGGATCAGTTTCATTTAAATTCTTGTCTCTTTAAACAGTCCTGCTGCTGGTTTTAACACCCGCTAAGAGGGTAAGTAATTATCTGCCCTCTCTGTTGTTTCGTCATGCCTTAGAATTAGGCTGACGGGCAGCTCAGCTGTTTTAAGACCAACCCAGCTTTTATGCCTAAAACATCACGAGCTCTTTTAAATCAAGAGTGATGTCGTTGGAGGGGTCTTTTCCCCCCCACAGTTCAGAAGGGGAAGCATCTGTTCATCTTTCTGCCCGATGCAGGCGTTGACGTGTTACGTAACGCGCACAGCTGCAATGCGTTCAAATTCAACAATTGTTTGTGCATTATAGAGATGCTTCTGCAGGTCGCCGTTATCCATCCAGCGCTTGTCACACTGGCTGTGTGAGGCCTTTTTCTGAAGCCTACAGAGCATCAGATTTAGGGCCTCCTGTCAACCTCTAAGCGCACTCGACCAGGGGTATCGCATCTTCGACTGCTCTGCATAATGGTATGTCAATGCAGGACATTTGCACTGCGGCTGCATGGTCAACACCCTGCTCATTTATTCGCTTTTACCTACGTGATGTAACGGCTCGTTCCATGACACATTCTGTCCTTAGTGCCCTAACAGAATGAATATTGTTGTTCTCATGGAACTCTTTTTAAGCTCACTTCTGTCTGCATGCATTACAGTGTGAGATGTTGTTTTCAGTCACAGTCGTGTCTGTGATTTTGGTTCTATTGTCACTAATCAGTTCATGATTATTGTTAACAATCAGTTCATTTGATTATTGATCAATTCATGGACATTAATCTGTTTATACTGTTCAGCCATGAACCAGTTGGTTCATGCCCCCCCCCCCCCCTCTTTTCAACTTCTTCTTCATGTTGAAAGTGTTTCCGGGGTATTCATGTTTGTCAGAACGCATAGTTACACAACATGCCTCTGTGCATGGCACATAATTACGCGATGCGTAGTTTATGCACACGGGGAGCTGAGTGACAAGACGTTTTTTGGGCAAGCTTCCGCTTATTACTGTGTTCGAATGGACCCAGTGAGGCGAGGACCACATCCGCTTCGCCCTTAAACCATCAGCGACAGCCTTAAAGGGCGAAGCCTATATGAAATAGAACGTTGGTTACGTACTGTAACCCCAGATTCTATGAATATAGGCGTAGCCCTTTAAGCGTCGGGCCTCACTGGCTCCTAAATGGCTGAAGAAAAAAGCTATTTTGGGAGCCGATTTCCCGCTCTTAACGTAATTTATACGGACCGGGTGGGGCCCACACAGCAGGTGGGCGTGGACTAATTTTTTTCAGTGCTTATGCTGCGCATAACGGGATAAACCATCAGCGACAGCCTTAAAGGGCTACGCCTATATTCATAGAATCTGGGGTTACAGTACGTAACCAACGATTTATGAGCAGACAGCTCAGTGGAAGGTAAGGGGTTTAGGTTTATTTTTAATCAGCTCTAAAAATATAAACCATAAAAATCTGATTAAAATAAACACAGTTACTTTACCAGAGCAAAATCATAAAATCATTAAATGTGGATTATTGAACATCAGATCTCTTTCCTCTATATCCCTGTTAGTTAATGAACTGATAACTGATCATCATATTGATTTATTCTGTCTGACAGAAACTTGGCTACAACAGGAGGATTTTGTTAGTATAAATGAATCCACTCCTGTTAATTATTTAAATTTTCATGTTCCTAGAACAACTGGCCGAGGTGGAGGAGTATCTTCTATTTTTCAGTCAGGATTATTGATTAATGCCAAACCAATTATTAGTTATGATTCTTTTGAATCACTGTCCCTCAGTCTTTCTCATCCAAAATGGAAATCAGAAAAGACACTTTTACTAGTTGTTATATATCGTCCACCAGGAGCTTACTCTCAGTTTTTGTCTGAATTCTCAGAATTATTAACTGACTTATTATTAAATACTGATAAAATCATCATAATGGGTGATTTTAATATTCATGTAGATGTTGAGAGTGATAGTTTAAGCGTAGCCTTTAATAATTTAATAGACTCATTTGGTTTTACCCAAAACGTCCGCACATCTACTCATTCTTATCATCACACTCTTGATTTAGTTCTGACCTATGGTATAGAGATTAAGGACTTGGTAATAGTTCCTCAAAATCCTATTCTGTCCGACCATTTTTTAATAACTTTGAGTTTACATTAAATGACTACACAGTCACTGAGAGTAAATTTCATCTCAGCATGTGCTTATCAGAAAATGCTGTAACCAAATTTAAACAATCTCTTCCATCAATGTTTTCCTCTGTCTTGCAGAGTAATGCATCAGAGAACAGAGGCTTAGATCATCTAGTTGATCATTTTACAACTTCAATGCAAACTTCATTTAATAAAATTGCTCCACTGAAAAAGAAAGTAATCAATCAGAGGAAACTGGCTCCTTGGTTCAATTCTGAGTTGTAAGGATCCCACTGCCTGCAGCCTGCCTTGCTGATGGCCGCTGATTACCAACACCTGGCGGCCATCAGCCTGATGAGCCTCTCCATCTACTTAAGGCTGCAGTCCGGTGTGATTCAACGCTGGAGCATATCACCTCTTATGGTATTGTACTGTTGTGAGGCAAATGTCTTGGTGAAAAGAATTTGTTCACCTTTTGCTCTTTTTTCCAGTTTCCTGGTTCCTCGTGCTCTTTGGATTTCCCTCGTGACCTGATTTGGATCCTAGGCCTCTCAGGTATTCCTCGTGCCTCTTTGCCTCCAGTGCCAGCCTTCCTTGTTCCCCTTTTGGACTCTTTTGGATTTCCCTCTGCTGCTCACTCGCCTTGGACTGAAGGACCAGCTCTCCCTTCGGGTTGGACTGTAAGGACAAACACACTCCTTAACAAACAACTTGAGCCTTCCCCGTTGGACAGCTAATAACCTGTCGTCCCTCTTTCCAGGAGCCTCAGACCAGCAGCCTGTGGATGTGATTTAAACT
>NC_056510.1:42963490-42968554 GCF_014905685.2 Nematolebias whitei | reverse complement strand
TCTTTCCAGGAGCCTCAGACCAGCAGCCTGTGGATGTGATTTAAACTAACTGTAAATAATAAACACTGTTCTTTTGTATTCCCCTTGTGTCTGCCTCGTTCTGGGTCTCATATCATCTGGGTTCCCCGCGCACTCCTAACATGAGTTACGTACTTTAAAGCAGGCATCTAGAAACCAGGAGAGAAAATGGCGCTCTACTAATGTTGAAGAATTTTATTTAACTTGGAAAGATAGTCTTCTAACATATAAAAAAGATCTCCGTAAAGCTAGAGCTTTATATTACTCATCTTTAATAGAGGAGAATAAAAATAACCCTAGGTTTCTGTTTAGTACTATTGCTAGACTAATTAAAAGTCCCATTTCTGTTGAACCATGTATCCCTACAACTATAAGTAGTGATGACTTCATGAGATTCTTTATAAATAAAATTATTTCAATTAGAGAGAAAATTCAAACCATCCTTCCTTCTACTATCTCTAGTCCCCTGTCAAATGAGGCAACTTTAAAAATTTCACTGGAGCCTGGTTTATGTTTGGACAGTTTTTGTCCTGTTGAGCTCTGAATTGTCAAAAATAATAACCTCATCCAAACCATCCACATGCCTGCTAGATCCCATCCCAACCAGACTGTTTAAAGAGGTATTTCCCCTAATTAATGTCCGCATTTTGGATCTACTTAATTTGTCTTTAATGGATGGTTACGTACCACATTACTTTAAGGTTGCTGTAATTAAACCTTTACTTAAGAAGTCTGATCTTGATTCAGAAATTCTGGCCAACTATAGACCTATATCTAATCTAACTTTCATCTAAAAAATTCTAGAGAAAATAGTTGCAGGTCAGTTGCATGAACATCTACAAAGAAATAATCTGTTTGAAGAGTTTCAGTCAGGGTTTAGAGCTCATCATAGCACAGAAACAGCACTTGTAAAAGTCACTAATGATAATCTCATGGTCTCAGACAATGGACTTGTGTCTATACTGGTCCTGTTAGACCTCAGTGCATTTGAAACAGTTGATCACAATATTTTACTACAGAGGCTTGAATATGATATTGGGATTACAGGAACGGCTCTAAAATGGTTTAAATCATATCTATCTGATAGATTCCAGTTTGTAAATGTAAATAATAAATCTTTATACACCAAAGTTAGTCATGGAGTTCCTCATGGCTCAGTGCTTGGGCTAATACTCTTTACTTTATATATGCTTCCATTAGGTAAAGTTATTAAACAGCATGGGATACATTTTCATTGTTATACTGATGACACACAGTTATATTTGTCCATTAAATCCAATGAATCCAATCAGCTACTTAGACTTCAAGCACGTCTTAAAGACATAAAAACCTGGATGACCCTTAATTTTCTCCTGTTGAACACAGACAAAACTGAGGTTTTGGTTTTTGGACCTGAGCACCTTAGGAATTATTTTTTCAGTCTTTCTCCCTCAGATGGCATTAATCTGTCCTCCAGCTCTAATGTTAAAAATGTTGATGTTATTTTTGATCAGGACATGTCTTTTATCCCCCACATTAATAACGTTACTAGAACCACCTTCTTCCACCTGCGTAATATCACTAACATTAGAAACATCTTATCTAAAAATGATGCAGAAAAACTGGTCCATGCATTTGTCATGTCTAGACTGGACTATTGCAATGGTTTATTATCTGGATGTCCAAATACTTCTTTAAAACATCTTCAGTTGATCCAAAATGCTGCTGCCAGAGTCTTAACTGGAGTTACTGGGAGAGATCATATTTCTCCAGTTTTAGCTTCTCTCCATTGGCTCCCTGTCAAATCCAGAATAGAATTCAAAATCTTATTTCTAACCCAAAAAGCTCTCAACAACCTGGCTCCATCTTATATTACAAATCTTATTGTTCCATATTTTCCTAACAGAGCACTTCGCTCTCAGACTGCAGGTTTACTTGTGGTTCCTAGAATTTACAAAAACAGAATGGGAGGAAGATCTTTCAGTTCTCAGGCTCCTCTCTCGTGGAACCAACTTCCAATCTCTGTCTGTGAGGCTGACACATTATCCAGTTTTAAAACTAGGTTTAAGATTTTCCTTTTTGCTAAATCCTATAGTTAGGGTCGGCTTGGGTTTCCTGAGATGTCCCTTAGTTATGCTGCTATAGGCTTAGACTGCTGGAGGACAAACTGACCACACTTTTCACTCTGCTACTGTCTTTACTTACTCTGCTCAACCTGTTTTGTATTTGTAATTATTTTTTCTATCCTTAACATGTGTTTTTTTTTGTATTTCAGGTACACCTGGACCTATATCTGGACCTATACCTGGACCTGGACCTATATCTGGGCCTAGACCTATATCTGGACCTGGACCTATACCTGGACCTATACCTGGACCTGCCATTCTGTGTTCGTCTGTCTCTCCTTCCTGTCCTCTCAACCAGTCGGTCAAAGCAGATGGCCTCTTGTCCTGAGCCTGGTTCTGCTGGAGGTTTCTTCCTGTTAAAGGGAGTTTTTCTTTCCACTGTTGCCACTGTGCTTGCTCAGGATGGGAGACTGCAATGAAGCCAAGATTCAACTTGTCTGCTGGATTCCTTAGATAGAGAACTTTACTAAATGGCTTTTATGTGAATGTTTCTGTAAAGTGCCCTGAGACAACTTTGTTGTGATTTGGCGCTATATAAATAAACTGAATTGAACTGATTTGAACAATACACTGGATCCAATGTATGTTATTCCTTGACGTAGATTTTTTTTTTTTGCGATAAAGCAGCACCACAACTTCATCATGAAACAACGAATGGGAGAAGCGCTGATGCAGCTGCAGCTCAAAGTTTTTTCTCTTATTATACTAAAACTTATAGACAAGTTATAAAACAAACTTTATGTAATTTGTCTTTTTAACAGGTTGAAGAGATGAGACATCTTCTGGAGCCAGTTCTAAATGATACAGTTTATGTTTATAAATTATAGTGGAGCAGAACCGGGCCAGGGACATCTTCAGCCTCTTCGTCTCTCGTGCTGTGGAGTGCCGGAGCCGGACTGGGGCAGAATCAGACCGGACCAGTGTCGACTTCAGCCTCAGCCTCTCCGGTCAGTCTCGTTTTTCACCGGGGGTGCCTCTCATGCTGTCGGGTGCGGAGGTGTCGTGCAGAGAAGCAGAGGAGCAGCGTGAAGGAGCAGGGCTGCGTGGTGCTTGAGAGAAGTTTGGAGTTTGTATCGGAGTTGCTCAGGCCTCCATCCAAACTCACCTGGATAATAATTAATTTTATTCTGGATCACGCTGTTGGCCCCTGTTGACCTGAAACAAGCTTGGATCATGCCTTTCACTTCAGGAGGATTTTCTGGCAGCTCGTTCTGCTATTTGCTACAAATTTTCTGTTTCGGTCTGTTGATATTGGACCCAGCTTCTGTTTCCCATGGGAGCATCCATGCATCCATCCATCTTCACTGGGGGGCCGGAGCCCCGCTCAGCCCAACTCAAACTGCAGTTGGGCCACCTCGTCGGGTTTGTTTGCCCATTTGAACTGTGATGTTTTTTGGTCTGAAACTTTTCTGCATCATTCATATTATTGTCACTATTTTCAGTTCTCAGATTATCTGGAGTCACTGAATCATGTTAATACACCTGAATCTGCCCATCACTGCAACTTTCACTGTTTTTGGGTTCTGAATGATCATGTCTTCATTAATGTTTCTCATGATTCGATTATGGGGGCTAATTGTCACACTGTTAACTCCTGTAATTACACATCAGTCACAAAAAACTCAAGAAAATGTCTGATAATAATGTTGTTACTACTCTCAGGGATTCAACCCAACCCTGGACCCCCCACTAATTACAGCACACCAAATTACTTTAAGAACGTGTCTGGGCTTCATTTTCTGCATGTAAACACTCGTAGCCTTCTGAGAAAACTTGATGCCTTGAAAATTCTGATCAGTTCTTCTGGGGCAGATGTTATCTTCATCTCTGAAACCTGGCTCAGCAAATCTGTACTCAATAATGACCTGGCAATCAATGGATTTAACATCTACCGCTGTGATCGTCAAAAAAAAAGGGGGGGGGGGGGTCGATGTTTACATCAGAGATTCTTTGGTTGCTAGTCTTGTGTCTTCTAAAACAATTCCAAACCAGTTTGAAGCCTTAGCTGTAGACATCACCTTGAAGGGAGGCCAGATCTTAACTGTAGTCTGCTGTTACCACCCACCTTCAGCAACACCTGAGGCTCTGTCTGCCCTGATGGAATTTCTTGGTAATTTAAAATTTAAAGAGATCCTTTTGGCTGGAGACCTCAACATTGATTGGTGTAAGTCGATCCCCCTCTGTGATAAATTCAAGGAATGTTGCCTGTCTCTCAATCTTACCCAATTGATCGACTCTCCCACTAGATTAAACAAAAACCGTCCTGAAAAATCCTCCATCTTAGACCTATTTCTAACTAATATGCCTTACAAATTCCCTGGTACAGGTGTATTCGCTGATATTTTGAGTGATCATTGTGTGACAGCTGCTTTGAGAGATATTAAACTTCCACCTTCTAAGCCCAGATTAATTCAAAAAAGGGATCTGAAACATTTTTGTGAACAGTCATTCCTCTGGGATCTGTCTCACTTTGACTGGCATCGTATTCTGTTAACTGATGACGTGAACTCCGCTTGGAACTATTTTCATAATAGTTTCATTTATTTTGTGAACAAACATGCTCCTTTTCATCAGTTCAGAATAAAGGGACGAGACAGCCCCTGGTTTACTCCAGAGCTAGCTGACCTCCTGCACAGGAGAGATCATCTTTGGGCCACAGTGAGAAAATCTGACTTAGACACAGATTGGATGAGTATTCGACAGATGAGGAATACATGTACAACTGCTGTCAAAGCAGTAAAACACAACTATTTCTTATCTCAGACCTCCAAAAATCTAAATGACCCTAACAGATTCTGGAAAACCATCAAATCTCTCTCAGGCACCACCCAATTATCTGACCTCCCATCACAACTTCTCATTTACTCTGTTCCTGGGTCAAATAAGCAAGAGATCCTGAACTGTTTCAACAAACACAAAGTTTGTTTTCTCAGTCATCCAG
>NC_056510.1:42959768-42963390 GCF_014905685.2 Nematolebias whitei | reverse complement strand
CAATCAGGAAAAATCATACGGCCATGATTTTTCCGTTGCTGCACCAAAGACATTTATGAAAACTGTACAACTATGATCTTTTGCCCACATGAATGTGGGTAAGCACTTTACACAGACATTTCTAAATATCTGGGAGAATTTCTACTTGATAGAAAGTTAAAGATGAAAAGAAGTTTAGAGGGAGTTAAGATGGTATGTGAGGGAAATTAAGTGTTCACCAGAATCGACACTCTCCGGCTTTCTTCAGCTTTTCCTTACAGTACACTTAGGTGATGAAATCGGCTCCTTTACCTGGAGATGTCTCAGGTGAGATTCCGTTTAACGCACCCTTTCAGCGTCTCAGTAGGATGCTGTTACTCGTCCGAAGTAATGGCGAGGCTCTGTTCGACACATATTCACCTCAGTGGAGAATGTTATAATCCCATGGAACTCGGGAGAGCTTTGTTGTCATGTCAGGAACTCCAACAGCACTCCATCAGAACTCAGCAGAACTTGAGTAGACTCTCACCGAACTCTACGCTCTCAGAACTCTTAGAACTCCGACAACTCTCCAACCCCGTAACTCTGTAACTCTGTGAGTCTGTGTAGACCAGGAAGTACTGACATTTTAAAGACTCTTTCCCGGTTCACTTTTTGGGATTTTTCATTGGTCAGAAACGACCAGACGGGGTGGGTTTTGTGACGTAAGAGGTTAGAGACAGCGAGAATTGTTATGGGACAGCTCAGAAATGTTCTCACAGACCGAGAGGGTTTTGTTGTGGCGTGTTTAAGAAACAGGTGCAAAACATCTCTATTTACGTCTGAGAGGATTCTAAAACATGACAGTTTTAACATAACAACTTGTTTTTCGTTTGACTGTAACCTTGTAAACGCACACACTTGCTCATTCAAAAGCAGAAATCAGAAAAATGCATAATTACTCTGCAACAGCTTTTAACATGAGTTCTAACTTTTGCATGAGAATAAAAATCATTACTCAGTTAATAAAATTGATTAGTTCACTGCAACATCTAAAATGGTTTGAACTAAGACACTTTGATTATCAACATTTGTAAGATAGTAATGATAATAAAAAGAGAGTGTTCTTTTCACTTGAATCTTCAAGAAAGAAAGTCTCAGGATGGGTGAACCTGTATTTCTGGATTCAAATACATGAAATGACAGCTTCTGTCCCACAAGGTTCTAAAGGTCAAGAGTTTTGACCTTAGACTTAGTTTCGACGTAGGCCTAGTCCACTACAAGCTGGAAGACCAAATTATGTAAAAATAAACAAATAAATACTTGAAATAGTTTAAATTGTGGGCCCTGAATCTATCATCTATTAAAGATTAAATTTTTGAATGGAATTATGGAAGATAAACAACTTTTCCATGAGATTCGATTTTTTGGGAAAGGGTCTGTATTTTACAAACAAAACATTTAATTTCCAATATATATATATATTTAATTTGCCAAGTATATATTTACCTCCATCCTAAATATTTAACTTGTTCGCTAAATGTTTAACTTACAATTTATATATTTAAGTCAGAGCTAAATATTTATATAATATGCAAATTCCTCACTGAAAAACGAAAGCGGATTATCAAAATAAAAGCCAAACCCATGTGACGTAACATTCGGGGCCGATCTGGTGTTAAATGGACTGTACTTGTATAGCGTCTTTCTATCTTATTTCAAGACACTCAAAGCTCTTTACAACAATCTGTGTCCTCATTTACCCGTTCATACAGCTCTATACTAGATCTCTACAAAGCTAATTGAACAAATCATTCTAAAGAGATTAATCAGTACTTTATCACATTCATACACTGATGGGACACACATCAGAGGCGATGAGGGGTTCAGTGTCTTGCCCAGGGACACTTCAACATGTGACTGCTGGTGGATTAGAACCCCCAACTCTTGCAATGGAGGACGACTGCTCTAACCACTCAGCCACAGCCGCCCCCATACGGCTTAGTAAGTTTTATTGATGGCTGTTAGATGTTCCAACTGGACAGATGGTTCATCAAAGTGCCGTTTTCACTTCTTCTCCAAAATCAGGAAATGTCAAGGACCGCTGAATGCAGATCTTCATCCAGTGTGGTTTGGAAAGTAAACAACACCTACATGGAACTTCCGTCAAAGATGTGAGTAATCTGCAATCACGTTTTTTTTCTCCGGCAAACAAAGAATTATTTTTAACCCTTCAAAAATTTAATTATAATCATCAAACAGTCCTTTTAAGGTTCACGTCAATGTGAGGAAGGTCCAGCCAAAGTGTTCTCACTTTGCAAAAATGCTATCAATGCCTCCCACTGCCCACACAACTGAACAAACCACAGACTGGTCCTCATGAACACAAACATCTAGGTGGTATAAGCTTTTGTCCACATTGATGCCAAACAGTGCTGTACATATTGCACCATGTTCCACCTTCTCTCCCGCTCCACACCAGGCTCCCCCCTCTGCACTCCAATTCCTTGTTCTCTTTAACTTACTCTTGCACACAGGAACATTTATTTAAACCAGACTCCACGTGGTATCTGAAAACCTTACATCATCACACAGTATGTGTTTAAGCTCCCCCCCCCCCACCACCACCCCATCCCCAGAGTCTCCTTGGTTGGAATTCTGCCACACATTCTTGAGTGCACACTTCATTGTTGCAGTTATTCAGAGCAGCTCATGGCCAAATAAGACGAAAAGCTTTCGTCTCACTGGCTGAGCTGTGACTGTGTGCAGACACAACTGCCAGTAGATTTATAGACAGAGAAGTGATTAGTAAATGGTAAATGGACTGTACTTATATAGCACCTTTCTATCTTATCAAGACACTCAAAGAGCTTTACACAACAATCTGTGTCCTCATTTACACATTCATACAGCTCTATACTAGATCCATATAAAGACTAATCAGTGCTTTAGATCACATTCATACACCGATGGGACACACATCAGAGGCAATGAGGGGTTCCGAGTGTTGCCCAGGGACACTTTGGCATGTGACTGCTGATGGCATCAAACTCCCAACTCTTGCATTGGAGGACGACTGCTCTAACCACTGAGCCACGGCTGCCCTATTGGTGAATGGTGAAACTCCATCTGAGCAGGGAGCATAACAAATGTTCCTGGTGTGAGACAGCTTGTGAACTCTTTGCAAGCCATGTTTGGTGTAGTGTCAAAGGAAAGGTACAGTCACAAGTTAAATTCATGCTCAAATTAGGCTTGGCTTGAGTTTAGTAAAACCATCTGACTTTCAGAGGTGACTTGTAAGACTATGCAGGACTGGCTTAATTTACTAAACAACTAACTGAGAGTTTGTTTTTTCAGACTCGTATCTTGACCTTGGCTTTGTGGAAGTGGAAAGTTAGAGCCTAGGTTTAAGTTGGATAAGTTTATACCATTTTTAAGACAACTGTAAATGTCTCGCCTTGCCTTTAAATGGTTTGTTTCCTGCATGTGCTGTATGGCTTTCAGAAATTGATTTATGACTATTCTAGGATAAACTTGAAACTTGACAACATATTAATGTGTCACCTGTCCAGAATAGTTGCTTACTTGGGACTTTTTGGTACTAAACATCCATCCATCCATCCATTATCTTTACCCGTTTATTCCATTTTGGGTCACGGGGGTC
>NC_056510.1:42953151-42959668 GCF_014905685.2 Nematolebias whitei | reverse complement strand
GAGGCCTGTATTAGACATGAATGGGAGAGCATTCCTATTTCTAAACTTGAGAAACTGGTCTCCTCTGTCCCCAGACGTCTGTTGAGTGTTGTAAGAAGAAGGGGGGATGCCACACAGTGGTAAAAATGGACTTGTCCCAACTTTTTTGGGATTTGTTGACGCCATGAAATTTGGAAACAACAGATTTTTCCCTTAAAATGATACATTCTCTCAGTTTAAACTTTTGATCTGTGATTTGGGTTCTATTCTGAATAAAATATTAGATGGTGGCACCGCCACATCATTGCATTCAGTTTTTATTCACAATTTAGTGTCCCAACTGTTTTGGAATCCGGTTTGTAAGTTAAAATATATATATACAGTGTAGTGACAGAACAAAACTTAAAACAACTTGTAAACTATATATCAGTTGTCTAACAAGGTTAAGTCAGGTCCTCTAGATGTATTCTTCTTTGTTGAAACGTTTCATCTTTTATCCAAAAGACTTCTTCAGTCTGAAACATTGCAAGAGGCTCAGTCTCATGAAAGAACTGAGTTAAGACTGAGTTTCTTACAAGGTTTCTGATTGAGGAAGTCTTTTGGATAAAAAAACAAAACGTTTTAACAAAGAAGAATACGTCTAGTAGACCTGACTTAACCTTGTTAGATTTTTCTACCAGGATTATTGAGCATGCATCAGAATTGATAATAAATTGATGTGTTGTTTTTATTTTGTTAAATTTATGACAAAAACATGCTGTTAGCAATAATCTGAAAATCATCTCAAGACCCCTAACTCTTTTCTCAACCCACGGTGAAATCCCAACCTTAACTGTAGGACACTGATCTGTGTGAGGATATTCATGGTCTCCAACTTCTGTCATTGGTCTCCATGTGTATTCTTGACTTTTCTATCAAACTTTCTTAACCACAGAAACCTTTTGCTAAACAAAAAAGTTGCCTTTGCAACAGCACAGAGAAAACCCCCAAGATTCATGGAAAACTAACAGTTTCCTGTAATGAGCACCAGAGAACAGAAACGAGCCCCGTCATGACTTCAGTTGTTGAGACAAAGTATGAGTGTGAGGCTGGTGAAGAGCCGAGGCAGAACAAAGAAGATATAAATAACCGTGACACTCACTTTTTTATTTTAGCTATGCACACTGCCAGCTCATTTATAATGTTCCTTGTTGTGTAATATAGTGTATGTTAAATCTATTGCACATTTATGTTTTCTTAGATGGACCTCAGTTTTTGTTGGATGGAAGTCTCACAATCTTTGAGTTTTGTGAACAAATCTGAACTTCTGAGTAAGCTGTAGAAGAGATGAACAAAGAGAAGTACACACTGAGATGTGTACAAGCCAAAATAGGTGTGTGTGTGTGTGTGTGACAGTGCACTGTTGAGTGTAGCAGTCTGGTTGGTATTCTGTGGGAGACCACAGCAAACTAAAGCAGGCAGCAACAAACACACCACACTTTAAAACCGTCTCGCACTTCCCCCCTTCACATACACAAAGCAGACGCTACATTTGAACATTCAGGGACGCATGAAGTCTTTTCACTTAGTGTTATAATGAAAGTATAGTTGTGTTGCTTCACAAATACGAGTGTCTCGCCTACACACAGTTTGAAAAAGGGAAGAATCTTGTTTTCTGTTCCAATCTTCACAACTAATCTTAAAGTGGACGGTCACCTTTGTGCATAACAGGATATGTTTGGGTCTCTGAAGTGATTACAACCTCACAAACTCAACAATAACATCAAAGTCCATGCTCAATAATCCAGGGATAAAATCCAACATTTTTCAGTCAGGTCATCTGGACAGTTTCTTTTTTTTTGGTTCTGAAACATTTCACCTTCGATCCAGAAGGCTTCATCAGTCAAGGAAATGCACAACAAAACTGATTCTTCCTCCAAGCAGCTTACTCCAAAGTGGAACAAACCAGTTCTGCTTGTGATAAGATGGTCTCTTTGGTACACCCCTCCTCCATGGCCGGCCCTCTTCCTTGTTGACAGTCTTGTCAAACTGGTTGAAAACAACACAGCACAGCAGTGTGTTTCCTTGACTGATGAAGCCTTCTGGATCGAAGGCGAAACGTTTCAGCACAAAAAAAAAAAACTGCCCAGATGACCTGACTGAAAAATGTTGGGTTTTAGACAACATTTAACTTTACTTTTTTGTTAAAAACTTTTAAAAACGGGTAAAGATAATGGATGGATGGATTTTGGTTTACTATCAAAATGGGGGCCGAGATGGTGTAGAGGCAGGGCAGCCGGCTTGGGACCCGAAAGTCCCAGGTTCGATCCCCAGTCACTGCACATCACGTGGCATCTCTGGGCAGCACGTCTCATCCCCAAAATGCCCCCCGGGCGCTTTCAATAGCTGCCCACTGCACCACCTGGTGGCGGATGGGTTAAATGCAGAGACTAATTTTGCCATTGTATGGAAACATACAGTGCTGACACTGTGATGACATTATTATTATTATTATTAAAATTATCACCTGGTTTTAGCTGCAGTGTTGTTCAGCAGCATGTTTACTGGCTCGTTTCAGGTTGATATCTTTTAAGTTAGGCCCGATTGTGCAATGTGAGGGTGTTGAGCAATCACTGCGTTGGCCGGTGCTTTACTCTTCAAGCTAAAATAAATGAACTTGTGAGTTTATGGCGGCCTGCTGGCCACCAGCTGATGGTCACTGCTTTAAGTGTGATGAAACAAATGGAGTGACGGTTAAATCCAGGCTTTGAGTCAGTATTTGATGTAGAACTTGAGATTTTCACTGCCTCCTCCGGGAGCTGGCTGTTGTTTTTACTTGCATTCCTACCTACAGTGCAGTTTTACTACCCACCTGAGGCGGTTCCTTGTGTAAAGCGTGAAGCTGTGCCCTAAAAGGATATCCGTATCACATGGTCTTTTTTTAACTGGATTTGAAACGAATGAAAGAATTTGGGAGTAAAACTAAATGTGAACTCACTGTTTCTGAAAAGGCAGGCACTACTTTTTGTTCTGAGCTACTATATTCTGCTTCCTCCAGCCTTCAATTTGAGACATGTGGGCTTTAATACAGGACAGTATTAATAACCTCATCCTCATGTTATTAGACAAATTAAGTACTTTTTAACCTCATCACAGAACGTGAACATACACATCCTTTAAGAGAATTTGTCATGACACATGATTTATAGTATGTCACAATTTGAAACAGTACATTTTAATCCAACATGTTAGTTTTTATCAATTGAGCCACTCTCTAAGTGTTTAATAATCCCACATTAGCCTGAATTTCATGTCTGTGTGTTTTGTCAGACTTGTTGCCACACCTGTGGAGCAGTCGGCTTCATGCAGCGCTCTGTTCCAGGCATGTTCTGCCCATAAAAGGTCAATTTGTCTTACACAGCCTCATTAAGTGTTCGTTCAGCAGCAGACTGTTTGCACAGGATGTTTACCGTGTATTGCAGCTCGCAGCCGTATGTTACAGAGAAATGGATGAGCAAGAAGTATCTGCCTTGCTCAAGTGCCTTTGAACAGTACTGTACGATCACTGGGAGCCTGTCGGCTCTGTCAGAGCCCACCATGCCCTGCGGGTGTAATGCTGTTAGTGGCTGCCCCAGTTACACTGTGTGTGTGTTGTACAAAAGAGGCCTTTGTTATTGATTGGAGCTGAACGATTGCTGCCAAAGCTTCACTGGAATGATTGAATTAACTGGAATTCTTCAGTGTTTGTGCCGTTTGGACCGTTTGTGAGCGTGGAACGATTCTGACTCAAGTCTTTCCATTGTGACCAACACGACACCACAAGCTTTTGTTCCTGTTGGATTCTCATGAGTGACTTGTCTAGTCATGGCAAGGGACATGTATTCATACATTTTAGATTTTTTTAAATGTTGTTTTGTTATGTTGGGCAGCATGCTGCAGGAAGTAAGACAGAAAAGACAGAAAGGTTGTCTTGTAAACAAAGGGCTCCCTGCAGCTCCAAACATCTCGTCTGTGCACGGAGTTTTACAGTGAACCACATCGTTTGGGCATTCAAATATGATAAATGCACTGATGTGTTTCCTTTTTTTACTTGAAGCCACATCTAAGAATAACACTTTTGAGCACATACCTGAAACTTTTTATCTAATGTTCATGTATTGTTTGTTTTGCTCAACGTTAAACACATTGACTTGTATTATTCTCACCCAGTGGCTCACAAATGTTTGGTATCTACGGTGGCCCTGAGGTGTAAATGAACAACATGTGAATAAACAGTTACATTTCAAAAAACACAACAAATACAACAAAACACAACAACTTTACAAAAAAACAGACTTACATTTGAACAAACAGAATTACATTGAGCCAAAGCAGAAGTGGCTGAAGTCACACTTGAATAATTAAAAAAACAGAATTACATTTGAAAAAACTTAATTAGCTTGAAGATCCTGCAGAGTTTTTTCAGTCATATCCTCTTCTTTAAATTTGAACAAAACATAGCTGTCCATTTGTACAGGCTAAAGGCTAGCCTGCTAACTGTAGCTCCCTTGTATGTGTGCTGTACATCGTTCTGTTGTTTTGTTTTATGTTGCTAATAAAGTAAAAAACAAACAAACAAACAAACACCACTTCTGCTTTGGCTTGATGTAATTCTGTTTTTTCACATGCTGTTCATTCACACATCAGGGCCACCGTTGAGTATCACCACAGAAACATTAGTCTCTAAGCGCCATAATCATGATAGACTTTAAAATCAGAGTTTTTCAATGATCCCACATTAAAAATGGCAGCTCAAGCTCACCAAGGTGTTGTCGTCTCTAGTGCTCAAATGTTCCAAATGGTTTCAGATGAATGTTTGCTGAGATCACCTTTTACTCTGCAGTCTCGGCTCTTCCAAAGAGCTTTAAGAATTTTTCAGTCATCAGTTATCTACCAGTACGTTTCTACCAAGCAAATGTTATTTCTGACTTCCCATTTTTGTCCCTTTGTTATTTGAGATGACAGTTTTTCTTGTGTAACTGAAATTAATTAGA
The DNA here is from genome assembly GCF_014905685.2 of Nematolebias whitei. Taxonomy (NCBI): domain Eukaryota; kingdom Metazoa; phylum Chordata; class Actinopteri; order Cyprinodontiformes; family Rivulidae; genus Nematolebias; species Nematolebias whitei. The sequence goes on along the minus strand of NC_056510.1, from coordinate 42,954,677 downwards.
CACGGTGTTTCTGCTTTTCCTCAGGTGACCGGATAAATAACGGGGCTCCGATAGAGTTCAAGTCCAAACAGTGGTTAGGTGCCTCGGTGCGATCTAATGGAAAACACATCCTGGTAGGACACCCTGTGCACCCCCCCCTCTCTTTTTTGTTGCTTTTACTCAGTGAGCAGTGTAAACAGCAAGACGTGGATACAGCAGCCACGTTGTTAACGTTACATCTTCTTAGACGTAGAAATGACATGCATGCATGGACAATAAAACACAAAGTGTATAAAGAAGAAGAAAACCTATCCTTTTATTAAATGTCATCTTTATTCTGGGCATTTTCCACCTTTGCACTAACCTTACATTTGTCAGTAAGCGACTACTTTATTCATTAAAATACAGTGTATGTAAAAAAATGACAAATTCTCAAACCCTAACAACGATTAAACTATGACCAAATACTTCTTGAGCATTTCTAGTCACTTCCTCTAGTAACAGAAAATCTTTTAGGAGTTTATTTCCTCTACGTGTGTCTTCCTTAAAGGATGCACTAATGGCTCGGCAGATGACTGGAAGCATCTATTTTCAGCTCAACTGGATGGACTTGTGACCAGCAGTCTTCTGGTGCATGTTCAACAAACAACTTCATGTTAAGCTGTTAAATTTAATCAAAACTATTTGGGTCATATCTATTATTTTTTCCCTTATACGACTAAAATGTTCACTGAACATGTTTCAGTTGAGGTTATTGACATTTTTAGCAATAGTTTTATTTTAAACGTGTAAACTGACCTCATTTGCTCAGTTCTTGAAATGAATCCTTTGCCAGCAGGCTCTGAGCTGGAGTGTGTGTCCGTGTTTTCCAGGCCTGCGCTCCGCTGTACCAGTGGGCAACCTTCGGCATGTCTGAACGTGAGCCGGTGGGAACATGTTACCTGAAGAAAGACAATACAGTGGTGGAGTACTCACCCTGCAGATCGAGTGGGTTTTCTCCTCAGGTTTTTGTACCAGTGTGCAGGTTACACATAAAAACTGTAACGTGGCTGTCATCTGTTGCTGAAAGTTGATGCTGTTGATGTGCAGAAAGTTATTGTAGGGTGAGTTAATTAAACTCAGTTGGAGCTTATAGTTGTAGATCTTAATCAGTACTGATTAGTTGTAGTCTCTTCGCCTTCTGTCGGAGTGCAGCTGGTTTATACAAACCGGCTTCCAAAAAAGTTGGGACACTAAACAAATTGTGAATAAAAACTGAATGCAATGATGTGGAGGTGCCAACATCTAATATTTTATTCAGAATAGAACACACATCACAGATCAAAAGTTTAAACTGAGAGAATGTATCATTTTAAGGGAAAAATCTGTTGTTTCCAAATTTCATGGCATCAACAAATCCCAAAAAAGTTGGGACAAGTCCATTTTTCCCACTGTGTGGCATCTCCCCTTCTTCTTACAACGCTCAACAGACGTCTGGGGACAGAGGAGACCAGTTTCTCCAGTTTAGAAATAGGAATGCTCTCCCATTCATGTCTAATACAGGCCTC
>NC_056510.1:42933668-42953051 GCF_014905685.2 Nematolebias whitei | reverse complement strand
TTATTGTTGTTGCTGTTGTCCATTGTTGTCATCTTTCTTTGTTGAAATCAGGTCTCTCTTGTAAATGAGTCCTCGAGGCTCAATGGGATTTACCTGTCTAAATAAAGGTTGAAGTTCAGAAGAGGTTTTTGTGCAAACTTGCACAGGTTTTTAAATTTTGTTAACGATTTACTAAATATGAATCAATATGGTTAAGACTGAAGTCTGTATATTTCATATTAGGTTAAGTTTTGAAAATATAACAAACGTTAGAGCAATAACCTGATGCATGCTCAATAATCCAGGTAGAAAAATCTAAAAAAGTTAAATCTGGTCCTCTGGACATTCAAACAAAAACAAAACAAAGCAAATCAACAAAAATATATAGAAATGTTTCGTCTCTCATCCAAGAGACTTCCTCAGTCTGAGGAGCTGTATTCAGCTCAGTCTCTTAAATAGCACCTTCTCAGAGTGGATCAACCAGTTTGCTGCTGACAACCAAAACCAGCTGATCACATGCTCAAAAGGACCATCAGCCTAACAATGGATCATTAGCACACTGATGGCTGTTTACTGTTCACAGAGGGCTGAGTGATACTAGCAATCACAGCATTGTAAGAGGGGGACAGTTGAACCCGGAGGCTCCACCCCTGTTTAATGATGGACGGTTTCTTTTCACAAAGATGGCCTCCTTTACTCCTCTCTCAAACCATCGTTCCTCTCTGTCCAGGATGTGAACATCTTCATCCCTGAAAGAGTGACCGCTGGCCTAGAGATGAGTGAAGACCGCAGAGTCCTGGCCTGATGATGTTGATCTTCTGTGCTGGGCCATCCTTTTGGCCAGTGGCTGTTTTAATTCCCCGATGTAAGACTGATCACCCTCCTGACACTGAACAACATACACAATATTATTCTGTTTCTGCCGAGGGACTGGATCTTTGGGATGAACCAGTCTTTGCCGTAATGTATTTTGGGTTTAAAAGCCACTGGGACGTTATGTTTAGAAAATAAACGTCTCAGTTTCTCTGATACTCCCTCAACATATGGAATGACCACTGGTCTGGGTCTGGGTTCCTCCTTTTCACCTGTTCGCTGACTGGAGTCCTGTTTGGGTTTCTTCTCTGCTTTCAGGAAGGCCCAGTTAGGATATCCACATTGCTCTAGAGCAGGGGTGCCCAACCTTTTTTGAACCAAGAGCTACTTTTGAAGTCGTCAATTTGCCGAGAGCTACTCGTCCAGTCTCATTATCAACAAACATAATTTTTCATCAATCCCTACTCCTGACTTCTTTAAAGTAAATAAAACAGAACGTGATGTGTCTATAGGAGACAACTTTTTATGCAAGCTGTATAAAATAAATGTGTCTCTACCTTAGTGGGACTTCTGACACTGAGAGGAGGAGGCCATGGTCTCATAAGCTGGGCAGTATGAGGTGGTTGCGAGGCGCAGGCAGGTCTCCAGATGATCATCATTCATTGTGGATCTGTTTTTGGACTTGATGATTTTCATGTGTGAAAAAGCAGACTCACACAGGTAGGTAGATCCAAAAAGTGCTGTTAAGTTCAAAGCACATCTTCGGATGTTAGGATACTTTTCTTCTGACAGCAGACTCCAGAACTCTCCATCCACGCCAGGTGATGCTCTGGATTTGATCCCAATGTCATTTTGCAGAGTCAACACCTCATTTTCAACACCAGAGCTGTCCAGCTGAAACACGGACACCAATTTGGACACAATGTCATCCACATCAACATTTCCAAAAGGATAACACATGTAGCTGGTAACAGGCTCAATGGAGGAAAAGTCAGTAAATCGTCTCTCAAATTCTGCTGAGATGCTCTGAACCTGCTTAGAATAGTGTGCACTGTCCAGTTGTGGGACCTCTTTCCCTTGGCGCTGTAGCTCTGCCTCCATGTGTGGGAAGTTTCGCAGGTCCCTGCGTTGCAGCCGACTTGTGAGCAGTTGCAGCCTGCTTTTGAAGGTGCTCACAGAACTGATCATGTGGATTATGTTTTTGTCCTTTCCCTGAAGCTCCAAATTCAGTTCATTGAGCAGGCTGGTGAGATCTGTGAGGAAGGCTAAATCCAAAAGCCACTGGGTGTCCTCTAGTTTTGAATGTTCACCATGATCTGACAGCTTCAGAAAATCCCTGATCTCAGGCAACAGCTCACTGAATCTGTCCAGAAATGTACCTCTGCTTAGCCACCTGACGTCCATGTGCAGCAGCAGGTCTGTGTGGTCTGCTCCTGCCTCCTCCAAGTGAGCCCGGAACAACCTCCTCTGCAGACTCCTGGCCCTTATAGAGCACACAGTTTTCATGGCAACATCCATCACTTCCTTCATGTTTAAAATCTTCCCACACAGGGCCTGTTGGTGGATGATGCAGTGATAGTGCAAAATGTCTGGGAAAGCATCATTCTGCTTGCAGAGTGCAACAAATCCACTGATGTGACCAGTCATTGCTGGAGCGCCATCACTTGTTATAGAAATTAGTTTAAAGAGGAGCAAGTTGCTTTTATTAACAAACTCCATAAACACATTAAAAATATCTTCTCCTCTTGTGTGTCCCTTCAAAGGCAAGATGGTGAGCAGCTCCTCTTTTGCACTCATGTCTGCAAAGGCCATTCTGATAAAAATACACAGCTGGGCTACATCCACCATGTCTGTCGACTCATCAAACTGAAGAGAGAAACACTCACATTGTTCCACGTCCTTTTTTAGCTGCTCCTCCACATCCACAGCCATTCCCTCACATCGCCGTGTCACTGTTTGTCTGGACAACTGCACGTCTTTAATAGCAGCTACGATCTCACTTTTATTTTTAAAATCATGAAAAAGCACATCTGCAGCCTCAATAAACGCTTCTTTCATAACTTGTCCATCGCTGAAAGACTTCTTATGTTGAGCCAGGATGCGGCTAACACGGTAGGAAGCTATCGTAGCAGCTTTACCTTTTGTGCTGGGCCGAGTGAAGACTGACTGCTGGGCTGCAAGCTTGTTTTTTAGCTCCCGCACTTTCTGAGTCCGTAAAGAACTTTTAAGAGGGAAATCTGTCTCAAACCGTTTGTGCATCGTCTTGAAATGCCGCTCCAAGTTACACTTTTTGGGTAAGGCAACGCTCCAATTACAGATGAGGCAAATAGACTTCGAATTAGAATAAACAAAAAAATACTCCTCCTCCCACTCTGTGTGAAAATAGTAAGTTTTCGTTTGCTTGTTCGCTAGTTTTCCATCCATGTTTTCTGCGCACCGACATTACTCCACTACTGAGCCTCAAGTCTCGTGAGAGCGCTGTGTCACCGCACCCAAAACTTGCGAGACTATGTCTGTGAGAAGCGACTGGTTGGGCACACCAGCTCTAGAGCCTGTCTTGTGTGGGATTTCTCCTTCTGCCTGGCTCCTGAGTTAGTGGGGACGCTGTCTGCTCTGTGATACAGAGTCCTGATGACTCCTAACTTGTGCTCCAAAGGGTGATGGGAGTCAAACTGCAAATACTGGTCTGTGTGGGTGGGTTTGCGGTACACCTCAGTTTGCAAATGTCCTCTATCAGAGACTGAGACCTCACAGTCCAAGAAAGCCAACCTGCCATTTTTTTCATCTTCTCGTGTGAACTTGATGTATTTATCCACAGAGTTGATGTGGTCAGTAAAATGTTGGACTTCCTGAGATTTAATTTTAACCCAGGTGTCGTCAACATACCTGAACCAATGACTTGGTGGTGTCCCTGAAAAGGACGTCAAGGCTCTCTTTTCTACCTCCTCCATGTACAGGTTGGCAACAATAGGAGAAACTGGAGACCCCATAGCACACCCATGTTTCTGCCTATAATATTGCTCCCCATATGTGAAGTAGGTTGACTGCAGGCACAGTTTCAAGAGTTGACACAATTGTTCTGTAGAAAGCGTGGTCCTGCTGCTCAGAGTGGTGTCTGATTTTAATCTTAAACTGACCACCTCTACTGCATCAACAGGAATGCATGTAAAGAGTGATGTGACATCAAAAGAGACCATTGTTTCATCAGTCTCCATGATGACATCCCTCACCTTATCCACAAAGTCCATGGTATTCTGTATGTGGTGTTCTGAGCTGCCAACTAAAGAGATGAGTACAGCCACTGGCCAAAAGGATGGCCCAGCACAGAAGATCAACATCATCAGGCCAGGACTCTGCGGTCTACACTCATCTCCAGGCCAGCGGTCACTCTTTCAGGGATGAAGATGTTCACATCCTGGACAGAGAGGAACGATGGTTTGAGAGAGGAGTAAAGGAGGCCATCTTTGTGAAAAGAAATCGTCCATCATTAAACAGGGGTGGAGCCTCCGGGTTCAACTGTCCCCCTCTTACAATGCTGTGATTGCTAGTATCACTCAGCCCTCTGTGAATAGTAAACAGCCATCAGTGTGCTAATGACCCATTGTTAGGCTGATGGTCCTTCTTGAGCATGTGATCAGCTGGTTTTGGTTGTCAGCAGCAAACTGGTTGATCCACTCTGAGAAGGTGCTATTTAAGAGACTGAGCTGAATACAGCACCTCAGACTGAAGAAGTCTCTCGGATGAGAGACGAAACGTTTCTACATTTTTTTTGTTGATTTGCTTTGTTTTGTTTTTTTGAATGTCCAGAGGACCAGATTTAACTTTTTTTAGAAGTGATGGTGTTTGGTCCTAGTGGCTCTTGTGAACCTTGCCCTGTAGATCTGGGCCCTCTGGCACCACATGTAAAGAAAACTGTTTCTAACTTGGGTTTTAAACTGGACGGTGATTTTAAATTAGAGTCCCAGATTGGAGCGGTGGTCAAGACCAGTTTTTATCACCTCAGACAGATGGCTAAGGTAAAGACCATCCTTACAAAATAGCAGCTGGATACAGTAATCCATGCCTTCGTCACCTCTCGGCTGGATTACTGTAACACTCTTTACCTTAGAGTCAGCCAGTCCTCCCTCAGACGCCTCCAGTTGGTCCAGAACGCTGCTGCTCGGCTTCTAACTGGAGTTCACGAGAGGGCGCACATCACCCCCACTCTGGCTTCACTCCACTGGCTGCCTGTTCATTTTAGAGTTCATTTTAAGATTCTTTTATTTGTTTTTAAAAGTTTAAATGGTCTTGCTCCATCCTACCTCTCTGAGCTGCTTCACCCATACTCTCCTGCTCGGTGCCTCAGATCAGCTGATCAGCTGCTCCTGGAGGTGCCGAGGTCCAAGCGGAGGCTCAGAGGGGACATAACTTTTTCTGTTGCTGCTGTAAGACTGTGGAACGATCTCCCTCTTCTCATCAGACAAGCCCCTTCACTGTCCAGTTTTAAAACTCTTTTAAAAACACATTTTTACTCCCTGGCTTTTAGCACACACTGAATTTTTTCTGCACTGTTTTTATTACTTTTATTGATCTTAATGTTTTAACAACTGTTGTATGTGTTTAAATGTTCTTGATTTTATATGTACAGCACTTTGTGGCAGCTGTGGTTGTTTTAAAGGGCTTTATAAATAAAGTATTATTATTATTATGATTAGCACACTGAGCTGAATACAGCTCCTCAGACTGAGGAAGTCTTTTGGATGAAAGATGAAACGTTTCTAGAGTTTTGTTGTTGTTTTGCTTTGTTTTGTTTGTTGAATGTCCAGAGGACCAGATTGAACTTTTTTAGACATGTTAAATATTGTATATACCATATTTACAGTAGTTATTTTGGTTTCTTTTAGGATGAAGATCATCATATTTTGTACACTTTTATCTAAGTACTGAACATAAACTATTATCTGAAATCAACAAATCAGTGATAGTTGCCACTGTACAAAACTCATTAACAGCCCCTGCCATCATTAATGTGCTTGTGCTGCCATCTAGTGGTTTTAATCATCACCTTCACGTGCACAGTTTTTCTGTGAAACTGTCAGGACAAACCCAGTACAGAAATGTTAAAAACTGGTACAGAGTCATCCAAGTTGATGTTGTAATTAAACAATTCAATGCCAGTTTGTTTATCTTTTATTAAATTGCATCATTAACTAAAACTCATTGTTGAATAAAACCTGTGTGCAACAGATTTTCTATACAGTAAATGTGTTTTAGTGTCTGCATACATGACTAAACAAATGTGAGGATAAATACATACCAGTGCATCATTTTTTTGTTTGTTTTTTATTCCGAACAGCTCTTCCAAGGATGTCATAATTTTTTTTACAATTTTCCATCACTTCAGTAATTTCTATAGATAAACAGAAGCAGGTGGTAGCTGGCAGCTGGTCACATATTTAGCAATATTTTAATTTAAGGACACATTAACCATCTGAGGAAAAAATATGAAGATTTTGTTATTGTATTAACTTTTTGTTGACTGGTCTTCACGTCACTGCAATAAATACTTTTTAATTGTTGTCTCTGGTGTAACATAAGTGAATAGAGGAAGAAGGGTGACACTTATTCCTCAGTTTACTACAATTATTTGTTTGTTTTTCACTCATTAGGTCTCCAACAGGCCAGTTTACTGACCAGCAACAACTTCAGTGTTTTCACCCTTTAATAATCAGAACTCAATCACTCAAGTAGAATGTGTTCATTATGGGGAGTTCTATACCAGAACAAATGAAGATTCATCCAGAGAAGGAGACCAAAGCTGTCTTTGAAGTTTTATTTAAAAAATGATCAAACTAAGAGTCATCAAAAGTAATAAACAAATTGAACAACACAAATGATGAAGGATTATAAATTGGAGATTAACTGGTTGGAAAAGTAGCAAAACAATAATGTACAATCTAAACAATAATTAAATCAAGAATTAATTCACTCTGCTCTTGGAGCAGAAATTATTTTGTCTTTTATATGCACATAAATTTGGACCAAGTTTAACTATTTGATCAATAGTTTACTTTGGAATTTGGATGAGAGATGTTAGTGACCAGATCAATTCATTTGTTATCACTGTAAGCTAAGAAATGATTTATCAAGTTGCATCAGCAAAAATGGCATAACCAGACCCAAAGATGCATTGATGTCACCAGGTTTCTGCTCCTTACCTGGTCGGTGTTGAGGACACAAGTTGACTCGTCTTTCTGGGATTCATCTGGTGGATCAAACCAGAATACACCACGAAGAGGACTAGCCAGAAACTACTCAAGGTAGTACCCAAGGTAGCCAAAAGTCTCTGTGACGTGACTGCTTCAGGAATCGATGTCTCAGCTGATGAGAAGGTGTGCGGACAATCGGCAACCTTCAGCCAGCTTACAGTTTAAGCTGAAAATGTAAGTCTCAGTGATAAAAACAGCATTTCATCTTCAGTAGCAACTTTAAACTTCTACTTTGCTTCTAACAAAAATGGTTTCTGAGCCAACTTGTTTTCTTTGCTCAGGAATAAATAAGACGGACAGCAGACGAACACATCACGATGGAGAAAACAAAATCAGAAATGTCACACAAAGAAACAGTTTGAATCATCAGCTCTCAGACGTGTTTTTAGGGATCTCTCAGATGTTATGACTCCCCTCTGACATAAACAGATCCCATCTCAAAAACACTTAAACATAGAGGTCTCTCAAGGAAAAGTTATTTTCTGAAAATTGGAACAGAGAAAAATGTTAAACACATTGTAATATTTCAAATGCTTTTATTATAATGATTGAAAACAACAACAGGGCAGCACGGTGGCGCAACTGGTAGAGCTGCTGCCTCTCAGCGAGCAGGTCCTTGGTTCAAACCCCGGTCCAGGGGCCTTTCTGGGTGGAGTTTGCATGTTCTCTCCGTGCATGTGTGGGTTTTCTCTGGGTACTCCGGTTTCCTCCCACAGTCCAAAAACATGCATGTTAGGCTGATTGGTAACTCTAAATTGTCCCTAGGTGTGAGTGAGAGAGTGAATGGTTGTTTGTCTCGTTTGTCTCTATGTGGCCCTGTGATGGACTGGAGACCCGTCCAGGGTGTACCCCGCCCCTCGCACAGTGATTGCTGAACATGGGCACCAGCGACCCCCGTGACCCAAAATGGAATAAGCGGGTAAAGAAAATGGATGGATGGATGAAAACAACAACATTATTCATATTCACACCTGTTATCAAATTAAACTTCATTGAGTGTTTTTTTTTTTTCTTTCTTTGTTAAAAGCATAAAAGTATCATGGTCTGCGTCTGAGTGTTGGAACCCACGTGCAGGAAGATGCTGAGAGACTTGGTAAAAATAAGTAATAAGTTTATTTTCTAAATAAATGGAACACCAACGTTCTCATGACTCTCAGCCAGTTGTTTGGAGAAACAGGTTTTAAATCTTTCTCACAGGTTAGGGAGTAATTTGATCTCCCAGCAAAAGATATGTATAGATATCTCCAAATTAGGCATTACATTATGAACCATAAAGACAAAGAGAGAATTAATAAAGATCCAAATGATATAGAACAATACTTTATTTCCATTATAGAAAAGAAAATCCCAACAAAAATACATTTCTCTAATTTTATATAAGAGGCTCTCACTTGATATTAACCAGAATACCTGGTATATTAAAGAGAAATGGGAATTGGAGTTAAATGTCCTGAAAGAAGATGAAGTATGGGATAACCTGTGGAAAGACAACCAAAGAGGGATTACCAGTCACTTATGGAAAGAATTTGACTGGAAACTGAAAATGAGGTATTTCCACACACCTCTTAATATCTCTAATTTTGCAAAGGATCCCTCAACTGCATACTGCTGGAGAAAATGTGGGAAAATAAGTGACCATGCACACATATTCTGGGATTGTCCTGTTATCCAAACATACTGGAGGAATATCAAGGTGGAGCTTGAGAAAATAATACAGATGGAAGTTCCATCAGGTCCTTTGTTTTATATACTGGGGGTTATGTTAAATGAAGAGTTCAACTCAAATCAGTGATATATAGTAAATGTTTTATTATTGGTTGCAAAAAACTAATCACTGTAAATAAGAAAGACTTGAAACCCCCGACAATAACTGAATGGAAACGGAGGGTTAAACAAGTATATATTATGGAAAAGATGACATCAGTTCTACAAATGACCACGGATCTTTTTGACCAAAGGTGGTGCTGTGTGGAGGTGTACCTGACATCTTGATGGGTGGTTCCTTGTGACTTTCAGAGGATTTGGTTCATTGCTTTTGTATATTTTTTGTGATTATTTTTTAAAAGTTGTTGGCAATTCCTGTGCTGTGCGTTTTTTTTAATTTTTTTATTTATGTGTGTTTGTTTTTTATTTTAGAGTTCAATGAAGGGAGAATGTTAGATGTTCAGTTGTGTTAAAAAAATTAAAGAAAGGCTTAAAATAAAAAAAAGTTTAAAAAAAAGTTTATTTTCTAAATAAACAAAATAAAAAATGCTGTCAGGGCAGCAAACTTACTTTTAGGAGGGCACACAGGGGTACAGAGCATGAAGCTGGGCGGCCAGGATGCCATCTACTCTTGGACCAGGGTTCCGGTGGGCAGCCAGGAGACCGTCCCTTTATGGCCAGTGGAGAGACCACAACTGCAGATGAGGAGATCCCTGGGACAGCTGCAGCTTGATGAGGGAGGATCTTTGGAAGGTGTTTTCAAGGCGAGGGCCTTGGGTACTGGCACGGGAACCAGTCTTGGTGCTAGCACAGGAAGCAGCGAGAGTTTAGCTGGTATGGGAACCAGCGAGGGTTTAACTGGTGCAGAAACCAGCCTTGGTGCTGGTACGGGAACCAACCTTGGTGCTGGCACAGGAACCAGTCTTGGTGCTGGCATGGGAACCAGTCTTGGTGCTGGCACGGAAACCAGCAAGGGTTTAGATGGAGCAGGAACCAGCCTTGGTGCTGGTACGGGACCCAGCGAGACAGGTGTGAGAGCCAGCAGGTCCAGTGCTGGTGCGGAGACCAACGGGTCCAGTGCTGGTGTGGAGACCAATGAGTCCAGTGCTGGTGCGGAGACCAACAGGTCCAGTGCTGGTGCTGCTGGCATGGAAAGCCAGACAGGGGCAGCTGGCATTGGACCCAGACCAGGTGCAGCTGATGGTGTTGGAGAGAGATCAGCTGGAGGTGAGCTGGGAGGAGAACCAGGCTGAGCAACAGCCAGCAGAAGCGAGCACAGCACGCGCCTCTCCATCCACACCTGATGGAACTGTTGCCACATCTCCAGTGAGTTGTTATTGTTGTCAGCCCCAGCGTTCCTGGAGATGATGTCCTCCACAGCGATCATCCTCTCTCAGAGATTGCTAGCGCTGCAGGGTTTCTCCCCTCAGCGACAGGAGCGCAGGGGTGTGCGGCGTCCTCCCCCCCCACGAAGAGAAATGCACGGGCGAGGACTTGACTGCGTCTGAGGAGAGACGTGCTGGAGTTCGGTGGAACCGGCTCGGTTCTGCTGCCTGTTCCTCCTGTGGCGAATCCGAGCAGGTTGTCCTCCTCCCTTTGAGGACCACTCCAGGAAAGCAGGAGGTGTTTGGGGAGGAGGTGGGTTGCGAGGTGCTACTGCTCTGTGAGGGGGTGAAAAAAGACGAGGGGGTGAGACAAAGGACCCAGGTTTAAAAGCCAGGTGAGTACCTTGGTACAGGGTTCTTTTTCTTTCCTCCTCACACTGAGCAGTCTTTTTAGCATCGCAAACCAGGAACTCGAAAAGAGTGACCTTCCTGCTGGGTTCGATTTGGTCTCTGGATTCTATCATGGTCTGCATCTGAGTGTTGGAAACCACGTGCAGGAAGACGCTGAGAGATAGTGATGTGTCCTTCTGTGTCGAGGCATCGGAGCATGTGTCGAGTAATCCAGGAGGATTTATGTGGAGCTTGTATCAAGGCGTGGATTGATGACACATGTAGTGACGTTCGAGGCCTTGCTAGCGGGCTGTACCACGTGACCAATTCAGGAATTGGCTCGTGTGTATGCACAAGATTTGAAATATAAGGGGCAGACAGAAAAATCCATCATCACAATCATCATAAAGACAGATTAAGATCATTTGCAGATCAAATTTAGACTTTATTTGAGGTCCTCACAAACATGGTTTCTTTTATCTTTTATTCAATTTAAAGCTTCATAAACCAGTTATGTTATTATAATCCATCTACCAGTTTTACATTTATAGTCCACTTGATGGCGCAGTAGAGCAAATTAAGCACCATGGCGGGTCAGATCATGAGTCGAGCTATTTGATGGAAAGCCTCAGTGCTTCATGAAGCTTCATCTCACCATCACTACTGAGAGACTCCGGTCAAAATAAGTAATAAGTTTATTTTCTAGATAAACAAAACAAAGAGCTGTTGGACAGCAAACTTATTTTTAGGAGGACACACAGAACATGAAGCCTTAGGACAAGGACAATTCAGAGACACTGACAAGACATCAAGGGGCTGACTATATACAGACACTAACAAGGTGAAATAAAAGGCACTTGTGGTGATTAGGATCAGACACAGGTGTGACAGTGCTGGAACACGGGAGGAGGAATGCTGAAAGGAACTGGTAAACATGAGGGAAAACACAACATGCAGGACCAGACCCCAGAAACCCTACAAAAAGAAAAAGATTAAAAATTAGTCAGACTGTAGTAGACTCTGAGTCCAAGGACAGTGAATGTGTGTAAAACATCTAACATTATTCAAGTCAAAAGTAACTTTAAAGAAAATAGTTCAGGATGAATCTGGAAGACAGCCCAAGGGTCAGAAGCCATAATCAGAGGAGTGCATTTTCATGCTACACCGGCCATCCTGCCTTTGCTTCACCTTTAGTTACATTTATTACAAAATGGTTCCCCTTGCCTCTGGAACTTTGTCTGCATTTAAAAACTTGATTCTTTACCTGCTCTGTTTTGCTGACAGTCTATCTCCAGAACTCAGACTTTGAGCTGGTTCCATGAGAAAGATAAGCCTACGAGTTAAGCCTCTAGTATACTGCCGCATAAGCCCGTTCACGTGTACGTACGCGTGTACTGTACGCAGAGGGTTCAGACTTCGTACTCCAGCGTACACCCCGAGCAGCTGCAGAGCAGCTTCACAGACAAGGGGCGTTTACCTTTGGGACAAATTGAGGTCGCCGATTGGTCATTTGCTGACACGCCTACTGGATTGATTGACAGGTCGGAAAAAAAGAAAAAAAAAGTGAGCGCTGGCAGCCTCCGCCGCAGCGGTGTTCTGTGTTTATATCAGAATCAGAAGAATCAGAATCAAAATAAACTTTATTGGCATTGCACCGAGATACAACGCGAATATGTACGTACAGTCGTCCGAAGATGGGCGGAGTGCACGAAGCTGCGGCTATGAATAATTAGCGCGGGCTTCTTATTCTTATTCAGAATAATATTTTGCTTAGATGAGAAAAGGAAAGAAAGCATGAGGAGAGATGGTATAAAAAAAAAGATCTCTCACACCGTGTCCTAGACAGGGCACAATTTGAGGCATCAAGAAAACCTACCACAGCAAAGCAACATAAACAGACGTTATACATTTACATATAGGCGGTGAAGACATTGAATTTTTAAGGGAAAGTCGTAGCAGAGTCCAGAGCCCCCCCTCAGCCATTGTCCAGATAAGAGGTGACGTTCATCTTCAGCTCAGTTGAGGTTCTGTTACATGCCCACGGCCTTGGGGAAGGGAGGGGTGAGGAAACAGTCAAAGCATCTTTGTTGTTTTCCAAACATTCCAGGAGTTGAGATAAGTCCGGCATCAAGGCCACAGTTTGGGTCAGGCAGAACTCGTGAATTGTTGTTTCTGCCTTTAAAATCTTGCTGTACATATTCTCTGATGGAAACTCCAAAACAGCTGAATTGATCCTTTACTCCTGTAATATGAACATATGCTGATATATTCATAAATTAAACGGATTCTTTCATTTTTCTGGACTGTATAATGACGTGCATCTGATTTTAATAAAATGTGGACGTGAGACGTTAATTATCTTTGACTCACCAACGACAGTGGGTCATTTATTAACAGAATCAAGTTTAGCACATCACACATTTACATTAATTGGCAAAAATTGAAAATAACGACAGCTTATTAATCAGTTTTACAGGAAGTAAACAATACAGCGATTGTTCTCACTTCCAGTAGTACAACAGGCATTACCACACGGCGGTGATTGAAAAACTTTGCTTCAGACATTCCTAAAAATATCTGGATTAGTTTCTACTTGATAGAAGAGTTTTAAAGATGGAAAGATGAAGTTTATCTTGAGAGAGATGTGTGAGGGAATTTGTCTGTTTTAACCAGAACAGCATGCTCTTTTGGACCAGCTTGTCCCAACGGTACACTTTGGTTGAAGATCGACTTTTTACCTTTCTGAAGATATGTCAGTTCCGACGTAAAGTTCCACTTCGAGCCACTTTTCAGCGTCTCCGTAAGAACAGCTAAACCTCGGGAGTCGTGAGATCATCCAGAACAGACTTTCATAATTCCCAGATCTTCTCTGGTTCAGCTTGATTTTCTTTCTCTCATCAGCATCCTGAATTCCAGCCTTCATGAACTCTGGAACTGCTGAGTTTCAGAACTGCAGAACTTCTTCATCTACTCCCAAACGACTGGAGCTGCAAACTCTCCACCCGACTCCAACTGGAGGTGGAACCTCTTGCAGAACTCTCCATCTACTCCAACTCTTTTCAAAAACTAAACTAAAAACTTACTGGGTTGAACTAGAAAGTACCAACATTTAAAGAGCTCTATTTCCGGTTCATTTGGGAGTTTCTGATTGGTCGATGGACCAAAACAGAGGTGTGTTTTGTGATGTAAGGTGTTATGAAAAGTCAAGGAAAAAGATTAAGATTGTTTAAGAACAGACAAAAGATATTATGAAGAACTTCAGACTTCGTGGAGTCAATTCTCTAGTATCTTGCTGTAAAAGTTAAACATGACATTTCTTTTTCAGTAAACTTGCAGTTGACCGAAACTTGAACTTTGACCAACTTACACCCTTGCTCATTGAAGACAGAAAATCAGACAATGCATCATTAACCTGATTTCTTCTTTGAATAAGGATTAAAAATCGTTATTACTGTTTCACAGTTGATTTAAAAATGAGTAGTTCACTTCAACATGTAAACATTGTTTGAACTAACACAATTTGATTATCAAACATTTGTAAAATAGTAATGATAATAGAAAGTAGTCTTCTTTTACTTGATTAATTCAAGAAAGAAAGTCTCAGGATGGGTCAACCTGTATTTCTGGATTCAAATCAATGAAATGACAGTTTCTGTCCCATAAGGTCCTAAGGTCAAGGTTTTGACATCAGGCCTAGTTCACTACACTCCAAAGGTCGAGCTCACAGCTTCTCCAGATTATTCCCACCATTCATGAGTGCTGCCAGGGAGATCACAGTCCTGATAACAGCTGCTCCAACTCCCTGCTGCAGTTCCACAAATTCAGTCTGAGCACTGTCAAGCTTAAACACCTCCACACAAATTTGTAGACAACCAGATTTCACCAACCCCAACAGTAGAATCTAGTTGTCATCATGAATCAAATTTGTTTCCTTCGAGGTCAGAGGGTCCTCCTTACCCTGACTCCTGTCGGGAGAAGTTGATCGATTTTGTTGAGAGACCAGCTGATCCTTCAAATTAAGAGGTATGCAGGACAAAAAAGAGGCTTTTTTAAGGGTTCACAGGACAAAAGAGTGCAGCAGGGAAGCAGGTGGGGGGGGGGACGTCTGGTTTCACCGTAGAATAGCAGGAAAAGAAAAGGGGGGGGGGACATCTGGTTTCACCGTAGAATAGCAAGAAAAGAAAAGGGGGGGTTCATGGACATCAGTGACGTCAGCATGGAGAGACCAGCGCACTGCCGGGAAAAGGAAAGCCCCCAGTATACTGCCGCATACATCCATACGCAGAGGTACGCACGTATGTACGCAGAGGTACATGCGTACCCCCCAGCATACCCTCTGTACAAAGCTCAAATTTTTACGACCGCATACGCGGTGTCGCACAATAAACTGCCCAGCGACGGACTGTTTTGTATGCGACACCAATGTATTAAATTCCCCTTCTTCATCCCTGATCTGGCCTTTTCTGTTTTTTTTCCAAGAGGCAGTGATCTCTTCCTCCTCCGTTGATGCCATGACTGAAATGGTGAGAAATGGAGGAATTTGTCACGAGCGAATTAAACTCAGGTCCAGCGTGGCTGCGGGAGAATCTGGAGATTTCCTGGTGGGCTGGTCTGATGTGTGGGCTGCAGGGCCAGTGCTCTCTGTTTTTTTTTTTTTTTAGATCTTTTTATTAACAAGATATAAACAGAGAACACCGCTGTGGCAGAGGCTGCCAGTGCTCGCTTTTTTTTTCTTTTTTCTGACCTGTCAATCAATCCAGTAGGCGTATCAGCAAATGACCAATCGACGACCTGAATTTGTCCCGAAGGTAAACGCCCCTTGTCTGTGAAGCTGCTCTGCAGCTGCTCGGGTTGTACGCTGGAGAATTATGTCTGAACCCTCTGCGTACTGTACACGCGTACGTACACGTGAACGGGCATACGCGGCAATATACTGGAGCCTTAAGTGCTGCGCACGGGGAAAGAAAAGAGGAAAATACAGAGACTGAAGTCTAATGCTAACAGACTGCCGATTCCATCTCTGTTCCTGGCCAACGTCTGCTCTTTTGAAAACAAGCTGGGTCTTCTGCGACTAATTTTTTTTTTGTTTGTTTTTGTTACCTTTTCCTTTTAGCCATCCTATTTGTTAAAAAAAAAAAAAAAAAAAAAAACTAGTATGCTTTTTTATAACTGTTTATTGTTGTTGCTGTTGTCATGTTGTCATCATTCTTTGTTAAATCAGGTCTCTCTTGTAAATGAGTCCTCGAGGCTCAATGGGATTTACCTGTTTAAATAAAGGTTGAATGATAATGGCCCTTTTCCACCGCTCCTCTTCAGCCTGGTTTGGCTGGGTTCGGTACGGTTTTGAGTGCTTTTCCACTGTTATTTTTTTTTACATGGAACTGGCTCCTTTTTTGTCTCTGCTTGGACCAAGTGAGCCAAGCCGGCACCTAAACATGACATCAGAACACTGTTGGTCACTGATTGGTCAGGGGGAGGAGTCACTTGATCTTTCAGAAACTTTTCACTGATCCACCATTTTCAATTACTCTGAACTCGGAACTGGATCTATTTTTAAGATTTTAAAAACTATAATGACAACACCGTGTTCAAATGCTGAAGTGCAGGAGTTTTTTGTGCTTGGTGGCTGACAACAAAATTCAGATTGAGCTAGATAGAGCTCCGCCGGTTTCCCCGGTCCTCCACTGGAGTTTCGAGCTGCTGGCTCACAGAAGGCCATTGCCCGGACCCTGGTCTCACCTGCTCATGAAGGCCGTACCCTGATCCAGGCAGACTGGGACAGGTCTGGGACGGAGGGGTAGAAACGATTTTTATAAACCTAAAAACGTTCAATCCGGTCCTCTGGACATTCAAAAAAAAAAAAAAAATGTAGAAACGTTTCGTCTCTCATCCAAAAGACTTCCTCAGTCTGAGGTGCTGTATTCAGCTCAGTCTCTTAAATAGCACCTTCTCAGAGTGGATCAACCAGTTTGCTGCTGACAACCAAAACCAGCTGATCACATGCTCAAGAAGGACCATCAGCCTAACAATGGATCATTAGCACCTGATGGCTGTTTACTACTCACAGAGGGCTGAGTGATACTAGCAATCACAGCATTGTAAGAGGGGGACAGTTGAACCCGGAGGCTCCACCCCTGTTTAATGATGGACGTTTTTTTTTTCACAAAGATGGCCTCCTTTACTCCTCCTTTTTGTTTTTTGAATGTCCAGCGGACCAGATTGAACTTTTTTAGATTTTTCTACCTAGATTATTGAGCATGCATCAGGAGATTTTTATAAACATTTTATGTATTAAAAAAAGTTTTTTTTTTTTTTTTTTATCAGTCAAGATTAAAAATAAATAAATAAACTGTGCCAGCTTTATTATGGGGCGCCGTTTGTAAAGTTACAGTCAAACATTAACAGCAACATTTTGGTTTATTTAGCTTTTAATAAGGAAAAGAGTTTGTTTGTTTTTTCAAAGTCATATTTTCACCGTTATTCATACATTTATAAATGTCATAGTTCCCAAACAAATATTTATTTTACAATCTAAATATTTAGTTTACAAACTAAATACTTATCTTGCAAGTTAAATGTTTAATTCATAAACTAAATATTTAGTTATAAATTAAATATTTATTTTCAAAAGTAAATATTTAATTTACAAACTAAATAATTAATTTCTAATCTAAACATTTATTTCTTAAACTAAATGTTTAATTTGTTAACTAAATATTTAGGTCGGACCTAAATATATAAAGACCCTTTCCAAAAAATTTAGAATATCATAGAAAAGCTGTTTAACTTCCATAATTCCATTTAAAATGTTAATTTTTAATAGATTATAGATTCAGGGCACACAGTTTAAACAATTTCAAGTATTTATTTGTTTATTTTTACATAATTTGGGCTTCCAGCTCATGAAACCCACGAAAACAGGAATTCAAAAAATTAGAATACTGTGGAGAAATCAGACCAAATTTTGCAGGGCATGAACTGAGTGTGACACTAATCATCTACTAAACTCAAAGCACCTGCACAGGTTTCCCCAGGTGTCATTAAGGGTGCATTCACACCAGCCCTGTTTAGTCCGCTTTAATCGAACTCTAGCTCGTTTTCCTAGAAAGTCCGGTTCGTTTGGAGAGGTGTGAAGGCGCCATCGAACTCTGTCACAGAACAAAAAGGTGAACTCTGGCCCGGGCTAAAACCTAGGTCTCTGTCCGGTAGAAGAGAACTCCAGTGCGGTTCAAGTACAGTGTGAATGTAAACAGACCAGGCCCCGCTCTGCAGGACAAACAAACACACATTTCTCTGACCTTATATGGAGCCGTCAGCTGCCTTGTGTGAAAAACAATATTCTCCATGGTCTTCTGTCTCATCTTCTGCTCATGCTGAGTCCATTGTTGAAAAATGACAAAATATAACTCCTAAAACTGCTAAAACTTGATGCCACTGCGTTTTTATTTTTATTTACAGAAGAAGAAGACGTGTCTTCAGAGGTTTTTGTGTTGTTTCTTTCAGTAGTTCTTGGTGCAGCGCCCCCACAGGCGAGGGGGGGAACAGGTTGGTTCAACAGGTTGACTCGACTGCACAGTGCAGTGTGAATGCAAACTCACCAGCTCAAATGTAACAAAAGGTCATGAATAATGGTCCCGAACCGAGTCTACCGGACTATCTGGTGTGAAAACGACCTTAATTTCTTCAGTTTGGTTCAATTGTCTCAGCTCGGTTCAATATGGTGAAGACTGCAGACATAACAACTGACCAGAAGACCATCATTGAGACCCTCCATAGGATGGGTAAGACACAAAGTTCATAGCTAAGGAGGCTGGCTGTTCACAGAGTGCTGTGTCCAAGCATATCAATGGAAAGTCTAGTGGAAGGGCAAAATGTGGCAGGAGAAGATGCACCAGCAAAAGAGATGACTGTGGGCTTCAGTGGATCATGAAACAGAGAAGATTCTAGAATCTGGTAGAGATCCAGAAAGAGTGGAATGAGGCGGGAGACACAGCTTCAAAAACCACCACATTCAGAAGCATCCGTGAGATGGACTACAACTGTTGGGTTATTTGGGTCAAGCCACTTCTGAACCTGAGCCAACTCTTTTCCGATGAAAGTAAAATGTGCCTTTCATTTGGAAATTAAGGTCCAAGGGCTTGAAGGAAGAAGGGTGAGGAACAGAACCCATACTGCTTGAGGTCCAGTGTGAAATATCCACAGTCAGTCATGATCTGGGGTGCCATGTCCGGTGCAGGTGTTGGTAAACTCTGCTTTCTTAAATCCAACGTCACTGCAACAGTCTACCAGAATGTTTTAATTCAATTCAATTCAGTTTATTTATATAGCGCCAAATCACAACAAAGTTGTCTCAGGGCACTTTACAGAACAGCACTTTTTTAGAGGACTTCATGATTCCTTCTGCTGAGGATCTGTATGGAGATGCAGGCTTCATCTTCCAGCAGGACCTGGCCCCTGCTCATGCTGCCAGAAGCACCAGAACCTGGTTTGATGCCACAGTGCTGGACTGGCCAGCCAACTCTCCGGACCTAAACCCCATTGAGAATCTATGGAGTATTCTCAAGAGGAACATGAGGGGCACCAGACCCAACAACAAAGATCTGACAGCATCAAGGAAATCTGGGCTTCCATAACTCCCAGTCAATGCCACAAGCTGATTGTCTCAATGCCACGTCACATCGAGACAGAGATTAAGACAAAGGGATTCACAACCAAATACTGAAGATTGACATATAGTTTTGAAAGTACCAAATTTTGATTGATTTGTTGTGATCCTAATTTATTTCTTTATTTTCTGCAAAAACTGAGAAGTGTGGGCTGATGTCTTCACAGTATTCTAATATTTTTTTAATCTTGTTTCTGTGGGTTTCATGAGCTTCGCCTCCAGCGAAGGTTGTCTCCAGCGACGTCCAGCCTGTGCCGTT
>NC_056510.1:42908528-42918668 GCF_014905685.2 Nematolebias whitei | reverse complement strand
ATATATATACATATATATATATATATATATATATATATATACATATATATATTCCCTAACCATTATATGATAAGCTATATGCTAACAAACATTTATAAAAGTAAGGATGCCACCAGCAACTGTGGGTCAAATGTTTTTTTAAGTAACCTTATAAAGATTGTGTTTACATTTCTTTAATCACTATTGACTAAAATCAACCAGCAAGTTCACCTGTAGATTTTTGGAGGGATCTAAATCCACCTTTATATACTTTAGCTGCCCAGACATCAAGCAAGCATTAAATGACCATGAAAACTTGCATGCTTATCAGACAAGTTGGATTTTATTTAGTAACACTTTAAATGCAGTGAGGCTGAACAGATGCAAATCACTGCTTATTTAGCAAGGAAGGCTGTTCAACTACCTACCTAACTAGCTGCCTATCTTCACTCCTTTCTGTGGCTTCTGAGATGAGCAACTAAAAATAGTGTACTCTAAGACCCTAGTTCAATTCAATTCAATTCAGTTTATTTATATAGTGCCAAGTCACAACAGAAGTCATATCAGGGCACTGAACAGAGACATTCATATATAAAAATAATAATTTAAGACTTTATCTGAGGAACAGACTGATTTGAGTTTAACTCCATCTCAGACTCTCATCTTGAACAAGCATGAAGGCGACAGTGGAAAAGAAAAACTCCCTCATGAGGAAGAAACCTTTAACAGAACCAGGATCAAGACAAGAGGACATCTGCTTCGACCAGCTGGGTTTGGTAGGAACAGATACACAATGGCAGGTCAAGAATCACATGTTAAGATAGAATTAGTATCAAATTAAAACTATTCAATTTTAACAATTCATTTAAAAAAATGAAAGTCAATTTGTCCTCTAGTAGTCTAAGCTTAAGACAGCATAACAAGCCAACCCTAACTATAGGATTTATCAAAAAGGAAAGTCTTAAGCCCAGTCTTAAACCTGGACCATGTGTCAGCCTCACGGACAGAGACTGGAAGTTGGTTCCACAAGAGAGGAGCCTGATAACTGAAAGATCTTCCTCTCATTCTGTTTTTGTAAACTCTAGGAACCACAAGTAAACCTGCAGTCTGAGAGTGAAGTGCTCTGTTAGGAAAATATGGAACAATAAGATCTGTAATACAAAGTATAAGATGGAGCTAGGTTGTTGAGAGCTTTGTAGGTTAGAAGTAAGATTTTGAATTAAATTCTGGATTTGACAGGGAGCCAGTGGAGAGAAACTAAAACTGGAGAGATATGATCTCTCCCAGTAACTCCAGTTAAGACTCTGGTTTAACTCAGCTTGTGTGTTTTTTGTCACACACAGAGAACCAGCGGATTAACATTTTTAATTTGTTTTTACCACAGACACAGGAGACACTTTTTAGATTGCTTTCACAGGGAAACTTCATTCATGGTTAAACAAAATCCAAAAAAAGGATAAGTAAGTTACAAGAAGTTACATCATTTTACTAAAAAAAGGGTAAAAAATTCAAACTGTGACTAGAATAAATGCAAGTGTCCTGAGAAAATACAGTCTACAGCTGAAAGTCGTCACTGTGCCCGTTATGATCTCCTGTTCATGCTTATGCATGAAAACATGAAACTTATAGACAAGAAAGAGGATAAACAGAAATACACATCCTTTTTATGATCACGCAAATAAATAAATAAATAAATTACAGACACACAGAAAAGCTTCTTGTCTGCTATGCCTTCTCCTTCAGTCCCTTATCTTCAAGGCCATTTTAACTTCAGCTTCTGTCTCTCAACGGTTGAAACTACGGCTCCATCTTTTTCAGGAAAGGTGACAAGTACAACAAGCTGTTCTGGGGAAACTGATGCTCCTGGGTCCAGTCAGTACCTGCTGACCCACGTAGGAATACACTGATGCTACCAGCAAGGTGCATTAAAGTGTTGAGCTCAAAGTTCATATGAATAAAAGATTTACTGCATGTTTTCATAAGCAGTCTCAGCACATCAACGTGGGGTCAGTTCCTGCCTGATGACATCATCAGCTGACTTTGTTCATCGTTCCAGATGGTGTTCCAGCTACGTGGGTGTGATCTCCTACAAAAACAGGAGGATGGCTGATGTTTGAAACAAGTCATACTTTGAACTAGTAGATTTTAGAATTTGTCAATAAACATGAAAAAGTTATCCAAACTTATTGAAACATGTTTGTTTTAACTCAACAGTTACTAGAGAAATTGCATTTCCTGCAAAAATGCAGTGTTAATGCTTCTTGCAGAAGAACTTGCTGAAAAACTGCTGAAATTAGCTGAAATGAAAGAACAAGCCTAAATGGACGGACGGCAGCTCCTCTGGCTTCTCTGCAGACCTATAGCATCAAACTGACCCGTTTTTCGAGCCGGACTAAAAGTTGGTCCCTCTTCCAACCAAATTCAGTGTTCAGTGGACTCAGAGAGCCGAACGGGGCCGTACGAAAAATTATTTTGGTCCAGGACCACCCGCTCCCAATCGGCCGGTCACTCAGAGCGCAGCCTGCCGGCCAGGTGGCCCCTTGAGCGGGGGAGTCGTTGTCCGAAGGTCCGGTGTTTTTTTCCTCTCTCCGGACCCCAACCAAACTTTTCATCCTGACCTTTGTGGTTCTGCTTGTTTCCGATCAGGATTACTGTGTGATATTTTGCTGGCTTTCTGTTGGACTGGCTCCTCGTGGGTGTCTGCAGTCGGTGTGGGGGAAGTTGACCTGAATAGGATCAGAATCGAACTGAGCCGGGCTGTGGGGGAACTTGTCCCAAACAGAGCCGGTCTCAGCCTCAGTGGGCAGCTCATTACCTTTCACCGAAGGACCATCCACCTCTGTGGGATTTGCTGTTGGCAGCGGAAGATCCTGATGGAACCAGACCAGAACAAAACCGAGCCAAGGACGACTTCAGGCTCTCCGTCAGTTCTCATCATTGTTCACCTGGAGGAAGCCTCTCGTGCTGTGAAGTAACGAGGAGGAGCTGCTCGAAAGAAAACCGGAGTCTGCATCGCAGTTTTGCTGGTCTTCCATATGAATTTCACCTGGATTAATTGGATCCGTGCAGGTCCACCGGTTCAGAACGGGTCAGCTGAAGGTTTTGTTCCTGGATCACACTGTTGTCCTCTGTTAATCTGAACCAAGTCAGGACCATACTTTGTTATTTGTTGTAGATTATCAGCTTCTTCCTGTTGGTACTGGACCCATCATCTGCTCATCATGAGAGCAGCTTGAGTGATGCATCTTCACACTGGTGCTCCCCTCAGTCCAGTTCAAACTCCAGTTGGACCACAACGTCAGACCCGTTGGCCCACTTGATCTATGAAGCTTTCTGGTCTGGGACTTTTCTGCACCAGTCACAATAGTCCCATCATTTTCAGATCTCTGACTGTCTGGAGTCACTGAACCTTGTTAACACATCTGGATCTGCCTCTCCCTGCAAACTTCACTGTTTCTGGGTTCTGGGTAATCATGTCTTTTTTAACTTTTCTCATGGTTCAATTATGGGGGCTAATTGTCACACTGTTAACTCCTGTAATTACACATCTGTCACAAAACACACAAGAAAATGTCTGATAATAATGTTGGGCGGCTGTGGCTGAGTGGTTAGAGCAGTCGTCCTCCAATGCGAGAGTTGGGGGTTCTAATCCACCAGCAGTCACATGCTGAAGTGTCCCTGGGCAAGACACTGAACCCCTCATAGTCTCTGATGTGTGTCCCATCAGTGTATGAATGTGATCTAAAGCTCTGATTAGTCTCTTTAGAATGATTTGTTCAATTAGCTTTGTATAGATCTAGTATAGAGCTGTATGAATGGGTCAATGAGGCACAGATTGTTGTAAAGAGCTTTGAGTATCTTGAAATAAGATAGAAAGGAGCTGTACAAGTACAGTCCATTTATCATTTGTTACTGTTCTCAGGGATCCAGCCCAACCCTGGACCCCCCACCAATTACAGCGCACCAAATTATTTTAAAAACATGTCAAGACTTCATTTTCTGCATGTAAACACTCGTAGTCTTTTGAGAAAACTTGACACTTTGGAAATTCTGGTCCGTTCTTCTGGGACTGATGTATCTTCATCTCTGAATCCTGGCTACACAAATCTGTTTTGAATAATGACCTGGCAATTGATAGATTTAATATTTATCATTGTGATCGTCAAAAAAAAAGTGTGTGTGTGTGTGTGTGTGTATGTGGGGGGGGGGGGGGGGTCACTATCTACATCAGAGAAACCCTGGATTCTAGTCTTGTGTCAGCTAAAATAATCCCAAACCAATTTGAGGCCTTAGCTGTAAACATCATTTTGAAGGGAGGCCAGATCTTAACTGTAGTCTGCTGTTACCGCCCACCTTCAGCAACATCTGAGTCTCTGTCTGCCCTGATGGAATTTCTTGGTAATTTAAAATTCAAAGAGATCCTTTTGGCTGGAGACCTCAACATTGATTGATGTAAGTCGACCCCCCTCTGTGATAAATTCAAGGAATGTTGCCTGTCTCTCAGTCTTACCCAATTGATCGACTCTCCCACTAGATTAAACAAAAACCGTCCTGAAAAATCCTCCATCTTAGACCTGTTTCTAACTAATATGCCTTACAAATTCCCTGGTACAGGTGTATTCGCTGATATTTTGAGTGATCATTGTGTGACAGCGGCTTTGAGAGATATTAAACTTCCACCTTCTAAGCCCAGATTAATTCAAAAAAGGAATCTGAAACATTTTTGTGAACAGTCATTCCTCTGGGATCTGTCTCACTTTGACTGGCATCGTATTCTGTTAACTGATGATGTGAACACCGCTTGGAACTATTTTCATAATAGTTTCATTTATTTTGTGAACAAACGCGCTCCTTTTCGTCAGTTCAGAATAAAAGGACGAGACAGCCCCTGGTTTACTCCAGAGCTAGCTGACCTCCTGCACAGGAGAGACCATCTTTGGGCCACAGCCAGAAAATCTGTCTCAGACACTGATTGGTTGAGTTTCCGACAGATGAGGAATAAATGCACAACTGCTGTCAAAGCAGCAAAACAACTATTTCTTATCTCAGACTTCCAAAAATCTAAATGACCCAAAAAGATTCAGGAAAACCATCAAATCTCTCTCAGGCACCCCCCAATCATCTGACCTCCCATCACAACTTCTCAACTCTGTTCCTGTGTCAAATAAGCACGAGATCCTGAACTGTTTCAACAAACATTTTGTTGCTTCTGGTTCTTTATTTGACACAGTTACTAATGGAAGATCAGCCACTTCCCCTAAAAGTCAAACTTCTACAAACCATATCTCTCCTACAAGACAATCTTCAGTAAATCACACCTTTTCTCTTTCCCCTTTCTCAGTCAGTGAGGTAAATAAATTGTTAAAAGGTCTAGACTCTAAGGGTGCATTCACACCAGCCCTGTTTAGTCCGCTTTAATCGAACTCTAGCTCGTTTTCCTAGAAAGTCCGGTTCGTTTAGGGAGGTGTGAACGCACCATCGAACTCTGTCACGGAACAAAAAGGTGAACTCTGGCCCGGGTTAAAACCTAGGTCTCGGTCCGGTAGAAGAGAACTCCAGTGCGGTTCGAGTACAGTGTGAATGTAAACAGACCGGACCGCTCCGCAGGACAAACAAACACACATTTCTCTGACCTCATATGGAGCCGTCAGCTGCCTTGTGTGAAAAACAATATTCTCCATGGTCTTCTGTCTCATCTTCTGCTCATGCTGAGTCCATTTTTGAAAAATGACAAAATATAACTCCTAAAACTGCTAAAACTTGATGCCACTTCGTTTTTATTTTTATTTCCAGAAGCAGAAGAAGTGTCTTCAGGGGTTTTTGTGTTGTTTCTTTCAGTAGTTCTTGGTGCAGCGCCCCCACAGTTGAGCGGGGGAACAGGTTGGTTCAACAGGTTGGCTCGACTGTACAGTGCAGTGTGAATGCAAACGCACCAGCTCAAATGTAACAAAAGCTCATGAATATTGGTCCCGAACCGAACCGAGTCTACCGGACTATCAGGTGTGAAAACGACCTAAAAAGCCTGCATTTAACATCATCCAGTCAGATTTGTTCTGTCTGAAACTTGTCCTAAACGCTGACAAAACCAAAAGGATGCTTTTTTCAAAAAGGACGTAGGTCCCAGCAGTTCTTCCTCTGATTTCATCCTCAAATGGTGTCCCCATTGAGTTTGTTGAATCCTATAAATACTGTATTTGAGTATCTTGGTCGACTCACATCTCTCTTTTAAGCTTCTCGTGGAAAACCTAGTAAAGAAACTGAAAATTAAACTGGGTTTCTTTTTCAGAAACAGATCCTGTCTAACCCTGAATGCTAGAAAACACCTTGTATCTGTGACTTTCCTTCCCTCCATTGATTACGGTGACATTATTTACATGAACGCTCCTACAAGAACCCTGCAGATGTTGGATGCTGCAGATGTTGGATGCTGCAGATGTTGGATGCTGCAGATGTTGGATGCTGCAGATGTTGGATGCTGCAGATGTTGGATGCTGTCTATCATGGTGCACTAAGATTCATAACTGGCTGTGATTATCGTACCCACCACTGCACCCTGTATTCACTGGTTAACTGGTCACCATTAACTCCACACAGACTCTCTCACTGGTACATTTTCATCTTTAAATCACTTCTTGGTCTGCTGCCTTCATACATCTCCTCCTACATGTCTCTGAGTGAGTGCAGCTACAGCGTGCGCTCTCAGGACATCATTACCTGCAGTGTTCCCTCAGTGAGGACTGAACTAGACAAAAGGGCCTTCTCCTACTCCGCTCCTGTTTCCTGGAATATTTAACAAAAAGATTTGAAGCTCTCGACCATGACCTCTCTAAGTGGCTTTAAACATCTGTTAAGTTCCTGGCAGGGACCAATGCAGACATGCAGCCATATTTGTTCAGTTGTTAACTTACTGTCAGGGGGAACAAACTTGTTTGTTCTTTCAAGACATAAATTGTTTATTTTGCTTCACCTGCAGGACCATCTTGATTAATAAATAAATAAATAAATAAATAAATAAATAAATAAATAAATAAATAAATATGAAAGCTTATTGCTGCCCCAAGAAAACAAAACATAACAGTGTTAACTGGTAACGTGCATTTTTTGTTTGAATAATATATATTTTAAATTTATATCACGTTTTTATTTTATAAAATACTTACCAGTACTTATTTTTGTTTTACAAAAAATGTTTATGTTCAAACATGCCACGTTATTCTTCTAATATGAAAATATTTTGTTATTATGTGAAGAAATATACAGTGAGTTATATATTCATAACATGAAAAATATATTGTTCAAACGAACTTAACAAGTTAAAATGAGATTTGATTCTGTTATTATTATTTTTATTTTTGAGTGGCTACAATAATCTTTCGTGCATACATAGTTTCTGTTGTTTGAAAAAGATGATTTATTGTTTACTTTGGTTCAGAGGTCATTGTCAAACGTAAAACTTTTTGAGTAATTTGAAATAAAAAATAAAAAAATTCAGTTGCTCTCATTTGCTCTTCTCTCCAACACAAGAATTTCTAAGAACTACGTTTAAACATAAATCTAGTTTTTGTGTTTTATTTTTTCCACAGCAATTTAACTCATTTTAAAAGAAAATTTCAAATCCAGGGCAGCACGGTGGTGCAGCTGGTAGAGCTGCTGTCTCTCAGCGAGCAGGTCCCTGGTTCAAACCCCGGTCCAGGGGCCTCTCTGGGTGGAGTTTGCATGTTCTCTCCGTGCATGCGTGGGTTTTCTCCGGGTACTCCAGTTTCCTCCCACAGTCCAAAAACATGCATGTTAGGCTGATTGGTAACTCTAAATTGTCCCTAGGTGTGAGAGAGTGAATGGTTGTTTGTCTCGTTTGTCTCCATGTGTCCCTGTGATGGACTGGAGACCCATCCAGGGTGTCCCCTGCCCCTCGCACAGTGATTGCTGGACATGGGCAACGGCGACCCCCGTGACCCAAAATGGAAGAAGCGAGTAAAGAAAATGGATGGCTGGATTTCAAAGCCAGAGTTTGAACAGTTAGGATATGGCTGCAGCCCGAGCGCCACACAATCATATTTATAAGACATGGAAGAACTAAGTAGCAACATAGACAATAACATTAACTTACACCAGCAGGACATGTGAAACAGCATAAGTCAACACTGGGGAAATGATTTTGAATATGAATATTTAATGAGGCAAATGTTCCAGTTGTTCACATGGTGTTGAACCTGTACCGCAGACAGCCGTCAGGGGGCGCTCATGCGGGTTCTTCTTGTAACTTCCGTTGCTCGTTCCGTCCAACTACTGATGCTTTTGTTGTGAAAGGACGCAGACGGATGTGCTTTAGCTTGGCTCGGTTAATTAGCCTGACTGACGGTAGCTCGTCGGACAAACGTCTCCCTGTCACTGAAGACGGCTCGTCCTCCGGACTTTCCGTTCCTGTTCCTTTATTTCGGTCCATAACAGGCTGACGGACCGGCCTCTCGCTCGGCGGCTTCATTGGAACCCCCAGAACGAGTTTAATTGAGCGCCTGGTGTGGGCTGTAAAGGAGAGGCTGAGATTTGAGGCTGTCGCTGCTTCCAGCCTGAGGACGTGCTGCTCGGTGACCGGGAGCAGCCGCGGGATCTCCAGCAGCCATGGCAGCTGTCCGGCTGCTGGTCCTGCTGGGTCTGGGCTTGCAGCGCTGCGGAGCCTTCAACCTGGATGTGGACAGACCCTTCGTGTACTCCGGACCCGAGCGAAGCTACTTCGGCTTCTCCGTGGACTTCTTCCAGTCCTCCAACAAGCTGAAGTAAGGTTCGATCACCATCTGACGCGTTTCGGTCCCGTGGCTTTAAACATTTAGCCACATTTAAATCGTTTGCTCTTTAGTTTGCTTGACAGCTTTTGTGTCTTTTCTATGTCTGATGTAAAACAAAAGGTCAACCATACTTTTTAGAACAAGAAGATGGACGTTTTTCTTTTTGCATCTGATAAGTGACTCACGGAGAGAGAGCGCCCACAAGTCTGGGAACATTTCACCAGACTGGTCCAGTGTGTGGACTGGTTCCACCCAGACCAGCGCTCATCCTCCAGAAGCATTTACAATCCTGGATGGACCAACACACTGCCTGAGCTGCAGTGGTTACACGAGGACAGCGGTGTAGTCTATGTGATACATCTATAGAAAAGCTTATGATTTCCAGTATACCCACTTAAAAGTGCCCATTGATTCATGCCATACCATCCATACATCTATTGGCATGCAAAGCTTATTTATTACATTCACTTATCCAGCAAATTATTGTATAATTATGGTAATAATTACTACTTAATACTTAACTATGTTTTGCTTTGATGCTGTTTTATAAATTCTCTAACATGTTTTTAATACAAAGCCAACTGTTGGACAAAGTTTGTTCTTCATTTATTCAAATATAAGGATCAGACAAATTTGAAAATATTGAATATGCTTAAAACTCAAAATAAATTGACGATTACATTGTACTAACCAGTGTACTTTGGTTTCTAAGTGCAGTACACGGACTAACTGCGGTAAAGTTAGGTTTATGTTGGACGTTGGACAGTTGGACAGCGCTCCGTGGCTTCAGCAGTGTCCAACATCCTAACTTTACCGTGGTATACCCACTCCAACATGTAGACTACGCCACTGGACACCTCTCCTCTTGTGCTGAAGTGTTAGTTGTGTTCACAGCAGCTGCTTTTAGGAGCCTCAGCTTAATCTATACTTTCACAGTAACTGAAATGTATTCAAGGATTCTTTATTGTCATTCGCACCACATGTGGTACATGAGAGGGAACAAAATTGTGTACACAGGGTCCCAGTTACATCCAACAAAAGTATAAAATGTAAAAGACAAACACTAATAACATCAAAGACATGAACTAAGAAAAGGTTCAACTACAAATACGCTGAGCACCAGTAGTACAAAAACAATACGCTGAACAGCAGCACGAACATGAGTCTGTGTGAGCAGATGAGGACAAATGAACACAGCAGCATGAAACAGATCAGCAGCATAAGATGAGCAGCATGAAACGGATCAGCAGCAACATGAAATGGATCAGCAGCAACATGAAATGATCAGCAGCAACATGAAACAGACCAGCAGCAACATGAAACAGATCAGCAGCAACATGAAACAGATCAGCAGCAACGTGAAATAGATCAGCAGCAA
>NC_056510.1:42906634-42908518 GCF_014905685.2 Nematolebias whitei | reverse complement strand
AGCAACATGAAACAGATCAGCAGCAACGTGAAATAGATCAGCAGCAACATGAAATAGATCAGCAGCAACGTGAAATAGATCAGCAGCAACATGAAACAGATCAGCAGTAACATGAAACAGATCAGCAGCAACGTGAAATAGATCAGCAGCAACATGATGTGATTTTTTCACAGTGATTATCCTGGTTAGAGATTCATGAGTCTTAACAGCTCCAGAGGTTGTTGCTCAGGTGCACACCCAAGTACTTGTAGCTAGAGACGACTTCCGCAGATCCTCCTATGTTCGGGGGTGGGGAGGTGGGGGTAGGCGTGTTCCATGGGAAGTCTCGACCATCTCCTTCGTCTTCTTCACATTGATGTATGCTGAAAAGCTTCCTGTCATTACTCTTTTCATCCAGGCGTTGGTGGCCACTTCATTGTTGATGGCTTAATGTAATATTGTGTTATTGGTACATTTTGTAGTTTAAGGGTAGGCTAATGTTTGCCAGGTCCCTTGCCTCTGAACTTAACCCCTGACGCCTAGCCCTGATATGTACTGAGATAACCTTACCTTAACCTCGTACCTGTGTCTCTGAACTCAGAGGATGGGGTCCTGATTCATGCATGCAACATACACAACACAATGCTCCAACTGTGCTGTACTTTAGTTTCTACTTGGTCTCAAGTTAAGCATGCCTTCTGATGATCTCTAAATCAAACTTTGAGCAGCTATTGAGCATCAACAAGAACTCAATGAAAGAAAACCTCACCAGAAACTAAAGTGACAAGTCAAGGATATATAGATACAGAATATTACATATAATATAATAAATACAGTAGATGTTCAGGTCTCTCTTGTAAATGAGTCCTCGAGGCTCATTGGGATTAACCTGTCTAAATAAAGGGTGAATGAATATGTATGCAGTTTTAGGCACATAGGAAATGTTATCAACTGAGGAAGAAATGGCAGTCACTAAATACAAGATGGGGTACAGAGCTGTGCACGTTTGAATTCATCAGCATCCGTTTCAGGACTCAGACTTGTGGGAGTTGTGTGCTTTATTAGAAACAGAATTTACATTTAAACTCTTGATGAGATATCTGACAGTACCAAGTCTGTAAGCTCATACTAGGACACTCAGCAATTAACTCATTTTTTAATTAATAGAATTTAAATGATTCTTTATGAAACAAAGGATTACAGTTTTCTAGTTGTTTTTACCAATCGTGCAATTTTTAATGTTCAAGTACTTTTAGCATCAATAAAGCATGTGAATGTTCAGACATTACCCTCACGATGTGAATGTTCACTAGTCTAAGTGTAATCACAATGACACATCTCCAAAAGCTTGACACTGTTTGTGTCTCCATCAATTATATTCAAAAAGGTGATATTTAAAATGTGTAGCACAGGCAGTCGTTCGCACAGAACGTTTTCTTTCATTTTCCAGACTCACAGTTCTGCCTTAAAATGACTTTTTGTTTTATTCAAAAAAGATTTGACAATGGTTTTATGCCAGATGCCCTTCCTGCCCCAACCTGTTGAAACCACCTGCATCAGTTTAAGGCTGAGGAGAAAAACAATGGCGGTGCTGGAATACTAGTTGATGCGTTTTGACATGTTTGGTTTTTAACAAACAGTTCTAAGTAAAAACTGCTTATGTAAATACAGACAATTACTATCAGCTCGGCTGTGGACTGATAGTATCAGAAACCTTTTGCTTTGTATGCACACAAGTACAGGGATAGTTTAAAAGTGATAACAAATGAAAAACTCTTACAATATGATTGCAAATATAAGTAACCTTAGTACATCCAAATAGCCAAAACATCATATTCATTCATTCAACCGTATGTACTATATGTATATATATATATATATATATATATATATATATATATATAT
>NC_056510.1:42898303-42906534 GCF_014905685.2 Nematolebias whitei | reverse complement strand
CCTATAGTTAGGGTTGGCTTGTTATGCTGTCTTAAGCTTAGACTACTAGAGGACAAATTGACTTTCATTTTTTTAAATGAATTGTTAAAATTGAATAGTTTTAATTTGATACTAATTCTATCTTAACATGTGATTCTTGACCTGCCATTGTGTATCTGTTCCTCTCAAACCCAGCTGGTTGAAGCAGATGGCTTGGTCCTGATCCTGGTTCTGCTAAAGGTTTCTTCCTCATGAGGGAGTTTTCCTTCCCACTGTCGCCTTCATGCTGGTTCAAGATGAGAGTTAAACTCAGAGCAGTCTGCTCCTCTGATAAATAATGTTCAATTATTGTTTTTAAATATGAATGTTTCTGTTCAGTCCCTGAGATGATTCTGTTGTGACTTGGCGCTTTATAAATAAACTGAATTGAGTTGTTTTGTTGGGTGAAGACCAACCTCTGACAATGACCTGAAACTTTTTGAAGTTCACTGTGAAACTACTGGGTCTGTACCCGTCTGTCAGCTTGGTACCTAGAATGTTGATCTGTGTCTATATTCAGTGAGCTGTAACTTCTGCAGGGGTTTGTTTGATGATTTGTTTCCTCTCCTCAGCTCAGATATTCTCATTGGAGCTCCTCGAGCCAACTCATCGTCCTCCAGCAGTGTGGTGGAGAGAGGAGCTGTGTTCAGCTGCCCCTGGAAGAGCTCCTCAAACTGCCAGCAGCTGGTTTTTGACAACTCAGGTACTAGAAACTTCCACTTGTGCTTCAACTCAATGCAGAGTTCTTTTGTTGTTGTCCAGCTTGTTTCCTGCAGCTGTTGACCCACTAATCCTTGACACTGTGCTGCAGCAGGAATTATGTTGGCAAATTCCACTGTGTGAGATCAAGCAGTGAACCGTGATGCTGATATGTCGTATGAAATCACAATGAGCAGCACGACATGCTACATCATTTCCTGACAGTCTCTTAGAATAGAATAGAATAGAATTCAACTTTATTCTCATTGCACATGTCACAGGTACAAAGCAACGAAATGCAGTTTGCATCTATCCAGAAGTGCTTAGCAAGAAAAATACATTGGTAGATATATATAGTACAATATACAGTAAGTTGCTTTGAATATGCTATAGGTATAAATATATACAGGTTGTGAGTGTACAGACTATGAACAGGTTATAATATGAAGGGGTATAAACAGCTATATAAAAGAAAAAAAATATATATAAGTATGTGAGTACTTATGAACAGTAGGTAGCACTTTGAGATTTTTGTTAATGAAAAGTGCGTTACAAATTAAATTCATTATTATTATTATTATTATTAGGTAGTAGATTATGTGTACAGTTTGTACAGTAGTGGGCTAACAGATGAAAGTGCAGGTGGTGGTGTTACAGTCCATGTGTATGAGAATACAGACCGTTGTTGTTCAGATGTCAGGAGGCAGAGTTCAGGAGTGTGACAGCTGTGGGGAAGAAGTTGTTCCGGTACCTGGTGGTTTTAGTCCGGAGGCTCCTGTAGCGCCTCCCAGAGGGCAGGAGGGTGAAGAGTCTGTGTGCTGGGTGGCTGGAGTCTTTTATGATTTTTCCAGCCCTTTTCAGACACCGCTTCCTGTAGATGTCCTTTATGGCAGGAAGTGGTGATCCGGTGATGTGTTGGGCAGCTTTCACCACCCTCTGCAGCGCCTTCCGGTCTGAGGCAGAGCAGCACCCGTACCAGACTGTGATGCAGTTGGTCAGGATGCTCTCAATGGTGCAGTGGTAAAAGTTCACCAGAATGTCTGAGGACAGGTGGTTCTTCTTCAGAGTCCTCAGAATGAAAAGGCGCTGGTGAGCTTTCTTGATCAGTTTGGAACAGCCGGTCGTCCAGGTGAGATCCTGGGAGATGTGGACACCCAGGAACTTGAAGCTGTTCACACGCTCCACCACCGCCCCCTTGATGTAGATGGGTGGATGTGGGCCAGCGTTCCTCCTGAAGTCCACGATGAGCTCCTTAGTCTTCTCGGTGTTGAGCAGCAGGTTGTTGTTGTCACACCACTCAGCCAGACGAGCCACCTCCTCCCTATAACTGGTCTCATCGTTGTCTTTGATGAGGCCGATCACCGTGGTGTCTTCTGCAAACTTAATGATGGTATTAGAACCATCAACAGGTTTGCAGTCATGGGTGAAGAGGGAGTAGAGGAAGGGACTCATCACACAGCCTTGTGGTACACCGGTGTTAATAGTGATGGTAGATGAGCAGTGGTTATCCAGCCGGACATGTTGGGGTCGGTTGGTCAGAAAGTCCAGTAACCAGTTGCCCATGAGGGAACTGATGCCCAAGTCTGTGAGTTTTGTGATGAGTTTTGAGGGGATGACTGTGTTGAATGCTGAACTAAAATCTATGAACAGCATCCGGGCAAAGGTGTTTTTGTTGTCCAAGTGTGAGAGAACAGAGTGCAGCACTATGGAGACTGCATCCTCTGTGCTCCTGTTCTGGCGGTATGCGAATTGGTGGGGGTCCAGGGTGGGGGGAGACAGGATTTGAGGTGTACTAGGACCAGCTGCTCAAAACACTTTGCGATGATGGAGGTGAGGGCTACCGGCCGGTAGTTATTGAGTCTTGATGGTTTTGAGTTTTTGGGTATTGGGACGATGGAGGTGGTTTTGAAGCAGGTTGGTACCACAGCACGGGCCAAGGACAGGTTGAATATGTCCGTCAGTACTCCGGCCAGCTCCCCAGAACACGCTCTAAGAACACGTCCAGGGATGCCATCAGGACCCGCAGCCTTGTGAACTTTTACTCTTTGCTGTTGTGTGTAAAATCTGTGAAATCTCCCGCAGAAAATCTACTCACAAAACCGTTTCATGTACAAGTTATGGCAGATTAATTTGTTTGCTTTATAGTTTTTGTATGGGTGAGTTTTACTAACAAATACTGAACATCATAGCATTTGTGGCCCAAGTTAATTTGCACTTAAACCTTTGATTACAGTTTAAAATGCAAACACAGAACAGAATAAAACTAAACATATTCAAGTTCAAGTTTCTTTGTCCTTCGCATCACATGAGGTACATGAGGTGGAATGAAATTATGTACTCAGGGTCCCATTTACACACAAAAATATAAAAAATATAGAGTATAAAAAGAAACCGTAAATTAGGATCTAAGATAGTCACTAAAATATAGACTAAACGAACGCTGAATGGTATAATATTAAGATCAGGCAATACTAAAAGAATTTACATTTAAAACTTGTTAATGTAGGCTGCTGATCTTGAGATTTAAATAAAGACTGGGCCTTTGAAGGAAAGTGTAATATTTGTGTAATGACCAGAGTTCAATATTATGTTGCCATTGTTTCATGTCAGAACACATTGAGGAATGTGTTCGTAAGGAGAAGGAATGTGAAGGCCGTCCTTTCCTCTTCACTTCTTCATTTATCAACTTTTCTTGCAGCAGCACTGATAATGAAGTTTTTTACATCTCTTGTAACTGAGTCCCCGAGGCTCAATGGCATTAACCTGTCTATAAAGGTTGAATGAAAAGTACACTATTGTTTGTCATTGCATTGTTAAGAGGCACTGTATTTCCTATGTTTTTATAAATGATCATATAACTTCTAAAACTTTTGGTATTCATTTTTTAATTGAGTCCATATAGCTGTTATTAATTTGAAAAGAAGTTGTGATAGTCTCTTTGAATAGAATCTGCAGCTCTTTTGAAAGTTGTACGTTATAATGAACTTACTGGGGCGGCTGTGGCTGAGTGGTTAGAGCAGTCGTCCTCCAATGCAAGAGTTGGGGGTTCGAATCCACCAGCAGTCACATGCTGAAGTGTCCCTGGGCAAGACACTGAACCCCTCACTGCCTCTGATGTGTGTCCCATCAGTGTCTGAATGTGATAAAGCTCTGATTAGTCTCATTAGAATGATTTGTTCAATTAGCTTTGTAGAGATGTAGAGTGCTGTATGAATGGGTCAGTGAGGCACAGATTGTTGTAAAGAGCTTTGAGTATCTTGAAATAAGATAGAAAGGAGCTGTACAAGTACAGTGCATTTACCATTTACTGTTATGGCTCACGCTGTGCACTCTAGTCCATCAGAGAAGATAACTCGGACTGTAGTAAAACTGCCCAATAGCTAATGAGCATGGCACATAAATAGCACGTTTAGTTGCTGCAAAGCCATTAAATGGGAGCGGTGGTGCAGAGGTTAGAGAAGCTGGGCCTGCAATCGGAAGATCGCCGGTTCAACTCCCGGTACCGACAACATAAAAAAAATGTGAGTGGGATAGGTGAAGCACCCCCACCTGCCTCCACCCTCATTTGCTTCACTCTGGGCCCTTGCATAAGGCCCCTTAACCCCCACCATCTGCTCCTCAGGGCGCCCTAGATGCAGCTCTCTGCTCCACACAGAGGCTGTGGTAGCTCGGTGTCTGTGGTTGCTTCAGGAAGGACATTCGGCGTAAAAATAGTTGCCAAGTCTTTGTGCGAGTTAGTTCACTGTGGCGACTTGTAACGCAGGGATCAGCCCAAAGAAGAAGAAAGAAGTTGCTGCAAAGCCAGACAATGTATTTTCTAAATTAGTATGTTGAAATTAAAACTTTTACACATTTTCACCAAAGTTCTGGCTCAGTAATCCAGGTAACCTGGACCTATACCTGGACCTGGACCTACACCTGGACCTACCATTCTGTGTTCGTCTGTCTCTCCTTCCTGTCCTCTCAACCAGTCGGTCAAAGCAGATGGACTCTTGTCCTGATCCTGGTTCTGCTGGAGGTTTCTTCCTGTTAAAGGGAGTTTTTCTTTCCACTGTCTCCACTGTGCTTGCTCAGGATGAGAGACTGTGACGAAGCCAAGATTCAACTTGTCTGCTGGATTCCTTAGAGAACTTTACTAATTGGCTTTTATGTGAATGTTCCTGTAAAGTGCCCTGAGACAACTTTGTTGTGATTTGGAGATATATAAATAAACTGATTTGAATTGAATTGTAACAATCCAACAATGTTCAGTCAGGCCATCTGGATGGTTTCTTTTTTCTCCTAGTTGTTTCGTCCTTCATCCAAAGGACTTCTTCAGTCTGATGAGCCACCAAACACTTGGGGAACTACTTTGACATGACTGTCTCTGAGGAGTTGATGGGGGACAGGGCGGGCCTGGAGGCCATTTTAGCACTAGCAAACTGTTTATTTTCCACTCTGGGAGTGTGCTGTTTGTGGGAATCAGTTTGTTTGGTGACTCAGATTGAAGAAGTCCTTTAGATGAAGGATGAAACTTCTCAGTAAAAAAAGAAACCGTCTATATGACCTGACTGAGCATTATTGGATTTACCCTTTTTATATCTGTATAACGTTGCCAGTCCACCTGTCTGGGGTGTACCCCTCCTCTCACTCGTGGATTGCTGGAGATGGGTACTGGCTCCACTGTGACCATGAACAGAATTAATTGGGATGGATGGATAATTTGGTTTTGTTGCAGAACATTGTAATGTTCTACTGTGTTCATTTTAGTCTTCTTGAAAATCAGACTTCCTTAAATCTAAATTAGGACAAATTTCAGACAGTTTTTATTTTGCTTTGAAGAATTTCTGTCTGCTGTTTTTTGTTTGTTGTTTTTGTTCTCTTTAGCAGTGAGCCAAGGTTTGGTAGGAAACTAAATATTACTGTCATTAAACAAGAATGAGTTTTTTAGGGTGTTTGAAAGAATGTGTAGGAAGAACAATTAAGATACAAGTCTGGATGATACACAACAGGTTGAACACTCAGCTTGGGTCTAAAGGCTGCGGCCTGGAACATGGAGCAGAGGGACGTGAATTCATCATGTGGATTTAATATCAGGGTTTTTTTGTGCCATTGTTCTGGTCCTCATCATGACGATAGATGTCTTTATTTTGTCTCTCTGTTCTTTTAAATACTAGTACTTAATCTGGGTAGGACAGAATATTACCAAACCTAAATCTCTTGATTTGATCCTGTCCAGTGCAACACCAATATTACTCAGTACAGAAACTCATTTAAAAACATATGACAAAATTATAAGACCAGTCATGTGAAAAATGTGTGCAGTTTACAGGAAGCCACTTAATCCATCTGCTTTACTGACTTATCATTGTCTTACTGGGTTTAAATGGTATCACCACACCCTAAAGGTCTTACTGAAATAATCAGCTCATAAACTCTCTATTACAAGTAATGTTTCAAAACACATTTCCCAACACAGTCCCAGAACAAAACTTACAGACCCAAAGTATTACTAAATCACTGGTGACTACACTTAGTAACAATTTTATCTCCAACTGTGGTTCTAAATCTGTAAAGGCACTCAAACAAGATGGTCATATCAACTATTTACAAGTTACATAACAAACTAATTATTGATCACATTGCTTTATGATTACATCTCAAAATCTGAGGAAATTGTTCTCAGTTGAAAAAGTGTGACTGCCTTCTCCTGATTGTGAGTGAAGTTCTGCCTCAAGTATCTTGGGATTTGTTCACAACTGAGGGAAGAATGGAGCAGGTCGACAGGTGGATTGGTGTGGCTTCCGCAGTATTGTGGACTCTGTGCCGGTCCGCTATGGTGAAGAGGGAGTTGAGCTGTAAGGCAAAACTCTGTTTACCAGTCGGTCTGCATTCCTACCCTCACCTATGGTCAGAAACTTTGGGTAGTGAGAGAATGTGGACACAAGAAGTCAAAATGAGTTTTTTTCACAGGGTAGATGGATTTGCTCTTAGAGATAGGGTGAGAAGTTCACTTATGATGTGAGAAACTTTGTCTCTCGATGTAGAGGAGCCAGTTGAGGTGGTTCATGCATCTGGTAAGGATATCCCTTGGACGCTGAGCATGTCCCGGGGAAGAACCAGGACTGGGAACACTTTTGAGTTCTCCCAGAACACTGGAAGAGGTGGCTGGGGAAAGCGATGTCTGGGGCTCCCTGCTTAAGATGCTCCCCCTGCGACTCGACTCTGGAACAAGTGGAAGATGATGGATGGATGGATGGATGGATGGATGGATGGATGGATGGATGGCAGGCAGGCAGGCAGGCAGGCAGGTAAGCAAGCCGAACTGTGATGGAAAACAAAAATGTAGATAACCAAAATTTGAACGGTTCAAACAAATTATGATCTTGGCTCCTAATGACAACAACTAGAAAGAGAAGTCCAGGGAAGAAGAATCCCTGTGGGAAGTGAAGTGAAGTGGATGGTATTGAACCAATGTTCTAGTGGCTTCTTAAGCAGCACCAGTGAAGTCTCTTTCTAACAAAAAAGGTGCACAAATGGTGGGAAAGTTCAAGTTATTTCACATTTGTATAAAAATTTGGGGGACAACTGATCCAAAACTACAATATAGGTCAGTGATTTTCAAACCGTTCAGATTCTGACCCACAAAGTAACTGCTGCAGAGATTCATGACTTAAATTTCCACTAGATAAAGTGTACAAACATAGCTTATACAAACCGGATTCCAAAAAAGTTGGGACACTAAACAAATTGAATAAAAACTGAATGCAATGATGTGGAGATGGCAAATGTCAATATTTTATTTGTAATATAACATAGATGACAGATCAAAAGTTTAATCTGAGTAAATGTAACATTTTAAAAAGGAAAAATATGTTGATTCAAAATTTTACAGTGTCAACAAATCCCAAAAAAGTTGGGACAAGTAGCAATAAGTGGCTGGAAAAAGGAAATTGAGCATATAACAAACAGCTGGAAGACCAATTAACACTAATTAGGTCAATTGACAACATGATTGGGTATAAAAAGAGCTTCTCAGAGTGTCAGTGTCTCTCAGAAGCCAAGATGGTAAGAGGATCACCAATTCCACCATTGTTGCGCAGAAAGATAGTGCAGCAATACCAGAATGGTGTTACCCAGCGTAAAATAGCAAAGACTTTTAAGTTATCATCATCAACCGTGCATAACATCATCAAAAGATTTAGAGAATCTGGAACAATCGCTGTGCGTAAGGGTCAAGGCCAGAAAACTCTACTGGATGCTTGTGATCTCCGGGCCCTTAAACGTCACTGCACCTCAAACAGGAATGCCACTGTCAAGGAAATAACAGAATGGGCTCAGGAATACTTCCAGAAAGCATTGTCAGTGAACACAATCCTCCGTCGTTGCCAGCTGAAACTCTACAGTGCAAAGAGGAAGCCATTTCTAAGCAAGCTCCACAAGCTCAGACGTTTGCACTGGGCCAGGGGTCATTTATAATGGAGTGTTGCAAAATGGAAGACTGTTCTGTGGTCAGATGAGTCACGATTTGAAGT
>NC_056510.1:42885073-42893303 GCF_014905685.2 Nematolebias whitei | reverse complement strand
ACTTCAAATCGTGACTCATCTGACCACAGAACAGTCTTCCATTTTGCCACACTCCATTTTAAATGACCCCTGGCCCAGTGCAAACGTCTGAGCTTGTGGAGCTTGCTTAGAAATGGCTTCCTCTTTGCACTGTAGAGTTTCAGCTGGCAACGGCGGATGGCACGGTGGATTGTGTTCACTGACAATGCTTTCTGGAAGTATTCCTGAGCCCATTCTGTTATTTCCTTGACAGTGGCATTCCTGTTTGAGGTGCAGTGACGTTTAAGGGCCCGGAGATCACGAGCATCCAGTAGAGTTTTACGGCCTTGACCCTTACGCACAGCGATTGTTCCAGATTCTCTGAATCTTTTGATGATGTTATGCACGGTTGATGATGATAACTTAAAAGTCTTTGCTATTTTACACTGGGTAACACCATTCTGGTATTGCTGCACTATGTTTCTGCGCAACAATGGTGGAATTGGTGATCCTCTTACCATCTTGGCTTCTGAGATACACTGACACTCTGAGAAGCTCTTTTTATACCCAATCATGTTGTCAATTGACCTAATTAGTGTTAATTGGTCTTCCAGCTGTTAGTTATATGCTCAATTTCTTTTTTCCAGCCACTTATTGCTACTTGTCCCAACTTTTTTGGGATTTGTTGACAATGTGAAATTTTGAATCAACATATTTTTCCTTTAAAATGTTACATTTACTCAGATTAAACTTTTGATCTGTCATCTATGTTATATTATGAATAAAATATTGACATTTGCCATCTCCACATCATTGCATTCAGTTTTTATTCACAATTTGTTTAGTGTCCCAACTTTTTTGGAATCCGGTTTGTACAACTACACACTGAAATCAGCACCACTTTGTCTCA
The DNA here is from genome assembly GCF_014905685.2 of Nematolebias whitei. Classification (NCBI taxonomy): domain Eukaryota; kingdom Metazoa; phylum Chordata; class Actinopteri; order Cyprinodontiformes; family Rivulidae; genus Nematolebias; species Nematolebias whitei. Next base: position 42,892,435 of record NC_056510.1, on the reverse strand, counting down.
GTTAGTGTTTAGTTCATGAGCCTCTTTCACAAAACATGTTCAAGAATTTTTCCTCCCAGGCTCTGATCGAGGTGGCTGCTTCTGCTTCTCCTCCCCCATTTTTCCTTCCTCCTGCTCTGCTCTCTGTCTGTCTGAAGCGCCTGGGTCTCATCTCCCGAACATAAATTAAGAAGATTATGGATTTGGTATCGTGGGCGTTCAACTCTATTGATAAGATTTATTCATCAAAGCGACAAGGTCCTGGAGAACCGGCGTGTCCAGCTGAGACTCACGCCGTGGGGTACGTCATGGATTCGTGGGGAGTGTGGCAGATGATGTGCCTCTCAGTTCTGTCTCAGGAGGATGTTGAAGACGTTTATATGTTTGGACTTATGATAGCAGGGACTCTGCTTTTTGGCATCGGCGGGGCTCTGTTTTATTGACTTTTGAAGAAGACATCGGCAGCAGTTTCGGCCATGGGAAAGCTTCCGAGTCAGTGTGAAGGTTTGGTCCTCGCTGTGGGAACTTTAAATCGTCTGGTCTACGAGCTTAACCCTAAGGTGGAGGCGATTGAGAATCACAGGCCACCTGCGGCTTCTGGGACTCGTCAGCGTGGTGGGTTCGACCTTGAAGGAGACTCATAGCATGGATCAGTAGAATGGAATCCCACAATTAGGCAATTTTGGAACCAGAACGCCCAGATGGACTCAAGGCTGAAAAAAAAGTAATCTGCCTGAAGAAAAACAAGAAACCAGCTTATCTAAATCAGACTCCTGACGGCCTCGGAGACAGGCCGACTATCAATTTCTCCTGGGACATGAGTACCGAAGGACAAAAGCTTCATCTATCACCCCCCCAAGAACTTTCTGTGCAAGCTTATCAGAACTGACCGCTGAAACAACATCTTCAGAAACTGTGGCTGATCTGAAAAAACGCTCATGGACAAATCTCAACACCTTGATGTCAAATACAAATGTGATCATGTTTTAATTGAGCTGCTGGTAGAGTTTTTGATGTCTCAAATTGTGTCCTGATAAACAAGATGTGAAAGATCTTTTTTTGTAATACCACTATCTACCCTCATGTTTCTCCCCCTTTTCATATCTAACATTATTATCTGATAAGGATAAAATGGCCGCGCTCTCCTGTAGTTGCAGCTTTGTGCACTCCGCCCATCTTTCGGACGACTGTACGTACATATTCGCGTTGTACCTCGGTGCAATTCCAATAAAGTTTATTCTGATTCTGAGATGACATCCAGGCGCCTTCATCATGTCATAGTGGGATCTATGCCACGACCTAGGTGTTGTGGGACGTTAAAGTCAACCGGCTGCTGTTCTGCATGTGAGCTGCCGATTGCTAAGAGCTGTAACAATGTGAAGTGATTTAGTGATGACAGTATGTGTGATGGTAGGATTCAGAATGAATGGCAGATAAACCGTTCAGTCTGAACACAGCTTTTATATTTAGCTCAAATTGTTGAAGGGTGTGAGCAGCTTTACTGGTGATTTATGAGCAGGAGGGGCTCTTCTTTGTATACTGTAGAAATGTTTTTAAAGGGAACTGCTGATACAACATTAGTTACTTTTTCTTAAACCTGAATGACAGAGTCCACAACCGTTTTTCATTGAACAGCTGAAATAATTATTTCTGTTACATAAAAACAAGGTCTTGGATTTGTTGCTTCTACTTGTTTTTTGCTTTCCAGATGCCAACTCTCCAGAAGGACAGGGCTTCTGCCAGGCTGGCTTCAGTGCAGACTTTCTAAAGGTAGCTAAGAAGCTTCAAGCCATCCAGTCAGTGATTACTGCTTTGTGGAGAGGCTGTCGACAGCTGCTCATAGTCAGAGGAGGACCATTTTACATTTGATTTAGTCATGCTGCACAGTTGAAATGAAAGAAACAAAATAAAATGGAAAAAAAAACATTTTAAACGTGCACATATTTGTTTAACAAAATTAAAGTCAGGAGATGTTTAATATTTTAGCACCAAACCTAAAGTAACAGAAACAGTCTGGCTTTATTGCACAAAATGTTTTTAGGACACCTCTGAACCTCAGATGATCATTGTGCATATCTATTGTACTTTGAAAAAAGTCTTTTCATAGATATTTACAACCTGTACAAAATGTTCGTACATGTTCTGACCCAAAAACACCTGGATCGCTTGAAGGTATCAACAGAGACTGACTGGAAACTCAAACTTGACTCAAATCACAAGAAAATACATCCATTTGGGGACATTGGCAACACCTTCGACTATGTTGAGACAAACCTTCTTGCTCAAATTTTCTTGAAAATCTTTGTAACATTTTCTCAGCTAGTTGTGGCCCAGTGGGACCCACCTTTAGGAAATGCTGTTCCAAACCTCTGATGTGGGAACTCATTTTGTGAAGTCAATACAAGTAAATGGACTGTATGCTGGTGAAGATTCTCAGTCATCCAGGACATGATGAATTCAAAAAGCGTTCAATACAAAAACAACTGGACTTTATTTGTAACAGAAGACGTTTCGCTCCTCATCCGAGGATCTTTCTCGATTTAAAGAGCAGAGAGTGAGAGATACAGGTTATAAGGCTGAGTGAGATAAGACACACACACATAAGACACACACACATATGTAGATTGGCAGTTCACACCTAAAAACCTAAACAGTAGGTCTTTGTTCCTCTAATTCACAGACGAGGCCTCTCTGTTCCCATCAGGTGTGAAAACCGGCTGGGAATCTGTTTTAAATTTGCATTATATGTTTTTGAAAGTGGGAATCTGAGGCCTCCTCCTCTGTTAAGAGAGGGTTTTTCTCTTTTTACATAAATTGCTTCCTTCACCCCCCTCTCAAACCATCTGTGTTCTCAGTCCGAAATGTGCACATTTTGGTCCTCAACAGAGTGTCCCTTATCTGTGAGGTGGAGGTGAACAGCTGAGTCTTGTCCTGAGGAGGTGGCTCTCCTGTGTTGAGTCATGCGTCTGTGAAGAGGCTGTTTAGTTTCTCCAATGTAGAGGTCTGGACAGTCCTCGCTGCACTGGACCGCAGACACTACACCACTCTGTTTGTGTATGGGTGTTTTGTCCTTAGGGTGGACCAGCCTCTGTCTGAGAGTCCTGCTGGGTTTGAAATGTACTGGGATCTTGTGTTTGTTGAAGATCCTTCTGAATTTCTCTGATACTTCAGCAACATAAGGGATGACAATGTTTTTCCATCTGTTGTTCTTTTTCTGTTTACTGGTGTGTTTTGTAGATTTCCTCTGCTCTTTGAATTGAGAAAGCTCCTCGGATGAGGAGCGAAACGTCTTCTGTTACAAATAAAGTCCAGTTGTTTTTGTGTTGAACACTTTTTGAATAAATGGACTGTACTTATCTAGAGCTTTTCTATCTGATCAAGACACTCAAAGCTCTTTCCAACACAATCTGTGTCCTCATTTACTCATTCATACAGCTCTATACTAGATCTCTACAAATAATAATCAGAGCTTTATCACATTCATACACTGATGGGACACGCATCGAAGGCGATGAGGGGTTCAGTGTCTTGCCCAGAGACACTTTGGCATGTGACTGCTGGTGGAATCGAACCCCCAATTCTTGTATTGGAGGACGACTGCTCTAACCACTCAGCCACAGCCGCCCCTTTTTTTAACCTATTTTTTACTGCCTATTTAGTGTACATTGTTTTAACGATTATTTAAAACAATCAAAAGGTTAATACTAAAGATGCACTGGTTCCAGTTTAGTGGGCCAGTACAGATTTTCAATAAATTCACTCCTCTGCTGGTCCTGATGGATTGGCTCTAAGGGCTGAATGAATCGACTAAGAAGGGAAAGCAGTTTATAACCAGATTTTTCTTTCTCTTTCCCTTTTGTGGCTTCAGGAAAACAATCGAGTGGTGGTGGGAGGGCCCGGCAGCTTCTACTGGCAGGGTGAGTGTTGCGCTGACGCTGTGTGTTTATGTGAACACGTTGTTGCAGCCCCCCCCCCCCCCCCCCACACACACACACACACACTAAAAAACCTCCGGTTCCTCAGCTGTCACCTGTAGATGAACAGAACCCTAACACTCGGCTAGCTGAGAGGCTTCAACATTTAATACTTTTTGTACTTTTACATTGGCAGATGATGATCTGTTCTATATGACCTTTTATTGTGCATCAAGTTTAGGTCCAATTAATTGAAACAGACACTGTTTTTATACTAAATAAGAGGTACAGTAACAATATGTCTTGCCTGCGTGTTTGTTTGTCTGCACTGTTAAAAAAATATTTGACCAGTCACAGAACAGATTTTGTTGAAACAAAGTAAATTATGGATGTACGACTAAATACCTTTTGGAGGCAGTTTGATTCAAGATGGCCACCACAGCAAAGCATTTTAGAAATCACAAAAAAAGCTTTAACAGCCAGATTTACATATGTTGCGCTAACATTTAGTGTGGTAGTAGCTGACGGTCACATCACACAGTCCAAATGTTAGCAGATCATACAAGACATTTCAATATTACATTAGACTGCATTGTTGTTTTTAAAGATTTCACCATAATGGCTATGACATTGTCATTTTACAATTTTGATGATCTCATATGTTCACACTGCTGGCAAATGTGGCCCAATTCTGATTTTTAAATATATTTTTCTGCTAGGCAACCCATCAGATTTTTTTCATGACTGTCTGAACATGCCAAATCTGATTTTTTTATTTTTTTTTATTTTTCAAATCTGACCCAAATCATTTCCATATGTGGCACTGAATCGGGTTCTTATTCAATGTTTTCAAAACGATGAAGTCCGGACGGTCGCATTTCATCTGACTTTGACGTCAGTCAGGTAGGATCGACGTGGATCGATCCAAGTACTGATAATAATGATAAAAACCTTGTGCAGTTTCAATCTTGGAACTCTACATGTCTTCAGCTACAAAAGTCTGGTTGCTTCCTTTTTTCTTTTAAATTGCCATGCCCTGGATGAGTGACGGTCTACAGCAACGTCTGACACTAACGCTGGTGTCAGACCGTATTCATACTAGGGCTGAAGCTTTTTTACCTGAATATTGCAATTGCGATGTAATATTCAATTATTTTAAATGTCTTTTTCTCATGTATTTTTCAACAAACAATAAATCATCTGTTTCAGTTGTTTTCAGCTCCGCTGCAACTCTGTTTCTGCATGTTTTATGTAGCTCCTGGACAGCAACTTGGCTAAAATGTGTTTGAGGGCGTTCCGTACCGCTTATCCACTGTGTTCACTAAACTCAGGCTTGGTCCCCAAATTAATGAGCATCATCACTATGAACTCCGTTAGTGCTCGAGTTATTTCCGCGTGCCGTTTTGAATTATGTTCATACGGAGTATTACCCTCGAGCAGTTCGGTCAGTGATCCTGTCGGCTGATACTTTGCTTACGTTAAGTTGAAGCACTGGTCGTTGGCATTCTAGCCATGAAACTGTTGTGAAGGGTTTTGTGTGGGGGGTTGTGTGTCGATAAAGATTTGTGGTGTTTCCTCGAGCAGCAAGGCAGGTTCTGCATAATACGCGTCGTTGTTTAGCGTCTTCTCTTTTGTAGACAAAATAACTGCAAACATGGGACGTGCTGCCGCTCTTTGGTACCAACCTTTCAGCTGTGTGAGCTTCTGTTGAGCCTGACGCCATCGTACAACCGGTTAAAGCGCGGTGTTGACTTCTCCTGCTCTGCTCCGCTCCACTCACTCGCAAGTCCCGTAACTGGATCACATGACCAGTCAAATCGCAGCCTTTGCAATTAGAAAATCTCGTTTCATCATATCTTGATATTATCGCAAATGGAGTTAATTGTTCAGCCCTAATCGATACGAACGTGATGGAATCAATACATGTACGTTTTATCTTCAGAACGTCACGCCTGTTCTAAAAATGTAACGTGGCAAGAATAAATACAATATAAACACTGGCCCAAACGATGGTGTCAGATATTTTTTAATGGGTTCTGATTACACAGCTTCAGAATTATGCATGCTAACATGCTAACATCCATATTTCCTTCCTTAACCACAGCGTACTGATGCCACATTATTTTCTGCGCATGCAGTTTGCCTCAGAACTGTAAATGGTTCACATTGGAGTCTGACGGAGGTCCCATTTTTGATCACGTGAACAACCACACAAAATAAAAAAGATCGGATCTGAGCAAAACATGTAAAGTGAACTTTATGACCTGCAGTGTGAACGTAGCCTAAAACCCTGGCACGAAAGGGTTCACATGCATTCTTCAAGGAATGCTAGACTCTTAATCTAAGAAAAAAGACAGCTTTTAGGTTTTGGTGTTTGACACGTGATCTGTCGGACTGTTTACAGTTCAATTAGAAGAATAAAACTGTGACCTGTTTATTTTAATTTATATTGTAAAGTTACAAGATGATGAACTCTACGTTATTGTACACAACTTGCTGCATTCAAATCTCTCCACCAGGAAGGATCATTTATTTCCCTCTCTGCTTTGGGCGGGGCATGTCATTGTACAGTAGATCAAAAGAAACTATCAAATGTGTTTTTTCTTCTTGCACCAGTCCCATATTGAACTGTAATCCCAAAATCTAAGCATGCATTGAATTACAATTTGTGTCTATCATTACAAACGGTCTTCATATTACATGAGGGGACATCATTTCCTAATGTCCAGTAAATATGTAGGACCGAAGCTGCGCTCTGATTTCTTACTGGACAACAGAATGCATCACCGCCCGTAAGACTTTAATGACCATGTGAGGCTGAGGTGGGATGAGCTCCAGACGATCTGTGTGTGTGTGTGTGTCAGCTGAGAAGTTTAATCCATGCTTGTCTGGTCGTCTGACTTAGAGGGTGTGACAGCGAATAGACCCTGAATGCTGAGTCAGCCTCACACATGTTTTCTGTCTGTGTGCTGAGGCTCCTCCTCGGAGGTTTTCGCCTAATTATTGTTTCCTGTTTAGTCAACACTCACAATTACAAACACACACGCACGCACGCACGCACGCACGCACGCACGCACACACACACACACCCACACACACACACACACACACACACACACAAGTTTGTCTTTCTATCTTTACAGGGACCTTTCATTGACTTCCATTCATTTTTCATTCATTTCTATAGCTTAACGCTGACCCTTACCTTAAACCTAACCATTACCAGTACATACCTAACCATTACCAGTACATACCTAACCATTACCAGTACATACCTAACCATTACTAGTACATACCTAACCATTACTAGTACATACCATTATCAGAACATATCTAACCATTTCTAGAACAGAGCAGTCGGTTCCCATAATTCATGTTTTTTTTTTTTATAATATTGGTCCCTTCAATGTAACCTGAAACATACACACACACACACACACACACACACACACACACACACACACACACA
>NC_056510.1:42868313-42885063 GCF_014905685.2 Nematolebias whitei | reverse complement strand
CACACACACACACACACACACACACACACACACACACACACACACACCTGTTTCTTTTTAGGTGGTTGTTAGCGCAGTATCTCCGTTGCTCCTTGAATTATGTTAATTTTTTCTTGGTCCAAAAATAAAAGTTTGTAAATAAACTTTTTTAAACATTTTTTTCTTTATTTTTTTCTCATATTGTTTGTCTTTGCTCTAATTAAAGTACTTTCAGTTTGTTTTATGTTGTTAAAATAAGCTCTATTGTTATTTATTTGTCTTTTTGTTTTTTAACATGGTCTTCTTCTCTCCTCAGGCCAGCTGATTTCTGACGACGTGGATGAGATTTTCGCTCGCTCCAGTTCAGATTACATTACCTTATTCCAAAACACGCTCTCCACCAAATCAGCCGCTGCGCAGTATGACGACAGTTACCTGGGTAATCTCACGCACGCCCTTTTAGAGCTAGTGTTTGAGTGTAACGTCAGTAACACACACGTGGTTCTCCAGTCTGAACTGAACACTGTAAACATTTGATAAAGCTCTTTACATTCCGTTACTGTCAGATTAGTTGAATGAAAAATGATGATACGATGAGGTGCTGGCATCAAACTCTCCCTGAAGTATATTAATAAATGCAGGTGCAGTTGGGAGAAAAACTGTTTCATTTTACAATTCTTAAGTTTTATTTCTATAAAAAGAAACCCATTTTTTAATATCAGGTAAATACAACTTTAAACTTTATTATTTTTCGTAATATGCAGAAGCTGTTTGTGGAAAACTAAACCAAAGCTACTAGTTGTGAAACTGGTTTTAAGAGGTCTTTAAGACTTCGGCCCTGGATGTGTTGTTTTGTGCAGAAAGTGTAATTTATGTAAATTAAATTCCCTCAAAGAGTGTTGATCCTTCCCAACTCTGCAGCTAGCTAACAGCTCTTTGTTGAAAACTTTAACATGCAGGGCCGTGGCTTTCATAGTTTTACATTGTGCTATTTAAGGCGTACAGCAGAAATAGTTGGTTGCAAATACTACCTGAAAATCAGATGTGGATGAAGAGAACTTCAGAATAAATTCATTTAATTTAGATTTAAAACCAGAGAAATTAAGCCAATTAATTTTAAATTTTATGACGGATATAAAAGCACGTTTTTCTTCTTCACAGTTTGGTTTCTATTCACCTGTAAACACGTCTAATGGGATGTTTTTAGCTTTGCTTAGATCTTTAACAGCAGATAAGGTTTATAGATGACTGTCGTTTGTACTTTTATTTGTTTGACAGGATACTCTGTGACAGTTGGAGACTTCAACAATGATGGAAAGGAAGGTAAGAGCTGCTCCTGACAGATTATATTTTCTGTTAAGCTCTTAAATTTGCAGGCACTTCTCTAGTTTTATGTTTTTTATCTGCCCGTCTTTTCTGACATGAACAGATTACGTGACTGGAGTGCCCCGAGGTGAAAAGGCTTTAGGTTATGTAAGTGTTAAAATTCACTTTCACAACCTTCCACAGGTGCTTAGTCTCTGGGTGTTTGTCACCTTGGTCCCTTTGTCCAGGCATTCTGTGTTCCTGAGGGTGTGATAATGTTTTGCCTGAGCAAATGATATGAACTGAACATACCACAAACAGTTTCTCAGACAAAAGCTCTATTTGGCGAGGGATTAGTTTTACATAGGGACTACATACAATAAATATATTACTTCCCAACATCTGCTTTTTATGTGGCGCATTCGCACGGGATAACCAAAGCCTGAGATTTAGCTGAAATTTACGGACATCTTCCGGATATGACGTTAATGCGCTGCGAATTGCTGAATGACGTGAGTTGAATGACATTACTTTTCAGGCTGTGGTCACAGCTCGGTGCTGTGTTCCTGCCAGCACTAGCCAGCTGTATAGTTTATAAACAGAAGAAAATTATTCTTACCGCACAGAGCAATGCATGATGTGAGCCACCATTTGCATATGGTTTTGCTCCTTTTCTTCAGCCTTTTCTTTTTTTGGCGACCGTTACGGGTTGATAGGTTTTTGCTGGTCCGGGACACAAAAGATTATTTATGCACTCCAATGCAGCGTCCATTGCCAAAAGCAAATACAAATGCACCCAAGAAACAAAAAACGCCTAATTACCTATCGGATCCCGCCCATTTCTGTCCAAATCACAGAGATGCCTATTTGGATTAGTATTATCACAGGACCTCAGAGTTCAGCAAAATATAGTAGGTAATTTGTGGTGGAATTGTTACTTTACAAATTACTGACATGGCCGATTTGCACGGGATTAACAATAAAGCTGTCATTTCCTACACAAACCCAGGACCCAGCCCGGACCGACCCGGATTAGGGCCACGCCATATTAATGTGATTAATGGGCGGGCCGGTCTCAGGTTTTGAAAAGTGAAAGTCAAAGCTCAATGACGTCATTTGTAAATGTGCAGGAAGTGCCACCGCGATTCAAGCAAGCCATCACGGAAATGTGCATCCAGTAAAGACACGAGACCTTTTTATGTGGTGAGTGGAGAAGGTTTTGAAGGACTGGCTCAAGAGTTAATAAATGTTGGTGCCACTTATGGCCGTGTCTCGGCAGAGTCCGTCCTGCCACACCGCAACACAATTTCCAAGATGTGCACAGAAATGGCTGAGGAAGAAAGAGATGCCTTAATACAAACACTCAAAGAAGCCCTTGCAACTGGAAATGTTTGCATGAGCACAGATCTGTGGACAGACGACTACATGAAAACAAGTTACATGGCAATCACCCGTCACTTCATCGTAAGTGGCTTTAAACTAGTTGGAATAACTCTAACAGCCGTGTTTCCAGGAGAAGACGCTAAAACAGGCAAAAACATAAGGAAGGAAATATTGCTCCTACTTGTTAACAAATTTGGCCTGGACCCCACTTCCCTCAGTAAAATGGTATGGGTGACAGACCAGAGAAGCCAAATTGTTAAGTCCTTGGAGCCATACAGGAGGATTAACTGCCTTGACCATCTCATAAGCACAGTCCTGCACCATGGGCTGGACCCTGACGCACGTGCTGAAAACGCTCCAGACATAGGTGAGACCATTGCAGCTGCCAGAAAGTCTAGTGCGATGTATAAAACAATCTGGTCTGTCTGCGCAGCTCTCAAAGACTGTACTCCAGATGGACAAGACAAGAGTCAGCACTGTGTACCTTACAGTCAGTGCAAGACATCTACAATGAGCTGTGAGAAGACGGACGCGAGCAGGCGTGCATGAAAAATGTCTCCCCCGACATTTTGGGCTTTTTACTCACATTTCTAGAACTGTTTTACCGTGCACAGAGAGAACTGGAGGGTGACAAATGTCCCAGTATCAACCTTGTTTGCCTCTGGAATGAGAAACTGAAGCTTCACTGCCAGTCCTCACACACAGACTCCCCACAGCAGGCGTTTGTGCCCACAGACATGTTGAAGTACTGGAGCACAAAATCATTGTCCACGACTTACACAGAGCTGCACTTTTCCTGTGGCCTAATTTCAACAAACTTAAAACGATGACACCTGCTGCTGTGTGTCAGGTGCACGCTCAGGTCTGCACCCTGCTCTCAGCTGCGGTGGAAGAAGTTGCAGCACCTGAAGTGACGACACCAAAGGCTGCAGCGAGCAGCGCGTTCACATCACCACCATCCAAACGGACAAGAACAAGTGCTTTTGCAGAGTGGGAGAGCGCAGCGGACGAGGCAGACAGTGATGATGAGGTCACTCTGTGCATCACTCAAAAGCATGCTATGGCTGATGAACGAGATTTGCTGGGATTTTAGAAACTAAACTCAAACGTGCACCCAAAACTGGTCAAGTTGGTGAGATCTGTGCTCGGCATCCCAGCGAGCAGCAGCAGTGAGTTTTCACTGGTCGCACAGACCAGGAGGACTGCTCTCAAACCTGCTACAGTGGACGCAATACTGTTCTTGACAACATGGAAAACCATGTAAGTAGAACACAATAACTTCCTGACAGATTTTTAAATATATTTAAATATATTTATAATTTTGTATTTAGGCAACTGGGGTGTAGTTCCAGCTTCATGTTCATAGCAGAAGAAATGAGGCTGTGTGGCTGATTATATGACTGCCGGTGCAAAGCCAACTTTATATGTTCGCTTTTTATCTCGTTCATGGTTTTGCAGTAAAACCTTTTTTGATCATTTTTATTGTTCTTTATCACTCCCGTTATTGGATGATGGAGGGCTGAAAGAAGTACCAGACTCTTCTTTCAGCCCTCCATCATCCGTCCATCCATCTTTACCTGTTGTTTGTTGTAGATATTTTGTTTATTAAAGTAGCTATTAGTGTAAGCATAGTTGTAGAATGTAGCCTTTTTAATTTATTTTTCATGCACACACCTGTTTTATTCTTGTAGTGTGGGTGTACATTAAATCGCTCCGTCGTCAGTCACAGCATGACTCAGCTTAATTTGGCACGACTTTCTTTTATATCTAAATTAAAATAGCCTTGTTCTATATTTTTCACAATAATTTTGGCCTAAAAATATTTTTGTTCATCTGTATAACAGCCTATCTTTAGAGTTCATTTTTAAGGCTATTTGTTTTGTATGTTAATATTCATTTGATGGTTTGTTAATAAAAATAAATCTTATATTTTCCTTTCATTACGTTTTTAAAACTATCATGTCAAACTGATTTGCTTACAAAAGCAGTAAAAGTTTAATTAAAAATAAAAGTTTTTTGTTTTTGTTGTTGGGTTCGACCCTCTAATTATCAGTAATCCGTTGGGTCCGGGTGGGGCTCAGATGGGGAGACTACAGGCTCGGTCCGGTCCGGGCCGGATTTATTAGGCCTGAATGCAACTCAAATTAGCAACACAGACAATCTCCGTAATTATTACAAATTGTATGTGGTCCCTAGGTAAAACTAATCTTGTGCAAATAGGGCTAAAGAAGAGTTCCCCTAACCTTTACTGCCTCATCCCTGACGGGGTAGTTTTATTCTTTACACTGAAATCAGAAAAGCTCTTTTTTAATTAAGGTATTTTGGCATTTGCCTAAAGCACACTACTCTTGTAGTGCAACTGCCAACTCACCGTCCTGATGGTCTTTAGTTCAGTGATGTGCTGTGACACACTCCGAGGGTCCAGGCTAGTCTCTGTTTCTTTCTTCGTACTTCAAATGTTTGTTTTTCATGTTTCTTTTTGCATTCAAGCATCAAAATAATCTGAAGCAAACTTTTAAAATGTTACTCTTTAGGTAAAATTCACTCATTTGCATAGTTTTGTCAGTTCGGCACACATGTCAGGAAGCGTTAGCCGTGCGCTCTGTTGTCATATGTTTATGTCAAAAACTCCTTTCCACAAGCTTTTATTTAAATTTCACTGTGCCTCAAATTTTAAAAAGCTATATACAAGCTCCAGGTAATTATTTTTTTTTTTTTTGGGGGGGGAGTTAAATAATTTTCAAAAGTTTTTAAATAGTTTTTGTGGAACAATTTTTTGTTCATCCAATAATAATAATAATAATAATAATAATAATAATAAAAATAATTTAAATAATAATTTTGGCAGTCATGTTAACAACAGTTGTGTATTTTATAAATGCAGGACATTGTGCATTTATGCAACTACTAAACTGATTAAATCTTTTGTACCAATCATTGGGGCAGTTGTGGCTGAGTGGTTAGAGCTGTCGTCCTCCAATGCAAGAGTTATGGGTTTGATTCCAGCAGCAGTCACATGCTGAAGTGTCCCTGGGCAAGACACTGAACTCCTCATTGCCTCCGATGTGTCTTCCATTCATTCATTCAACTTTTATTTATACAGGTTAGTGTCATTGAGCCTCGAGGACTCATTTAAGAGACCTGTTTTTAACAAAGAACAACAGTAGACTCGTAAAAGAAGGCATATAAATTGAAAAAAAAGGAAGAAAATTATATAAAATAACAGAAAATTATATAAAAAAACAGCTACATTATAGAGCGATGTAAAATAATTAAAACAGGAACATGTCTGCATTGGTTTTTGCTCACTGGTGTATGAATGTGATAAAGCACTGATTATTCCTTGTACATAAATAGTAGAGTGCTGTATGAATGGGTGAACGAGGAGTCAAAGTGTGTTGTAAAAAGCTTTGAGTATCTTGATAAGACAGAAAGACGCTATACAAGTTCAGTCCATTTACCAACACAGATGCAGGGTTTTGTACAGGATCATTTGCTTTGCTGAACTTGGACTTTTGATCCAGTTATCAAACTGAACAATTAATCATTGTTTGCTTGTCAACATTTGTGCCTTCTTGAAGGTATTTCCTGTTGTGCTTCCAGGTGAACATCTTCAACGGCCTCAACATGGCATCCATGGTCAACTTCACCGGCTTTCAGGTGGGTATCAAGTCTCTGGAGGTGTCTCGTGTTCTCATTGACATTTTAATAAAATACCAATACTTACAGAGAAATGGCACCATTTGTTGAAGGAGATGAATTTGACAAACCTTTGTGTGACTCAGTCAACGCAACACCGTGTGAAAGGAAAGCCAGTTCTCATAAATCCGCTCCTCTGATAGGCAGCAGTCAGTATGCTGTGCAGAAGATATCAGTTTTAGCATAAATACTGTATTTTTCAAACAGAGCAACATTAAAACTTACTGGACTGCGAGGCCAGATGAACTCTAAACGGTGAGCTGACAACAGAAAATGTGTCATATCCAATGTGGCATTTACAAAAATCAGAAAAAGGTGTTGCTTTGTTTGAGACCTGCTTTCCTTCCATTGAATTATGTGAACACAGAGAGGGAAGGCAGGGGGATGGGGCTGTCAGCAGCTCCGTTAATGACAGAGTTCCTCTTCACTTTCCTGCCCATCCTATCCCCATCTGAACCCAACAACCTCCTTTTATCAGCTTCCTTCACTTTGAAGGTCTTGTTTCCATCAGTGTCTCCTCTCCTGGTATCAGCTGCTTCCTGAGGGGTTTCTGTCAAATCACTGCCTCTGAAGTAGACTCTTAAGGTTCCAGCATACTCGGGCATACTTCACTTCGCAGAGGTCTGCACGTACTGGATTAGACTCGACGAGGACACCCTCAAACCATGTTTGTGCAAAGATCATTTTTTACGACAGCGGACGCAGACTCGTCGCACAATAAACTACCCGGCGACGGACCGTTTTTTATGCAACTCCAATGTATTAAATTCTCCTTCTTCATCCCTGGTCTGGTTTAATGGCCTTTTCTTTAGTTTTTTTTTCCCAAGCAAGAAGCAAGCAATCTCTTCCTCCTGTTCCGTTGATGCCAAGACAAATTGTGAGAAATTAAGGAATTTGTCACGAGAGAATTAAAATCAGGTCTAGCGTGGCTGCAGGAGGGTCTGGAGATTTCCTGGTGTGCCACACTGATGTGTGGGCTGCAGGGCCAGCGCTCCCTGTTTTTTAATAAAAAAAAAAAAACTTTTCATTAACAACATATAAACACAGAATGCTGCTGCTGCTGCTCGCTGTCCACACGACCCACGGAGTACGCACAGTATGCCCGAGTATTTGGGAGTCTTTACTTTTTCCACAACCACGAAAAGCTTGGGCAAGGTGTAGAGTTTGGTTGGTTGCAATTAGCAATTTGTGCCACTAGATGTTGCTACATTAGAAGCTGGACCATTAACTCATAAAAATTGAATCCCTCTTTAACTAACAACAAAGAATTATGTATTTTTTTCTATTTTATTTTTATTCACACACACACAGAGACACAGTCTTATGATCTCCAAGAAGTCATTATTCCATCACTATACACATTTATAACAGTTTTCTGTCTTTAAAATATTTTACAGAAATTTTTATTAAAAACAAACAACAATGTAAATTAGAAATATGAAGATTTTATTAATTATTTTGTGTCATACAATTAAGAGTTACTTTTGTTATAGTTAAAAATCCAATAAATTGCATGTTGAAAAGTCACAACATGGAAAGTTTACCAAGAGAGGTGAAGGCCTTTACAACATCATGTAATGATGTCAGAGTGGACATATATTGTGAGCAGGAGAGGACTGGGACAATAATCCAGGCCGGGAATTTGATACCATTCCAGGCCACCACCACTCCATCCATCCATCCATAATCTTTACCTGCTTATTCCTTTTTGGGTCACGGGGGTCGCTGGTGCCCATGTCCAGCAATCACTGTGCGAGGGGCGGGGTACACCCTGGACGGGTCGCAAGTCCATCACAGGGACACATAGAGACAAACGAGACAAACAAACATTCACTCTCTCACTCACACCTAGGGACAATTTAGAGTTACCAATCAGCCTAACATGCATGTTTTTGGACTGTGGGAGGAAACCGGAGTACCCGGAGAAAACCCACGCATGCACGGAGAGAACATGCAAACTCCACTCAGAAAGGCCCCTGGACCGGGGTTTGAACCAAGGACCTGCTCGCTGAGAGGCAGCAGCTCTACCAGTTGCGCCACCGTGCTGCCCGCCACCACCACTCGATTAACGCAAACTAAAGACTGAGTTAAGTTAAGTGCACTTGGAACAACATATGACACCGTATGTGTACATGTTTTGCAACATGGTGGCCATTGGCATCAGAAGCATTTGTAATGTAATAGGGTTTAGGCACACTGGTGGGGGTCTGGGGGGTCCTCCCCCAGAAAATTTTGAATAAAGTAGATGTCATTTCCTGCATTCTGGGGTATTTTAACAGTTGTTTAACATCTAGTTTTACCTATATAAGTAAACACTTGATTCAATAACTATTTTAGAGTTAATGGCAGAACAAGAAGTAGCCTGACCAACAGCTCTCCTTGTGTGAATAGAGCATGGTCCGTTTCTCTCACGCATCTAGCCACAGTCTAAGAAACATAGTATAGCCCAAGTTAACTTTTAGGAAATAAAATCACTATTCCACATGAAAATATAATAATAATCACTCCTTCTTACCAGTGGCCTAGCAAAAAGCAATATGATCATCATCCATCATGTTTATTAGTAGCTTAAAATACCTAATTAAAACTCCAGTAGTGGGCTAGGTCTCTTCTAACCTTACCCAATTTCAGGGTCAAAAGACAAACATGTAGCATTAACACAGTATGAACAACATTCAGGAATTGTTTCTATAAGAACATTATCAAATATTTTACATGAACGGTGAGATCGCACCTCCCATGAGGAAATGTAACCCAGGGTGAGATAGCTGCAATGGTGGAGGTAGTGAAGCTCACAGTGTTTAGTGAGGCATTTCTGCCTTATCAGCCAACATTAAGGCAAAGAAGACGGGCAAAAAATAAAATAAATTTAAAAAATTTAAGCTACTAATAACTCCATATAGTTCTGCAGTGGATGTTTTCATGCCACAGAGCAACACAGGGCAAGAACTCACAGTGAAATTCAATATGTAAGAGTGGAAATTTCACAATACACAACCTTTTAAACACTTTGTACAAATCAGTTTAATTTTAACTCATCATAACAAACAAAGGCTAAATTTATGTAACTAGAAGTTGCAACATATATATAAAATACAAAACAAAACACAACTAGTTTTAAGCATTAACTTTAAATTCAACCATTAAGTGTACAATGTATGACAAATAATGGAGGATTTACCTGCAGTTACCTTGTACAGAGGAACATGTGGTACTTCCTGTTTATAACTGAGAGTTGGCTGCTGGCCTTTATTATCTTTTACATTTTCCCAAACTTTGTTTAGTTTTTGAAATGTAATAAACTGTAACCACCCTCTAAATGCTTTGGGTAACACGTGCCTGAATTACATGTCATAATTTTCCATCTATTCGTTTTCACTAATTGACTATATGTTTTGGCTATGTTCATCCATCCATCCATCCATTTTCTTCCGCTTATCCGGCGTCGGGTCGCGGGGGTAGCAGCCTAAGTAGGGAGGCCCAGACTTCCCTCTCCCCAGCTACTTGGGCCAGCTCTTCCGGGGGAATCCCGAGGCGTTCCCAGGCCAGCCGAGAAACATAGTCCCTCCAGCGTGTCTTGGGTCTTCCTCTGGGCCTCCTTCCGGTGGGACGTGTCCAGAACACCTCACCAGGGAGGCGTCCAGATGGCTATGTTCATATAACAACAAATATGTTCTTAATCTCAACAGGACTTTACCTGGTAGAATAAAGGTTACATAAAATAATGTAATGCAAGGAATTTAATATTCAGATAATTTATTAGTAGAGTTTATGAAGGGTACACAAAATCTTAATTCCTGGACATTTCTGCATTAAACTTTTTTTTCAGCTACTATTTGTTAGCCAAATTCTAAAATTTGCAATATCCTTTGTAAAAACTTGAAACATTTGTTCTATTAAGTTTTGGCCCACTTAGGTCCCTCCAAGTAGAACTAACCTCATTAAGCTAGCTGCGCTGACAGGTTATGACCAGAGTTTTCACTTTTCACCACACGTGTTTCATTCTTACCTGCTCCCTTGAACAAACATTAATTTACAGCACTTCTTCAGCACCAGTGCTTTTCTCTTTTTCATCCTCTCTCTCTGGCTGTCTCTCTCACTCCAATCTACAAGATACATTACACAAACCAGGGAAACGACGGATGTACAGAGGTGTGTGTCGCACGCAAACATATAATCCTTGCGAGCGCGAGTCAACGGGGTGGGTGCGCATGTGACCCGTGTGTCTCTGCTTTGCTCAGTAGAGTAGCTGAGAGCTGAGTGAAGCTGGCACGCTCCCACAGACACAGCATCAGAAAGAGAGGCAGGGGGAGCTTCAGTGAGACCTGACTGAGACCGGGCAAGAGCGGGCGGCTTGTTAATTTTAAATAATCAAGCGCGACCCAAACTGAGCCTTTAGTCCAGTCCTTCGGCGGGCACTGACCGGGCCAGGCCACCGAGAAATGTCCCAGCGCTCCCCATGGCCAGTCCGCCTCTGATTGTGAGATAATATAATTACAAGGAGTTGTGATTAGTGTTGACACATGGAAATCAAATCAATGTCTTCATTGCTGAGCCCATCCTAAATAATGTGTCAGTTGCTGCAACATCCATCCATTATCTTTTACCCACTTCTTCCATTTTGGGTCATGGAAGTCGCCAATGCCCATATCCAGCATTCACTGTGCGAGGGGCAGAGGACACCCTGGACAGGTCGCAAGTCCATCACAGGGCCACATAGAGACCAAATCTAATTTTCCTAACGGGTCACTTGTCTGATTTGTTGTACCGTCCTCTCTGTCTTGTAGATGGCTGCCTACTTTGGACATTCAGTTGCTGCCTCGGATGTTAATAATGATGGGTAAGAGTGGTTTTTCATTGTGATGCTTTTAACAGGAGTCGGTTACAGCTGCTACTTTTAAAGACACCAGGGCTATAATAACTTCTGCACCTTCAGCTTTGACTTTGCTAAAGTGACACAAGATTCACATACTGTGCATGTGTTTAAGTACACACAAGACAAGGACCATATCTGGAGTGTTTATAGACTTTTATTGCTGAGTTTGGTTGAAAAAGTTTCATGGTAAGATTATATCTTTTTTTATTATTTACTGAGTATTAGCATCTGAACAGTGTGTCATTTTTTAAATTAGTTGTCTTGTTTTCCTCAGAATAATGACAAAAAAAATGGCACTTTTTGTTGCTTGACTTGGACTTTGAAAAGTGTCTCAGTTGTTACAGTGTTGGATAATGACAAACACTGTCAGTGCTTTTACAGAAGAGCTTATCAAGTGTGAGGGTAAAATACTCCTGAACAATAAGAAAAGAGTTTTAAACACAGCCACAGCCAGAAAATGACACAAGTGTTGGACTGTTGGTTCCAGACAGTCAATAAGTCACAAAAAATGTCTCCCTGATGAGAAATATGTAAAGGAAGGAGCTTTGACCTCCTGTCAACTGCAGACTGAACATAATGTACTCAGTGTTGCATTGAGGGTAAGATACCGAACGTTTCTCCTCTAGTGTGTGCCACTTAAACACCCACTGGAGAAGATGGTATTTAACTTTTTCATTTGCTTTCTTGATGGCAGTAAATCATAATTTGTTGTTGTGAAAAGTCTGTTTCTGTTGCAGTGCCTCTGAACAGGGTTTGCAGGGATCACAAATTCAAAGCAAATCTTTCCGTAACATTTTGAGCTAAAGAACAAAAAGTGGGAAGCGTTAAAAACGACGTATGAAGCTGATTTGAGAAATGTATTGTTTTGTTTTCAGTTTGATGGATCTGTTGGTCGGAGCTCCTCTCTTCATGGATCGAGGCACAGATGGGAAACTGAGGGAGGTGGGACAGGTAGGAGGCGCACAGCATTTTATAAAATGCAAAGATGATTACCATAATTGTTGGGCTTTAGAATGCTCCTGTCTCTAAGCCACACTTATTAAATATAAGATAAATCATATTTTTTTACATAAATAAGACCCTCTGGGTATTTACCTGTGGTCATCCACCGTTCATCGTTGGGACCTGTGCCCAGCCAGCTTTGACAGCGTGCAGCTTTCTTGTTGTACAAGAACCAGTCAGCAGGTGGCGTTTCACTGACAGTAGCTTGCTTTCAACACACGCTTAGACTGTACGATCGTCATGAGTGTTCATGAAGCTTCTCTGTCTGACTCATGGTTACAACCATTATACCTTCAAAATGAACACAATAATTATCTAACACATAATCACTGGACAGAAAAGTGCCAAAAACCTGCGTAACTGAAATTATTTTAAAATTATTTACAGGTAAACCCCAGTCTTATCTAGGTCATGTGACTGGAAGTCAAATAGTACCGGTAGAATGCGGTAAATATCCATTAAATTAGTACTATTGATTTTTATTGTAAACACTTGTTAATAGCTGCTGTTTTTAATAGGGGTGCACCAATAAATCGGCCGGACGATTTATCGGCCCTGATTTCCTTAATTTTAGGAAATCAGAAATCATCCGATACTTGCATGAGAAACTGATTTTACTGATTTTTTTTGTTTGTTTTAACAACAATTGTCTGAACTTTATTTATATTGCAGAGCACTACCTCATGGCCAGTTAAAACAAGTTTGTATTGTTTCTAGGATATTGTTTAAGGGTTTGTTTTTCAACAATATAATGGAAGATTGAAGGTGCATTGTGACCTTGTAACACCTGACAGTGTTGATTATAAAACAGAATCGGTATCGCCCAAAATCGGAATTGGCAGGTCAGACTTTTTAGAAATCGTTGATTGGCCATAAAACTGCAATAGGTGCACCCCTAGTTTTTAAATGTACTTTCTAAATAAATTTGACGTGATTTCTCCTCGGCAGAGCTCATATGAGCAAGAGGGAGGAAGGAAGGGGGAACAGCCCCTCCCTTATGTAGTGCTCCTCTGCTCTGTTTAATGGCCCTGTTTAAGCTTAAATGAGATACTGGTACACTGGTTCTTCATGGAATTATTTTTCTGAAAATCAGTTTAACTCTTTCATTGCATCTGGTAAAATGTCCAGCACCTTTTCTTCTCTCCATCTTAACATAAGAAGTCTTTCAAAAACCTGTGATAAATTTTACCATTATCTTGCATCACTGAACCAAATGTTCACGATAATTGCATAGAGCGAAACTTAGCTTACTGAAGAAATCCATTCACGATTGAATGTCCATGGCTACACAGCTGTTCACCGATGTAGAGGAAGTCGAGGTGGAGTCTCTTGTCTATCCAACATTTTTCAGTCAGATCATCTGGACAGTTTCTTTTTTTGTGCTGAAACGTTTCACCTTCGATCCAGAAGGCTTCATCAGTCAAGGAAACACACAACAAAACTGATTCTTCCCCCAACAGCTTACTCCAAAGTGGAACAAACCAGTTCTGCTTGTGATAAGATGGTCTCTTTGGTACGCCCCTCCTCCATTGCCGGGACCATTGTCAAACTGGTTGAAAACAACTTGTTTTCAAATCTGAGCACGAACACAAATATTTGAGAGAGAGCAGAAGTTTTGAGTCCAAACATTACAAGTTTTGAGAACAAACAGATGAATTCCTGCTTTCAAACACAAAAAGTGTGCTCTCGACTTATGTCAGGAAAACTCTTCCATAGTCCCCAACTTTTTTTTGCGCCATGGACCGGTTTAATGTCAGACAATATTTTCGGGGACTCCTCTCGTAGATAATTTTTAATAAAGTAGATGTCATTTCCTGCATTCTGGTGTATTTTACAAAGGTTTATTACAGTAGATTAACATGAAACAAAAGATGTAAACTCATTATTGAAATGACTGCAAAGTGTTCGTAATGCAACACCGCTGCAGCTCTGCAGGTGAGGGGCGTTCACTTCAGGACAAACTGAGGTTGCTGATTGGTCAGTTGCTGACGTGCCTACTGGACTGATTGACAGGTGGGTCGAGAATCCGACTACTGCAACAACAAAAAGTCTTAGATTTTACTGGCCCATTTTAAGACTGTCATTTTTTATTCAATATTTTGGTGAATCTAAGGTTTGAGAACTGAGTTTCCTTACTCGATCCTAATGATGGTTTCTTTATTTTCAGGGGTGCTGACTTAAAATTTAGGAGTGCTTGAGCACCCCCAAAAAGAGGCTAAAGTCACCATTGAAGCCAGTTTATATTTCAAATTTACTTTTAAATGCTTTATATGTTATTTATAAGTGTATTAACTGCAGGATAATTTCTCATCTTGTTATACCCCACACCGGGGTCAGCTGCACCTCGTCATCCTCCTCCCTGCTCTGCAGTGATTCACACATCAGATTATTCACAAAAGCGCAGAAACTTGTGCATTGTGCAAAACTTTAATTACATTTTTGTGTTTTTTAATAAAATTGCCCATGACTTTGAACTTTTAGGGGCGGATATTTTTTTAAAGCAGAAGCAGAAATGCAAAGTGACAGCTCTGATGTGATGTTAGGAAGCTTAGTTTGAAATGATAGTTTTATAAAACTATAAAATTATATAAAATTATAGTTTTATAAAACTATAAAATTATAGTTTTATAAAACTATAAAATTATAGTTTTATAAAACTATAAAATTATAGTTTTATAAAACTATAAAATTATAGTTTTATTTAGTTATAGTTTTACAGTCACTTTTCATCAGGTGCGTTGAAAAATATGCAGTGTAATCCTTCAAATGCACAGATACGGCGGTGCGCACACACCTGTCCTGTCTGCTCCAGACCGTGCAGCTGAATTACTCGACCCGCACGAGCACTGTAGAACCAATCTATGCATGCACCTAACAAACCGAAACTTACCACTTGTGTATGTTGACCTGCATCAAGGGTGAGTCATTGGCAGATGTGGTGGAGAGAATCCAGTGATTTTTCAAAATAAAACTTTATTTTTGTTTGTTTTTGTTTTTTCCTTCTGTGTGGCCCGTTACCATTTGACCCACAGACCGGTGCTGGTCCGCGGCCCGGTGGTCGAGGACCCCTGATCGCTGTTCTCAGGATACCCCATAGCACTGTTAAATCTCTACAGATTCAGATTATCTTTGTAGAGAGGTAATCGAGTGCTGTATGAATGTAAGAGTCAGAGTTTTATTGGCATACACACCTCATGTGGTACATGTGGTGGAACGAGATTATGTACACAGGGTCCCAGTTACATCCAACAATAAAATGTAAAAGAAAAACAATGATAACATCTAAGATATGAACTAAGAAAAACATCAACTAAAAATACACTAAGCACTCATAGAATAGTTCTAGAATTGCGCCGCTCAAGGTGGCTGCATGTTGGAGCAGCTCTGTTACTTTCATTCTGAGATTTTGCTTTTGGAAACTTTAATTCCTCTTTTTCTGGATGTAAATCACATTTTTTTGGATGATTGTTTCCTCTGGTATCAGATGCTGTGCAGCTGGAAGGATTTTTACTGAAACTTCTTTAGTTTTGGACATTTGTTATGATGCGTAACCATGGCAACAAGGCAGTTTTCTACAACCAACAGCAGCTGATTAACATCTCAAAAGCTCAAATAATATCTCAACTACAGCCTCAAATGAGTTGAAAAGGATGTTCTGTGGACGCATTCTCATCTACCTGCCAGCTGTGCTCGAGTGCCTGACCACTGAGATCCTGGAACTAGCAGGAAACACGGCTCATGACAGCAGAAGGACAGGATCGTCCCTCGGCACCTACAGTTGACTGTCCGCAGTGACGAGGAGCTCGGCAGGCTGCTGGGAGGAGTGGCCATCGCTCTGGGAGGAGTTCTGCCCGGCATTCAAACGGTCCTACAGCCCGGGGGAACCGAGAGGCCAGCTGAGTCTGGGTGGACGGATCGGACGGCATCTGCAACCAGTTTCTAAAGATCCATTGTGGGATGGACCTTTACAAGAGATCCTTCCTGCCTACAGCCATCAGCATCTATAACATCTCTTAATGAAATGAGGATAACGAGTTACAACAACAAATAATTTCCCTCTGGGATTAATAAAGTATGTTTGAATTGAATAGCATAAAAGCAATAAAAACAATACGCTGAACAGCAGCACAAACATGAGTCTGCGAGCAAACGAGTACGAACACAGCAACATAAAACGGATCAGCAGCAACATGAAACAGATCAGCAGCAACATGAAACAGATCAGCAGCAACATGATGTGATTCTTCACAGTGATTATTCTGGTTAGAGATTCATGAGTCAAACAGCCTCAGGGTAGAAGCTGTTCCTCAGTCTAGTGGTTTTACACTTAATGCTCCTCAACCTCCTTCCTGAGGGGAGTGGGGCAAAAAGTGTGTGTGCTGGGTGAGTGGGGTCCTTCATGATGCAGGTGGCCCTCTTCCTGCATCTGGAGGTGTAGATGTCTGTGATGGTGGGGAGACTGACTCCAACATCTTCTGTGCAGCCTTCACCACTCTCTGCAAAGCT
>NC_056510.1:42857531-42863313 GCF_014905685.2 Nematolebias whitei | reverse complement strand
TTGAGAAAAAAATACGTTTATTATGTTGCGGGTCATTTTGACCCGCATTGTGTAAATCCACTCAAAACAGTCATAAAATGAAGTTAAACCAATAAGAACTTTATTTTAGATTATACAAATATTTAGAAGAGATGAGAAGTAGAGATATACACTTCCAACACTATATTAAAGAACTCCTGATTTCAATTTTTCCCTCTTCACGAACCCTTTTTTTTTTTGCATTTAACTTGCCGCATTTTCTCGGGTTTTTGACAGTCAACATTTTCAGCGTTCCCCACATGATGGACAGAATGTGACTATGTGCTTTTTGCAGATGTATTTCTTGCATCTCACACAAGAGGTAGTTGTTTTACTGTCATCTCGAGAGGGACAGACTTGGCATCTTTTGCGTTTCTTTGTACCTGTATCCAAAGGATCCATTGTGGGTTGGTCAGATGCCCTGCCCTGGACCTTTGCGATGACAGCAGCAGCTGCTGGGGATCTAGCTGGCCTGACCCGGTTCTGGATCTTTGGAGTGACGAGTGCTTTGCCTAGTTCTTCCAGGAAAAGTCGACGTCGGTACAGTTTGCTGGCATTCCACTGCTGGTTGATCTCAATCCACAGCACATAGGCATTGTAAGCAGACACATCCAAAATGTTGTAGAAAACCACCAAAGGCCAACGGGCAGTCTTGCGCTGACAACTATATGTTGCTGTGACTTTGTCAAGATTGTCAACTCCCCCTTTTGTGGAGTTGTAATCCAGAATCATTTGCGGTTTCATGTCCTCTCGTGTGCTCAGAGATGCGTCTTTGTGCATTGTGCTCATCACAAGAACATTCTTGTTTCTTTTTGGGCAGTAAGAAACAAGTGTTGTTTTCTCTGTGAAAGCAAATTTTGAGGAATGCAGAGGTCTTCCTTGCATCTTCAGAATCTCACTGGGAAGTTCTGGCTTATTTTTTCTGACTGTTCCCAACATAGTCAGCTTTCTCTTCTGAAGTTCATCTCCAAGACGGTAGGATGTAAAGAAGTTGTCACATGTAATGTTATGACCTTGCAGCCCTTCAGTCATCTCCAAAACCACACGCATTCCCTGATTCTTCTCAGGTCTTCCTCCAGGTGGCTTTCCAGTATATACTTGCAGGTTCCAAACATAACTGGATTTTGCATCACAGGCTGCCCACATTTTGATGCCATATTTCGCAGGCTTGTTTGGCATATACTGTCGGAATGGACAGCGTCCTCTGAATGGAACGAGGCGCTCATCGACAGTAACATGGGGGCCAGGATTATACAATAAAGGCAGGATTTCGACCCATTTATTCCAGACATCTCTGATTGCTGCAAGTTTGTCTCTCTCACGTCGATCAGCTCTGGTGTCACGGTTGTCAAATCGGATCACACGAGAGATCATGTGAAATGTCTCCAAAGACATTGTTGCTCGGAAGATTGGCCTTCCATTCTCTTCATTCCATAAACTTGCAGTTGCTTCACCCTTTGACCTGTATACGCCAGCTAACACCAGGATTCCAATGTAAGCATGCAAGTCAGTCGGATCCAGTGGCTTCCATTTCTCTTGAAAGACACGCTTCCCCTCCAAGTTGGTCATGTTGAGGATTATCTTCTCTATGGGTGGGGATATGAAGAGCTGAAATGCTGATTCAATATCATCAACTCTTGTGACAGCAAATCTTGTAGGACCAGGAATCATTTTGATGACATTACAAGATGACAATCTACCTTGGCTTTGGTGTGGTGATGTTGACCATTTTATTTTACCATCTTTAGATGTCCATGTCCCCTCTGTGGATGACGATTGTTGCATTTCTTGGTTTTCATCTGAAGAAGGGACACCTGCAGACTCGTCCTCTGAATCCTCCTCATCATGGGAAAATTGAAAATCTGGATCATCAATGGCATTGTCCTCTGGCTCTGAAGGATCCTCTGTCTCTGAAACCTCTTCCTCTACATCACTATCCCAGTTCATAAGCTGCGAAAAAGCTTCTTCAGCTGTAAATCGTCTGGAGCTCATTTTTGGTGTTTCTCCAAGAACGGGCATGGAAACAGTGACAAGGACAGGGGAGAGAAAGTCCCTCTTCCACACACACCTGGTTCTGAATGTTTATTCAGAGGCAATCAAAATGAAGTACATCAAAGACTTTTTTTTTGGATTTTTAACAGCTACTCTGTGTGCGGGTCAAAATGACCCGCAACATCATCTTTGTATACAAACTGTGTGCAGACATTTAACAACACATCAAAGAGTCCAGATTTTACATAGAAGTTCATGACCCTAGAGGAGAAAAAGTCACAACATTTCATGGAAAAAAAGAAAGGATAACCTGCACTTTGATCAACACAAAAATTGAAACGGGTCAAATTGACCCTTAACATAACACAAGGGTTAAGAAAATTCCATAGGTCTATAGAGTTTTTAAGTAAAAAACAAATCAAGTATTATTAGTAAGTATTAGACTTCTTTCTTGTAGTCCAAAACAGTGCAACATATATCAAATGTAGTTTTAGACTTATGTTTTAAACAAAAGAAAATGTTGTTAACTCTTAATAGTTTCCAGTATTCTCACTTAAAAAATTAAAAGCAACAGAGCAGCATTTTACACTGAAAACACTTAACCCTCCAGCCTTCTAGTGTGCATCTCCTTCCACTTTAAGGAGAGATGACACAAAATGGTGACCAGTTTCCTCTGTGGCTTTGACCAGAGGGTCTCGCAATAAAATCACATAACACAGCGTTCTTTTCACAGATCAGAAAGAAGGAACCTTTTTAAAAAAAAATTTTTAGCACAAATGTACTCTCTAAAGCTGACCAACAAACTTTTGACGACGAAAAAAAACTTTAGACAGAACACAGCGTTTTACGCATGCGTCCAAATGAGAGTACGGCAAGCCGGCTGTAGTTAGCTTGTAGCTTTGCTACTTAGCTCTCGAAGAAAGAACTTTAACACCACTTACGCACAGTTTTCAACTAAAAAAAAGTAACAAATGAATCTGACAACTCTGATTTTACATCAGACACATCATTACTGCGGTTAGCTGGTAGAATACAGATCTCTATCATAGACTAAATGTCTATCGTATCTACCGTGTACCGTATATATATCTCAAATTCCTAGTTAACACAATGCCAAGGAAGAAAATCTAGATTTGAATTGTTTTAGAACCTGGTTAAAAAAATAATAATAATAATTTTAAAAAACTCAAGTCCTGAAATGTAAAAAAACCCTCAAATTAAAAGTGAAAAATCTTTATTTGAGCAGAGTGAATAGGAGAGGGCTTAGCACACAGCCCTGAGGAGAGCCAGTGCTGAGGGTTATGGTGGAGGAGGAGAAGTTATGGGTCCTCACAGACTTTGGCCTGTTGGTTAAGAAGTCTAGGACCCAGCTGCATAGGGAGGGGCTTAGTGTGACTTGTTTGTCCATCAGGGTCTGGGGAATCAGGGTGTTGAAAGCGGATGTGAAGTCCAAAGATCATATGGACGTAGGAGTCCTTCTGCTCGAGGTGGTTGAGAGCAGTGTGGACCACAGAGAAGATGGCGTCCTCTGTTGTTCAATTCTTGTGGTATGCATACCGGTGTGAGTCCTCGCTGATGACAATGGTAGCTTTGATGTGGGTCATGGCCAGTCTTTCAAAGCATTTGGCGACTATCGGGGTGAGGACTAATGGCCGGTAGTCATTCAGTGTAGAGCTCTCAGAAACTGGGATGATGGTGGCAGTCTTCAGGCAGGTGGGAACAGTTGCCAGTGTCAGGGAGGAGTTAAATATGTTGGCCAGCACCTTGCAGAGCGGATCGGCACAGTCTCTCAGCACCCTCCCAGGGATGTTGTCTGGACCAGTTTCTTTGTGAGGATTAATCTTCCTGAACGTCCTCCTTACTTCTGCTGAGGTCACACTGAGTAACTCTTCAAATGGTGAGGTGCTGGGTGGTCTATTTGAGTCTTCAAAGTGGGCATATAACCTATTAAGAGCATCAGGCAATGATTGGTCCCCAGGGCATTGTGCACCTTTGCTTTTATAGTCTGTGATGCAGTTAAAGCCTTTCTACATGATTCTTGGGTCCTGTGAGGAGCGATGTCCCTGGCTCTTCCGTGCATATGTGGCTTTGGCCCTCTTAATACCAGCAGCCAGCTCTTTCCTTGTCCTCCCCAGTTCCTGTGAGTCGCCAGGCCTGAAGACAACATTTCTGGCTTTCAGCAGGGTATGGACCTCTGTGTTCTGCCAGGGTTTCTGGTTTGGGTAGCACATTACAGTCCTGGTGATTGAGACATCTTCAACACACTTGCTGATGTATCCAAGGACAGCAGATGTGCATTCCTCCATATCCAGTTCTCCCTCATTTACAGCAGCCTCCCTGATGACCTGCCAGTCTGTAAGTGCAAAGCAGTTCTGCAGTGATGAGTCACTGTTGCTGGGCCACACAGTGATGGTTTTCTGTGTATGTCTGGAACGTCTCAGCGGGGGTGGTGGACAGGGGCCAGAAAGATGAAGATGTAGTCAGAGAGGCCAAGGTGGAGACATGGTACAGCTTTATTAGCTTCACGTATGTTGGTATTAACATGGTCTAGTGTGTTTTTTCCCCGTGTTGGTGTGGTGACATGCAGATAAAATCTTGGCAGACTGTCTTTCAGGTTTACGTAATTAAAATCACTAGCCACCACGTAAAAAAACTCCGGATGCTTGTTTTGAAGCAAGCTCATGTTATCATTTAGCTTCCGCAGAGCGTCTTTAGCATTAGCATCCAGGGTTATATAGACCCCGATGGTGTACACCGCCGTAAACTCCCGAGGTAAGTAATGTGGCCGACATTTCACAGTCAGTAGTTCTAAACCCTCGGAGCAGGAACAGTTTATCAGAACAGTTTGTACATCAACCTTTGTTTAGGTAGACGCATACACCCCCCCACCCCACCCCCACCCCCCCACACACACACCCCCGTGCCTTCCACGATAGCAGGTTGCAGACCACCCTAGAAAGTAGTCTGTTGTCCAGTTGGAATGCTGAGTCCAGCATCTTGTTATTAAGCCATGTTTCTGTGAGACAAAGTACAGCACAGTTCCTCATCTCCTCTAAAACACTCACTCTTAGTCACAGAAGATGGAATAGAATAGAATAGAATAGAATAGAAGAGAATAGAATAGAATAGAATAGAATAGAATAGAATAGAATACAAACCGGATTCCAAAAAAGTTGGGACACTAAACAAATTGTGAATAAAAACTGAATGCAATGATGTGGAGGTGCCAACATCTAATATTTTATTCAGAATAGAACATGAATCACAGATCAAAAGTTTAAACTGAGAGAATGTATCATTTTAAGGGAAAAATCTGTTGTTTCCAAATTTCATGACGTCAACAAATCCCAAAAAAGTTGGGACAAGTCCATTTTTACCACTGTGTGGCATCCCCCTTCTTCTTACAACACTCAACAGATGTCTGGGGACAGAGGAGACCAGTTTCTCAAGTTTAGAAATAGGAATGCTCTCCCATTCATGTCTAATACAGGCCTCTAACTGTTCGATCGTCTTGGGCCTTCTGTGTCACACCTTCCTCTTTATGATGTGCCAAATGTTCTCTATAGGTAAAAGATCTGGACTGCAGGCTGGCCATTTCAGTACCCGGATCCTTCTCCTACGTAGCTATAGATGAACAGATGCTGAGATATATTCATCAATTAAAACGGATTCTTCATTTTTCTGGACTGAATAAAACGTGCATTGAATTTAACAGAAATGTGGATGTGAGACGTTAATTATCTTTGACTCACCAAGCGAGTGGGTCATTTAT
>NC_056510.1:42850979-42857521 GCF_014905685.2 Nematolebias whitei | reverse complement strand
GTTTCTGTCCATCTGGTCAGTTTTGACATCAGGCCTAGTCCACTACATAGCCATGATGTTGTGATTGCTTCAGATTTTGGTCTGGCATTATCGTGTTGAAAAATGCAGGGTCTTCCCTGAAAGAGATGACGTCTAGATGGGAGCATATGTTGTTCTAGAACCTGAACATAGTTCTCTGCATTAATGGTGCCTTTCCAGACATGCAAGCTGCCCATGCCACAAGCGATCATGCAACCCCATACCATCAGTGATGCAGGCTTCTGAACGGAGCGTTGATAACAACTTGGGCTATCCTTGTCCTCTCTGGTCTGGATGAAATGGCGTCCCAGTGTTCCATAAAGAACTTGAAATCATGACTCATCTGACCAGAACAGTCTTCCATTTTGCCACACTCTATTTTAAATGACCCCTGGCCCAGTGCAAACATCTGAGCTTGTGGAGCTTGCTTGGAAATGGCTTCCTCTTTGCACTGTAGAGTTTCAGCTGGCAACGGCGGATGGCACGGTGGATTGTGTTCACTGACAATGCTTTCTGGAAGTATTCCTGAGCCCATTCTGTTATTTCCTTGACAGTGGCATTCCTGTTTGAGGTGCAGTGACTTTTAAGGGCCCGGAGATCACGAGCATCCAGTAGAGTTTTACAGCCTTGACCCTTACGCACAGCGATTGTTCCAGATTCTCTGAATCTTTTGATGATGTTATGCACGGTTGATGATGATAACTTAAAAGTCTTTGCTATTGCCAGCGACCCCCGTGACCCAAAATGGAATAAACGGGTAAAGAAAATGGATGGATGGGATAGCTTTAACCTTCAGTTTCACTAATACTAGAAGCTGCGTTCTGCTGAGTGTAGCCCTCAGATTGTGGTCCATTGCTGATGTTTTTGAAGCTATGCTCTTATGCTAATAAGAGAAGGTTTAGCTATTATTCACCCGCTTAAAGTGAGCTAAGTTGGGCCCAGATCTGATGTCAGAGCGAAAAAAATTGGGTTTTCCCTGGGAAGCATGAGAGTGTGCTGCTTGTATGTGCACCGCCATCTTGCATTTAAATATATACTAAATATTTATACTAAACAAAGTAAGACTTTTTTGTTGTTGACCTTCACTTTTAGTACCAGGATAAAACTTTTGTAGTTTTTTGAAGATATGTTGAAGGAAGTCCCAGTGCAGCAGAACAAAGTTTCTTTTTCAGTCACATCTTCCCAAAGTCATTAGTAATTTTCAATAATGAAAAAAGAGACAGTCCTAATATGTAAATGTAAAAAAAAAAAAAATTATAAATAAAATTCTAGTTTATCATGGCTGCGCTATCTTTCAGGTTCTCCAGGGCAAATGGGCCTCCAGCTACATGCCCGCTAGCTTTGGTTACTCCATGACTGGAAATACTGACATAGACCAGAATGGATATCCAGGTACGCACACACACACACGCGCACACGCACGTACGCACGCACGCACACACACACACACACACACACACACATGAACATGTGCATGAAGAGGCGCAGCAAGGACCCCACATGTTGCTATAATAAAAACTGTTTCCTGCAGATTTAATAGTTGGAGTTTTTGGAGCAGACAAAGCCGTTTTATTCAGGTAATCAAATCTAAATCTTGTTTTATTGTGCCTGGTGTAGTGCGTGTGTGTGTGTGTGTGCACGCGTGTGTGTCTGATGCTTGGAACAGAAGCTGAAAGTTTTAATGAGTGAGGCCACCTCTGATATCAAAGAGCTGCTGTTGTTCATTCATTTGACCCCCACTGTCTTTATAGATGTTATAAGGACACGTTGAACTCCTTCTGTTCAAAGAAACATTCAGACTTATGGTTTGCTCCACTACTGGTTGACTTAATAACGTGGTATCACTTTCAGCAAAAATAGAAAAGCATGTAGTTATTATTTATTATTTCTGACTTTACTTTCTTAGTCACAAACTAGGAAAATGTATATTTTTAAAAACCGACATTTTGGCACAGAACTCTCCAAGTTGGTCATTAACTGCATAAACATGATACTCATTTATAGCTTGTTTATCTTTCATGATGAGGACACGAATGTCAAAGATGTTTTCTTATTCTTCTGAGTATCACAGCAGTCACAGTAAGGGCCATGATCACGCTGCATACAGAAGCTGCTGTCAGGCAAGTTGACTGTGTGTTTGTGTGTAGAGCTCGTCCCGTCATCGGTGTGAATGCTACGTTAGACATCACCCCCCAGATCATCAACCCGGAGGAAAAGACCTGCAAGATTCCTGGTACCAGCACGCTCGTGTCATGGTGAGTTTTCATGTGTCACCTGAAACAGCCTCATTCAGTGTGTAAGCTGCTTCCACACGCACAGTTTTATATTTCATTACAAATGTTCGCATATTTTCATTTGTTTGTTACATGGAACAAAAAGTGCAGAAATTAAATAAATTGTGTTGAACTTCAAGTTTAATGATGTGCATGTAACGTTCATGTTGTTACCGTAATTTATGGACTATTGAGTGCACCTGAATACAAGCCACGCCCACTAAATTTAAAAACAATTACAATTTTGTACATATATAAGCTGCGGGTGTCCATGTTGTAACATGAGAAATTTACACAGAAAGACTTTTTAAAACGTTTAATTAAGTGCGTACCGTAACATACACAAATATATAGAGTAAATGTTTTTTTCTGAACAGTGCCAGTAACACGGCTGGTTAAAAACCTAAAAGTACAGCAGCCCACCAGGAAGTCATTGATCACTGTCTTCATCTTCCTCCTGCGCAAGCTTGTGCTGTGCTCTTCATCACGCAGCAACCTTTCCAAACCTTTTCGACCCCCTCCCACCCCCCACCAAAAACAGGGACATGGGGAACAAAGCCTCCCCCCACTCCCTGCTCTCTCCTCCCCTCCCCATTTCATTCAAGTTCAAGTTGTGCTTATTTGTCATATGCAGATTAACACAAGGTTAACAGTACCATGAAATGTTCAGGATGAGAAGAAACGATTGGACTCGCTAAAAAACAAAGAACAAAAAAACAAGAACAAATACTAAAGCATGCAATAAGGGTACAAAACAAAGTACCAAAAAGTGAAAAAGTTATAATATTTACAAGGTCCTAAAGAGAAATGGTAAACAACAACATGGTATAATATACTGTGCAGGTAGGATGAATTTGTATGAATAAGTATTTGAAGGTATTGATATTGTTTCATTCAACCTTTATTTCTACAAGTTAATCCCATTGAGCCTCGGGGACTCGTTTACAAGAGAGACCTGATTTAACAAAGAGTGACAACAACAGTGGACGACAGACAGTAATAGACAATCATAAAGGATGTGTACTGGTACTAAAAAAATGTAACAACAAAAACAGCTAGATTATAAGGCGATGTAGAAAACTAAAAACAGGAACATGTCTGCGTTGGTTTTTGCCAGGAACTTAGCAGATGTTTGAAGCCACTTGACTTTTGGGGACACTGTGCAGCTCTGTGAGCGCCCAAGTTTGACGTGGGTAAATATTTTGGCGGCACGAAACGCGTTAATAAGTTGTATAAGCTGCAGAGTTCAAAGCCTGTGAAAAAACTAGCGGCTTATAGTCAGGAAAGTACAGACTAAAAACTGAAAGAATCAGGCTTCTTTTTCTGGGATTAGTGTTACAGGTGACTATTTGTTTTGCAGTTTTAAGGTGAAGTACTGTCTGGCTGCCTTTGGCATCGGGGCTCCACAGACCCTAAGTGAGTAAAACCTGCTTTTTCAGTCATCAAAGTGACAATTGCTGCTTTCACACCTGTTAATTTTCTGCTGTTTGTCATCATTTTCTCAGATTTTCGTGTTGATATCACATTGGATCGTCTGAAGCAGAAGGAGGCAACCAAACGTGCCCTGTTCCTGCACAGCCAGACCTTTCAGTACACTAAGAACACAACGGTGAACAATGACAGGACACTGGCCTGTGAAGAGCAGGAAGTCTTCCTGAGGGTAACTTTTAGATTGACCTAATAATCAAATGACTATGAAAAACTTTTTATTCAGGTCTGATGCATCTCTTCAAAATGACATGACACACAGGTGGCAGGTCATTTAGATGTTAAAAAAATGAGCAAACAGCATTTTGCATTTCTGATATGTAGAAATCACACATTTAGGGCAGGGGTGCCAACAAGTCGATCGCGATCAACCGGTCGATCTCAAAGGTATTACAGGTAGATGGCATTAAAAAAATAGACGTCAACCTATCATCCATCTCACTATGTAATTTTCTCTTGATTGACTTACAGGGCATCCAGTCTGAGGCCCTGTTTACACGACGTGAAACGTGCGGCCATTCATTTACATGACAACAGCCCTCATTCTCGCTGATGTGCCGTTTACACAGCGTGCATTTTGAGTGAAACTACCACTTTTTTCTTTGTGGTTCGGCTGTTCATTTGTGCCTCTTTTCCATTAGTTCCATTAGTACCATTAATACCGATGCAGCATGGTTCGACTCGGCTTGGCGTGGTATGAGTTGTGTTTCCACTATACTTTCAGTAATGGTTCTAGTGGGCGGGTTCAGCTCCAAACCCACAGGAGCATGCGAGGCTGGAGCTCGGGTGGGCCCATCCTTGCGCTCTCCTGTGGGTCAGCAGCACGGAGAATCCGTGGTGACCGGCGGAGCTCTGAGTCGGGGAGATGATGCCCTACCCGGCCTGAGTGGGCTCCGAGGCTCCGGTGGAGAGGACCAGGGAGACCAGCAGAGCTTCATCTAGCTCGCTCTGAATTTTGTTGTTGGCCACCAATCACCTAAAACGTCTGCACTTCAGCATTAGACCACGGTGTTGTCATTATTGTTTTTAAAATCTTAAAAATAGATCCAGTCACTCCTCGAGTTCGAGTCATTGTAAAGGGCGAATTGAGTTGTAGTGAAAGTTTCTCAAACAACCAGTGACTCCACCCCCTGACCAATCAGTGACCGACAGTGTTCTGACGTCACATTTTAAGGCCAGTACGGTACACTTGGAACCTCAGAGGAAAAGGTTCTGAAAAGGGGCTGGTTCTATGAATAATTGCTAGAGGAAAATCCTTAGAACCGTGCAGAGTTGAACCATGCTGTACCGATACTAATGGAAAAAAGGCTTTACACAACACCCCCCCCCCCCCCCCCCAAATCCGGAGGTTTTTCAACCCACCTCTCAGAGTGGAGGTTTTCTGGGAGACCGCCCGCTGAATGTGTGAAACGTCCCGCAGACGTGTTAGAGCACATGCGCACTACAGACATGTTTCACGCACGCGCGGACTGACGGCATATTTCTGTCAAGAACAATGGTGCCAGAGTATAACGCACTGCTTTCTGAGCTATGACTGATGGAGTATATTTTGGGTCTCGTAGTTTTAATCTACTGAATGAAGGGGCTGTGACCGACAACTGTCATGGGAAGAGATGCCAGTCGGATCCAGTTTAGGGCTGCAACAACGAATTGATAAAATCGATAAAAATCGATGATTAAAAGCGTTGGCAACGAATTTCATTATCGATTTGTTGTGTCACGCGATTTTGCGTCTTTCACGGCGCTGCGGAGCCGTTTTGTTCATGGGCTGTTCATTGTCAATGCTGACTGACTGAATAAAGTTTGAAAAAAAACAAACTCTGCAGCTCGAGTTGAACAGAGCGAGGGGGAGGAGGAAACAGAGCAGAGGCTGTTTTCAAAGAAAATAAGTAAATTTTACAAATGACCAACGCAGAGAAAACTGTTCGACCCAAGTCCTCCAGAGAGTGGGAGAACTTCACAAAGATAAAAAATGAGAAACATGCAGCTTTGAAAAGTGACGACACGACACGGAATAACCACAGAGATGAAACGTAAACATGTCGGAGTCACGAGGAGGAGGAAGGAGCTGCAGCAGATACAACTCGTGTTGCAGGTGAGTCTCTACAATTTAACACATTGTTCTGTTTCAAGAGAGAAAATGTAACGTCAGTCTGTCTGGTAGATGAAGCTGTTTGTTTGTTTTTTGTTTGTTGGTTAATGACGGTGATAGAGAACGTGTGTTACTTTTTATTTAATTTAATTGGAACAAGCAGTGTTTAAATGTGGTTTATAAATAAATCTAACACAAAGATAATAATTTAATGATTAAGCTTCAACTTTTAATTTGTTTGCAAAGTCTGAAGACACTGCAGGTATGGCAGGATGAATTGCATTTAAACAGGAATTAAAGTAATTTATTACATCTACTCAAATGTGTGTAATTAAGTATTTTATATATATATATGTGTGTGTGTTTAATTGCTCTTTTAGCTACTTTTGCCTGAACCTAACACTGTAAGTGAAACAAGGCATTTCTTGAGTTGCTGTAAATTATGTTATAATACATATTTACTGTCTCATTCCAGAAAACAACAACAACAAACAACAACACTTCATGATGGACAGACATCATGGACACCACAGCAGCAGCTGTCTTCACTGAAACATCCTTAAATGATCATCACTGACATGAGGCCTCTGTTGATGGTTGAAGACTAAGGTTTCACTACAATAATCCACACTTTTAATCCAGGTTACAATAATCCACACTTTTAATCCAGG
>NC_056510.1:42820947-42850969 GCF_014905685.2 Nematolebias whitei | reverse complement strand
TCCACACTTTTAATCCAGGTTACAATAATCCACACTTTTAATCCAGGTTACAATAATCCACACTTTTAATCCAGGTTACAATAATCCACATTTTTAATCCAGGTTACAATATTCCACACTTTTAATCCAGGTTACAATATTCCACACTTTAATCCAGGTTACAATAATCCACACTTTTAATCCAGGTTACAATAATCCACATTTTTAATCCAGGTTACAATAATCCACACTTTTAATCCAGGTTACAATATTCCACACTTTTAATCCAGTTACAATAATCCACACTTTTAATCCAGGTTACACTCTTTCCTCAATGACACATTTTACAAAGTAACTACATATTTTGCAGGTATAAAGACACATTTGTATATATTTTTGTGTACATTTATTTTTTTAAGCTATTTGACTAACTTTTATTTTTTATTATTCAATATTTTACTAACAGAATAGTCAAATAGCAACCTGTTTTTTGTGCGAATTGCTATGTCAGTCAAATGTTCAATTTTGGAATAAAGGGGTGGAAATTAAAACATTGTTTTTTGCTGATTCATCAATTAATCAAAAAATAATCGGCCGATGAATCGATTATTGAAATAATCGTTAGTTGCAGCCCTAATCCAGTTCGAAATCTCTGAGTCTGTCGAGGCAGGTGGATATTTCACGTGTCACGCTGCGCTGGACTATAACATACTAAATGTGCTAAATAATAACAGTAACAATAATAAACAGTATTTCTGTTAGTGGTGGAGATTTAATGAAGCTATCTGAGCTAAATGAAGCTATCTGGACATTATGCAATTCAAGTTATGTGATTTAAACGACATGAAACAAATAGCATGTTATTAAAGTTGAAAATGAAGCCATCAAGTTAAATTTTTATTTATTTATTCAACACCGCAAACTCTATGTCACACAAACACTCATTAGAAAACTGAACACACTATTAAATACATGTTAACTGAACTGTAAACTACATGAACTGGGCTCTTCCTCTCTGTTGTCATCGTTGATACTGACGCCATGTTGTTTATCTGACTTGTTCAGGCTGTCACTCCTTTGCTTAAAATATTGAATGGATTGGAAAAAAGAACTGAGGAGAATTTAAAAGTGAATAGTTGCTCCAACATCTCTATCTTCATAGTGTTCCTGCACCGCCAAGCCTCGGGCCGACATGTATGCTCGTTCGAAAGTGGTCTGCCTCTGGTAGGAGGATAGCTTCTCCTCACAGGAAAAATAAAACTCGGTTGTTGTGTAACCAAAGTAAACACAAGCTATCGTTCTCCAGAATGTAGATTTACCTGCTGTATTGCTCGACAGCTACTGATTACCACGGGAGTAGGAAGTCTGACATCATTCTCATCAGTGCTGGTCTGCTCAGCGACCGGTGTCGAGCTGTTAGGTGAAGCGGTCCCGTTTGGTGTCAGATCCAAAATCCAGCTTTAAGTTTTGTAGTTAGCTGGGCTTTTAAGCCCAGAGGAAAGTCCTTACACACAGCTGTTCCAGGCAGCATGCATGCGCATTAGGTGAATGTACAAAATCCACAGCAATGCTCCTTCTAATTGTTCATGTGTCTGGGCAAACACACAAGCTCCCTGAACACACTGAGGCCCACTGTGAACAACATCAGATGTGCATGCTGTGGCCACACACCAGTAGTGTTCAAAACTTGGGATCATAGCAAGTTACATGGCTTATTAAAAGAATCAAATTACAGCAGCAATTTCCATTAGTTTACTTTTGATATAAGTGATTTGGAGCACGGTGGCGCAACTGGTAGAGCTGCTGCCTCTCAGGGAGCAGGTCCTCGGTTCAAATCCCGGTCTGGGGGGCCTTTCTGGGTGGAGTTTGCATGTTCTCTCCATGCATGCATGGGTTTTCTCCCACAGACCAAAAACATGCATGTTAGGCTGAATGGTAACTCTAAATTGTCCCTAGGTGTGAGTGAGAGAGTGAATGGTTGTTTGTCTTGTTTGTCTCCATGTGTCCCTGTGATGGACTGGAGACCTGTCCAGGGTGTACCCCGCCCCTCGCACAGTGATTGCTGAACATGGGCACCAGCGACCCCCGTGACCCAAAATGGAAGAAGCGATTAAAAGATAATGGATGGATAAGTGATTTGGCCCACTTAAAATGAAAAAAGACAATAATCTTGTTGTTTATAAATAAAAGATGTGTAGTGTGTTATATGTGAGAGTCTTGCTTTGGCCATGGGAAGAGTCCTGCTTTTGTCTGGGTGAGGGTCCAGTTGTGGTCTGGGTGAGGTTCCTGCTCTGGAAGAAATGAGACATATACACCTTTCATACATAACATTTTGTTCACATTAAACATTCACATTTAGCACAATGACATGTGTGCTGTAGCTTGTGATACGGTGTAAATTCCTGTAACTCTTTGTCTGTAAAATATCGACACAGTTTTTATTAGCATTTCTACTATCCATAAAATTATGTAGTAGTAACAGCATTTAATGATACATATCCATAAATAAAATATCTTAAGAAATGTCACTAGAATATGCACAAATCTGACTTAAATTTTACCTTGTTTTTCACATCTGTCCTTCTCACTTCTCCAGTGGGTGTACACTTTGTCCAGGTGGATGGCTCCGTCTGCTTCTTGCTTTGTCTTTATGTGCATTAACTGGTCCAAATGTGCCACTTTGATACGATTTCTGGTTGGCTCAATTGACTCAGTGCAGTGTGAACGTGAACCACACCAAAGTTCATGCTCAATTATCCATGTACAAATCCAACTGTTCAGTCAGATCATTGTGTCCTCACACTGAAGAAGTCCTTTGGATGAAGGACAAAATGTCTCAGCAAAAAAAGAATCCGTCCAGATGATCTGACTGAACCTTGCTGGATTTGTACCTGGATTATTGAGCATGAACTTTGGTGTTGATGGCCAGCGTTATGTCATCTGTCAGCTTTGTTCAGTCACAGCCTCCTTTTTTATCTTATTGATCGCCCACTGCCCTTCATGGAAGAGTTTTAAACCAAGATGTTGATAAATGATGGAGTTTTCACTGTTTTAGTCTTCTTCTTTCGGCTTTTCCCTCTTCAGGGGTCGCTACAGCGAGTCATCCTCCTCCACCTCACTCTATCATCTGCATCCTCTGTCCTCACTCCAACTACCTTCATGTCCTCTCTAACTGCATCCATATACCTCCTCTTTGGCCTTCCTCTTTGTCTTTTTCCTGGCAGCTGCATTTCTAACATCCTTCTACCAATATACCCATGGTCCCCCCTCTTGACATGTCCAAACCATCTCAGTCTGGCCTCTAACCTTATCTCCCAGTTGTTCAACCTGTGCTAGACCTCTGATGATCTCATTCCTAATCTTCTCCATCCTTGTCACTCCTAAAGAGAACCTCAACATCTTCATTTCTGCCACTTCCAGTTCTGTCTCCTGTCTTTTTGTCCATGTCTCTGTCTCCAGACCATACAATATAGCTGGTCTCATTTCTGTCTTGTAAACTTTTCCTTTGACCTTTGCTGACACCCTTTTGTCACAAATCACTCCTGAAACTTTTCTCCATCCACTCCATCCTGCCTGGACTCTCTTTTTCACCTCTTTACCACATTCCCCATTTTCCTGGATAGTGAACCCCAAGTACTTGAAGTCCTGCACCTTTGTGACCTCTGCTCCTTGTAGCCTCACTGTTTAACTGGCCTCCCTCTCATTCACACAAGTACTCTGTCTTACTATGGCTGACTTTCATTCCTCTTCTTTCAAGTGCATACCTCCACCTCTCCAAGTTCTCTTCCATCTGTTCCCTGTTCTCACCACAGATCACAATGTCATCTGCAAACATCATAATCCACGGGGATTCCTGCCTGACCTCATCTGTTAGTCAGTCCATCACCAGAGCTAACAAGAAGGGGCTCAGAGCTGATCCTTGTTGCATTCCCACCTCTATCTTGAAGCTATCTGTCAGTCCTACAGCACATCTCACCACTGTCCTGCTGTCCTCATACATGTCCTGCTGTCCTCATACATGTCCTGCTGTCTTCATACATGTCCTGCTGTCTTCATACATGTCCTGCTGTCCTCATACATGTCCTGTACCAGTCTAACATACTTTTCTGCCACTCCAGATTTCCTCATGCAATACCACACCTCCTCTCTTGGCGCACTCTGTCAGATGCTTTTTCTAAATCCACAAATGCACAATGGAGTTCTTTCTGACTCTCTCTGTACTTCTCCATCAGCATTCTCAAAGTAAATATGGATCTGTGGTGCTTTTTCTTACATGAAACCATACTGCTGCTCACAGATATTCACCTCTCGTCTAAGTCTTGCTTCCACAACTCGCCCCCAGATCTTCATCATGTGGCTCATCAACTTACTTCCCCATCACCCTTGTTCTTAAAAAGTGGGCACCAGCACACTTCTTCTCCATTCCTCAGGCATTTTCTCGCCCTCGAAAATGCCATTGAATATTTGAGTCAAAAATGTCACTGCCATCTCTCCAAGACATTTCCAAACCTCCACTGGTATGTCATCAGGTCCTACTGCCTTCCCCTGTTTCATTCTTTTCAGAGCTTTTCAGACTTCACCATCACTAATCTTTCCCACTTCCTAATCCACAGTTTCTATGACCTCTACTCTTCTTTCTCTTTCATTCTCTTCATTCATTAGCTCCTCAAAGTACTCCTTCCATCTTCCCGTCACACTCTCCTCACTTGATAGAACATTACCATTCCTATCTTTAATAAGCCTAACCTACTACACATCCTTTCCAGCCTGATCCCTCTGTCTTGCCAATCGGTACAAGTCCTTCTCACCCTCTTTAGTGTCCAGTCTCCCATACAACTCATCGTACGCCCTCTGCTTTGCCTTATCTACCTCCCTCTTTGCTTTACGTCCCATCTCCTTATATTCCTGTCTCCTCTCTTCAGTCCTCTCACTGTCATATTTCTTCTCGGCTAATCGCTTTCTTTGAATGGCATCCTGCACTTCACTATTCCACCACCAGGTTTCCTTATCATCTATTCTCTGTCCAGATGACGCACCAAGTACCTTCCTACCTGTTTCTCTATTTACTATTGCTGTAGTAGTCCAGTCATTTGGAAGCTCTTTCTTACCAACCAGAGCTTTAAACAGCTCCTCTCTGAATTTCTCACAACTTTCTTCCTTCTTCATCTTCCACCATTTGGTCTTCTTGTCCGATTTTACTTTTTCTCTTCTTCACAACAACAGTCATTCTACACACAACCATCCGATGCTGTCTGGCCACGCTCTCCCCTGCTACATTTTCAGTCGTGGGCCCTAAACTCTGGAACAATCTGCCCATCAACATTCGACAGGCCACCTCAGTCTCTGCTTTTAAAACTCTTAAAAACACATCTATACTCATTGACATTTAACACAGTGTGATCGGATTTAGATTTAGTTTTTCATTGATGCTGATTCTGTTTATGCTTTTATTATTTTTCCTATTTAACACAAGGTCATCAGATCCGATTTAGTATTTCATTGTTTCTGACTGAGTTTATGCTTTTTGTTATTATTTCCTTGACTTTTGACACAACGTGATCTGATTTAGTATTTCATTGTTCTAATTATGTTTTTGGTTTTATATTTTTATTCCATGTGCTGTAAATATATCTTGCTACTTTTTATTTGATGTTGTGATATTTTTGTTAAGCACTTTGGTAACAGTTTCTGTTTTAAATGTGCTCTATAAATAAATCTGACTTGACTTGACTTGACTACAACCTTACAGTCCCCAATCTCCCTCTGGTTACCTTTTCTACACAGAATGTAGTCGACCTGCGTAATCCTTCCTCCACTCTTATAGGTCACTTTATGTTCCTCCCTCTTTTGGAAATAGGTGTTGACTACAGCCATTCTCTTGGTAAAATCCACCACCATCTGTCCTTCCTGGTTTCTTTCCTTGACACCAAACCTACCCATCACTTCCACATCCCCTCTGTTTCCTTCACCAACATGTCCATTCAGATCTGTCTGTTCCAATCACCACTCTTTCCTCCTTGGGAATACTCTATCACTTCATCCAGATCTTTCCAAAATGTATCTTTCTCCTCCCCATCACATTCAACCTATGGAGCATAACCACTGACGATATTTAGTATCAGACCTTCTACTTCTACCTTCAGGCACATCACCCTATCTGACACTCTCTTCTCCTCTACTACATTATTTGCCAACTCCTCCTTTAGGACCACCCCTACTCTATTTCTCTTTCTATCCACACCATGGTCAAACAGTTTGAACACTGCTCCAATGTTGCGAGCCTTGCTGCCCTTCCACTTGGTCTCTTGGACACATAAACCATCTACCTTTCTTCTCTGCATCATGTCAGCCAGCTCTCTACCTTTGCCTGTCATTGTCCACACATTTAGAGTTGCAACCCTCAGTCCTACATTCTTGACTTTACTCTTCTCTCTCTGTCTCCTGACACGTTTCCCTCCTCGTGGTCTTCGACTAACAGTAGCACAATTTCCGCCGGCACCCTGTTTGTCAACAGCACCCGTGGTGGTCGTTGTTAACCCGGGCCTCGACCAATCCGGTATGGTTTCACTTTGATGAACTCGCATTATGGTTTTGGCAAAAGTGTTTTACATCGGATGCCATTCCTGACACAACCCTCACCATTTACCAGAGCTTGGGACCGGCACAAGAGATACACTGGCTTGTGGCACAAGAGATACACTGGCTTATGGCACAAGAGATACACTGGCTTGTGGCACAAGAGATACACTGGCTTGTGGCACAAGAGATACACTGGCTTGGGCTCCCTAGTGGCTGGTTTCACTGTTTTAGTCAAATCTTAAAAATAAAATTTGTGTTATTTCAAACAAAGTCATGTTCAGAGTACATGTCAAGAATGACTCTCAACCACTAGGAAAACAAATTTATCAAACTTCCACAGTTCCAATCACTTTTGTGTTGGCAGGTGTGACATACCTGTGACAGCCATCTTAAACTGGACTGACTCCAGAGTTTCATTAAAATCTGTCCAGTGGTTCATGACATACTGGATTTTGTCACCAGAAAAAAACAACCCATTATCTGCTGCCTTTTGGCAGCTGACATATATCAACTGTCAATTACTATAATTAGAGATTAGATTGGAGATTTTTTTGCCATTATACAGTTACAATATATGTTTATAGAAATTTTCCAAAATTCTCTTGACTCAGCACTGACCTCCAGGTGTCACAGTGTTGTCATCGCCTCTGGTTTCTGCAATAGGAAAACAGAAAGTTATTAAAAAATATAAATAAATTGAGAGCTGATCTTGCTCTTCTTCTTGTTCAGGATGATCGTGAGTTTCGAGATAAGATCACTCCCATCTCCGTGGCAATGGAGTACAGTCTGGACTACCAGCTGGCTGCAGACAAGACGGGACTGCAACCCATCCTCGATGTTTCGGCACCGTCTAACGTCACCAAGCAGGTACTGTGAGTCTTATAGCACTCACAGTAAACACTTCCAGAAAACACTTAAGTTAGAACTGAGATGTCTTCTTGCCATTGTGGTGTGATTTCTGAAGAGCTGGTGCAACATGGGAGGCATCTGAAACACAGCCACGTCTTTGTGTCTGCAGAACTGGACTCAAACTTTCTGTCTGCTCTCAATTTATAAAAACTGTATTCATTGTTGTTGCAGGTACTGTCAATGTTATGTTCCTCATAAGTTCAAGTTTTATTTTAGTTGTTATTAAAAACTAGCAGTTTGAATCTTCTGGGACTTACTAAAGTTAGATCCCCTCTGGTTGTAGAGGCTGGAGATCATGCTGGTTTAATCAGTGTATGACTGCCT
The DNA here is from genome assembly GCF_014905685.2 of Nematolebias whitei. Classification (NCBI taxonomy): domain Eukaryota; kingdom Metazoa; phylum Chordata; class Actinopteri; order Cyprinodontiformes; family Rivulidae; genus Nematolebias; species Nematolebias whitei. Next base: position 42,843,178 of record NC_056510.1, on the reverse strand, counting down.
TTTGTTCTTTCAACACAGGTTTTGTCTTTTTTTCTCATTCTTTCTCCCGTTGTTCTCATCTTTCAACTGTTTTTTCGTCCTTCCATCAGGCTCACATCCTGTTAGACTGTGGAGACGACAACATCTGTAAGCCCAGCCTCAAGTTATCTGTCAAGAGGTAAAACCAATTTTTCTGCAGGTGACATTAATATCAAATATTTCCCCTTAAAACAGGAGCAAATGTTAGGCTGGATTTATATATTCTCTGCGGGAAGTCAAGAAATCTGCTCTCACTGAGGTAGTTTCTAGATGTGCTTTTCAGATGGATGTTTTGTTTTGATGTTTTAAGAAACTGCAGCGCAGAACTCCTGGTAAGCCCCTCCCCCGAGGTCTCCACTCTTCTGTGCATTTTGCTTTTCTTACCATAACCAGACATTTTTGTTACACAGATTGAGACGATGGATGTCTTTTGGCGTTTGAAATGTGTCACAAAGAGACTTAGCCTTGGCCAGCTGCTTCTTAGTGGAGCAGTTGAAGCAAAATGACGCCATTACAGTTCACTTGCTTTAACGCAAAAACATGACCACCACAAAGTTCTGAGCAATCACACAACAGTTGGTGCGTACTTCTGAGAGAAAAAGTCCTGCCCAGACTTGGTGCTGAGAATGGGCTTTTTGGGCACATGAGAAAACAAAATGTCACGACAACGAAAGCTGATTTTGTTCACTTTTTAATTGGGTATAAGATTTAGGCTTCTATTGTATGTGGACAATATCTCTGTTCTCTGATTGTCTGCAGCGATCGTGAAAAGCTCTACATCGGTGATGACAATGCTCTCACCCTGGAGGTGAGTGCTGAGAATCAGGGTGAAGGAGCCTACGAGGCCGAACTCCACGTCTTTCCTCCACAGCAAGCCGACTTCACCGGCGTCGTTCGCAGTCAGGTACAACATACAACTTGAACATAGCAACTTTGTTTGGCATCCAGAACTCACCTGCCATCCTCCACACAAAAACAGTTTTAGATTTTCAAGTTACCACAGCATTTATTCTACCACAGTGGTGCTTGAAAATTTGTGAACCCTTTAGAATTTTTTATATTTCTACATAAATATGACGTTAAACACTATCAGATAAAAGGAAGAAGCGTGTAAAGATAATGGATGGATATTTAATCTAATCCTTGTTTGAGTTAGAAAAAGTCCACAATGAATTTAAATTTGTGGTGCCTGTGTTTGTTTCTTAAAATCACTGATGTTGTAGCACCTGCAGAAAATGAACCGTTCAAATAATGATTAAAATACCAAAATTAATTTGATGTTCATGCAGATTTCTGACTGCAGCTGCACAATTTTATGTTTGTTTTTATGTTTTCAGTATGAAATGGATCAAGCTGATCCTGAACAAACTCAGTCCAGTTCTTTATCATGTTTTATATGAAGCTCTGATGGTCCACCTGTGCTTTTCACAGACCCTCTCCAGGCTCTCGTGCGCTTACAAAAAGGAGAACCAGACGAAGATGGTGGTGTGTGACCTGGGAAACCCCATGAAGGGAGGAACTAAGGTCAGTGAACATCAGCAGGCATCTTAGGGTGCATTCACACCAGCCCTGTTTAGTCCGCTTTAATCGAACTCTAGCTCGTTTTCCTAGAAAGTCCGGTTCGTTTAGGGAGGTGTGAACGCACCATCGAACTCTGTCATGGAACAAAAAGATGAACTCTGGCCCGCACTAAAACCTAGGTCTCGGTCCGGTAGAAGAGAACTCCAGCACGGTTCGAGTACAGTGTGAATGTAAACAGACCGGGCCCCGCTCCGCAGGACAAACAAACACGCATTTCTCTGACCTCATATGGAGCCGTCAGCTGACTTGTGTGAAAAACAATATTCTCCATGGTCTTCTGTCTCATCTTCTGCTCATGCTGAGTCCATTTTTGAAAAATGACAAAATATAACTCCTAAAACTGCTAAAACTTGATGCCACTTGGTTTTTATTTTTATTTACAGAAGAAGAAGAAGAAGACGTGTCTTCAGAGGTTTTTATGTTGTTTCTTTCAGTAGTTCTTGCTGTAGCGCCCCCACAGGCGAATGGGGGAACAGGTTGGTTCAACAGGTTGACTCGACTGCACAGTGCAGTGTGAATGCAAACGCACCAGCTCAAATGTAACAAAAGGTCATGAATATTGGTCCCCAACCGAACCGAGTCTACTGGACTATCAGCTATGAAAACGACCTTAATCACTCATGGAGGACTGAATGTACTTAAAGCTACTGATGCTGTAGCTTAAGCGTCTTTGAATATTTAGAAAGCGCTATACAAATTGTACATACATAAGCTGCAGGACGTTGTAACATGAGTGGCAGCGCACAGATACTGAGAGATATGTGCGGCTCTTGTTGTAGATCAAGAATCAACCACCAGATGGTGTTTTATAGACTTGATCTTACTGTTCAACACACAGAGTGAACCCCACAGGTCTTCATGACAACTACCTCCTCACTCATGGTTACTCTACTGAAGAACACAAACTAACACACGATGAACACAAACTAACACATGATGAACACAAACTAACACACGATGAACACAAACTAACACACGATGAACGCAAACTAACACACGATGAACGCAAACTAACACACGATGAACACAAACTAACACACGAACACAAACTAACACACGATGAACACAAACTAACACACGATGAACACAAACTAACACACGATGAACGCAAACTAACACACGATGAACACAAACTAAGATAAGAAGAACAGGCTAATCATTAAAAGAACAATGCTAAACAGCTAACTGAAATGATTTACAATGAAGATAAATTTGACCCATAATCCCTCTCTGAGGCCATGTGACCTGCAGTAAATCACAGCAGAATGCTACAATAAGTACCAGTAACATACACAAATACTACAGTAAATGTTATTTTTTTCTGAACAGCGCCGGTAACACGGCTGGTTAAAAAAATATATGGTAGCCTACCAGGAAGTCATTGATCGTTATCTTCATTTTCCTCGACAAGCTGTCCTCCTGCTCCACACAGCCAAAGTTGCTCTGTGAGCATGTGAGTCCCCGCTCACATGCTCTGCGCATGCAGGGGAATCCCTCCATATGGAGAGGTGGGATTCCCCCCACCCCACTTCCTTTTCTCTCCTCCCCTCCCCGTTTCATTAGTTCGACTGTGACCTGTTTGGTAATTTTATCTGTCTGAGTTTTTTTTAAATTTTTTTAACCTTTTTTTTCTGCTATTCTACGGTGAAACCAGACATGTTTTCCATCTCTGACACCCCCCCCCCCCACCCCCACCACCACCACCACCCCCCCCTCCCCTGCTGCGCTCTTTTGTCCTGTGAACCCTTAAATGCCCTTTTTTTTTCCTGCATACCTCTTATTTGGAAGGATCAGCTGGTCTCTCAACAAAATCAATCAACTTCTCCCAACAGGAGTCAGGGTAAGGAGGACCCTCTGACCTCTTTAACGAACAAATTAGATTCATGATGACGACTAGATTCTACTGTTTGAGTTGGTGAAATCTGGTTGTCTACAAATTTATGTGGAGGTGTTGAAGCTTGACAGTGCTCGGACTGAATGTGGAGCTGCAGCAGGGAGTTGGAGCAGTTATCAGGACTGTGATCTTCCTGGCAGCACTCATGGTGGGAATAATCTGGAGAAGTTGTGAGCTCAACTTTTGGAGTAAAGGATCAATTCGGCTGTTTTGGAGTTTCCATCAGAGAATATGTACAGCAAGACTTTAAAGGCAGAAACAACAATTCACGAGTTCTGCCTGACCCAAACTGTGGCCTTGATGCCGGACTTATCTCAACTCCTCCTGGAATGTTTGAAAAACAACAAAGATGCTTTGACTGTTTCCTCACCCCTCCCTTCCCCAAGGCCGTGGACATGTAACAGAACCTCAACTGAGCTGAAGATGAACGTCACCTCTTATCTGGACAATGGCTGAGGGGGGGTCTGGACTATGCTACGACTTTCCCTTAAAAATTCAATGTTTTCACCGCCTATATGGAAATGTATAACGTATGTTTATGTTGCTTTGTTGTGGTAGGTTTTTTTGATGCCTCAAATTTTGCCCTGTCTAGGACACGGTGTGAGAGATCTTTTTTTTATACCGTCTCTCCTCATGTTTTCTTTCCTTTTCTTATCAAAGCAAAATATTATTCTGAATAAGAATAAGAAGCCCGCGCTAATTATTCATAGCCGCAGCTTCGTGCACTCCGCCCATCTTTGGACGACTGTATGTACATATTCGCGTTGTATCTCGATGCAATGCCAATAAAGTTTATTCTGATTCTGATTTATTTATACAGGTAGTCTCATTGTATCACGAGGACCCACCCCCGAAGAAAGACCTATATTGGACAGTTATGTGAGCTCTCGGGTGTGACAAAGCTAAATGTTTTGGTGGCAGGAAGCTCATTAGCCCGTCAAAAAAAAATCTGTAAATTAGCTGCAGCATTGTCTAAGCTGGGGAGTTTAAAGCCTGTGAAAAAAGTAGCAGCTCTTAGTCTGGAAACTACGGTAAAACTAGTAACAGACAGTTTATATTGTCAATTCAATTCAGTTTATTTATATAGCGTCAAATCACAACAAAGTTGTCTCAGGGCACTTTACAGGAACATTCACATAAATAAAAGCCAATTAGTAAAGTTCTCTATCTAAGGAATCCAGCAGACAAGTTGAATCTTGGCTTTGTTGCAGTCTCTCATCCTGAGCAAGTACAGTGGAGACAGTGGAAAGAAAAACTCCCTTTTAACAGGAAGAAACCTCCAGCAGAACCAGGCTCAGGACAAGAGGCCATCTACTTTGAGCGGCTGGTTGAGAGGACAGGAAGAAGAGACAGATGAACACAGAATGGTAGGTCCAGATATAGGTCCAGGTCCAGGTATAGGTCCAGGTGTACCTGAAAGACAAAAAACACATGTTAAGGATAGAAAAAATAATTACAAATACAAAACAGGTTGAGCAGAGTAAGTAAAGACAGTAGCAGAGTGAAAAGTGTGGTCAGTTTGTCCTCCAGCAGTCTAAGCCTATATCAGCATAACTTAAGGGACAGCTCAGGAAACCCAAGCCGACCCTAACTATAGGATTTAGCAAAAAGGAAAGTCTTAGGCCTAGTTTTAAAACTGGATAATGTGTCAGCCTCACGGACAGAGATTGGAAGTTGGTTCCACAAGAGAGGAGCCTGATAACTGAAAGATCTGCCTCCCATTCTGTTTTTGTAAATTATAGGAACCACAAGTAAACCTGCAGCCAGAGAGCGAAGTGCTCTGTTAGGAAAATATGGAACAATAAGATCTGTAATATAAGATGGAGCTAGGTTGTTGAGAGCTTTGTAGGTTAGAAGTAAGATTTTGAATTCTATTCTGGATTTGACAGGGAGCCAGTGGAGAGAAGCTAAAACTGGAGAGAGATGATCTCTCCCAGTAACTCCAGTTAAGACTCTGGCAGCAGCATTTTGGATCAACTGAAGACGTTTTAAAGAAGTATTTGGACATCCAGATAATAAACCATTGCAATAGTCCAGTCTAGACGTGACAAATACATGGACCAGTTTTTCTGCATCATTTTTAGATCAGATGTTTCTAATGTTAGTGATGTTACGCAGGTGGAAGAAGGAGGTTCTAGTAACGTTTTTAATGTGGGGGATAAAAGACATGTCCTGATCAAAACATTGGAGCTGGAGGACAGATTAATGCCATCTAAGGAGGGAGAAAGACTGAAAAATTCATTCCTAAGGTGCTCAGGTCCAAAAACCAAAACCTCAGTTTTGTCTGTGTTCAACAGGAGAAAATTAAGTCATCCAGGTTTTTATGTCTTTAAGACATGCTTGTAGTCTAAGTAGCTGACTGGATTCATTGGGTTTAATGTACAAATATAATTGTGTGTCATCAGCATAACAATGAAAATGTATCCCATGTTGTTTAATAATTTTACCTAATGGAATCATATATAAAGTAAAGAGCATTGGCCCAAGCACTGAGCCCTGAGGAACTCCATGACTAACTTTGGTGTATGAAGAAGATTTATTATTTACATTTACAAACTGGAATCTATCAGATAGATATGATTTCAACCATTTTAGAGCTGTTCCTGTAATCCCAATATCATATTGAAGCCTCTGTAGTAAAATATTGTGATCAACTGTATCAAATGCAGCACTGAGGTCTAACAGGACCAGTAGAGACACAAGTCCATTGTATTGTGAGTAAAATTTGTTGAATAAAACAGACGGAAGTTTATAAAAGACATTAACAGAGTGGTAAACAAAACAAAATTTCAAGGTTTGCATAATCTAAACATGTTGCTCTCTCTCTCTCTCTCCCCCCCCCCCCCCTCCTTCTGATTGGTCTCCACGAACACCTTCTCCAGATCCTGGCTGAGTTGAGGTTCAGCGTGCACCAGCTGTCAGAGGAGGACACTTCAGTCAGATTCGACCTGCAGATAGTTAGGTATGACTGGTCCGTGTTTACCCATAATCCACCTCTTTGTTGTAGCATGAGCTACATGTTAACTTAGCTGAAAGGGGCAGCGCACCACCTGCTGGCACCACTGGTGTGAGGAAAACTGATGCAAACTGCACACCAAGCAGTTTTGTTAAAATGTTGGCAAGTGGCAGATGTTATCAAATTTTAGCACGTTTTAAATATTTGATATAAAATGTCTGAAATGAAAGTTTTATTCACATTGTCTTCATTTGCAAGAAGTGAAAGAAAACGGCATGACACATAGAAACAAGAAATTCTAAAATAAAATGCAATAACGTATTACTAGTGTGTTTTTATACTTGGATTGCAGTTTGAAGCCATCAAGCTGTTTTTGTTGTAAGCCTGTTGTAGCTACAACTTCCTGTGTCCAGCTGGCACAGTGAGTTGTTCCAAGTCAGATTATTTTTTTTTATTATACTTTTCCACGCCCAAATCATGTTTCTGTCAAATTGTTGAAAACACAAATGTTTTTTATTCAGCCAGAGCTGTAAACTACTAAAAACAAATTATTTTTCAAGGCTGTAAAGAAACCCTGTTTGACTTCAAATTTTCAAAAGACCTGTTCAAATCTTCAGATTCTGAACAACAACGGGTAGTTTTTGTAAGCTTTTGACAATAATTTATATATAGAAATAGTTACAGCTATAGTTCATTCAGCACAGATCCATCACATGTTAGTCCAGCCCTAAAACATATGCAGTTTTTAAAATTTTACCCAAAATTCAATTCAGTTCAATTTCAATTCAATTCATTTCACTTTATTTACACAGCACCAAGTTGTCTCAGAGCACTGTACAAAAACATAGACATCTTCACTTCATCACACTCTCCCATCCTGAGCAAGCACAAAGGAGACAGTGGAAAGGAAAAACTCCCTTTGAACAGGAAGAAACCTCTAGCAGAACCATGCTTAGGATGAGCGGCCATCTTCTTCAACTGGCTGGTTTTGAAAGACGGGAAGGAGAAAAAGACACAGAATGACAGGACCAGCTGTACTTTCTATAGTCCAGGTGTATTTTCTATAGTCCATGTGTACTTTCTATAGTCCAGGTGTACTTTCTGTAGGAGGAAAGACAAAAAACATGTTAAGATAGAAATAATTACAATTAAAGCTGCAAGCAGCATTGAAGGCCCTCGCAGCAAAGCGCCGCTACAGCCTTACGGCGACCTCAGGAGCTCCAGCGACTCCGTCCAGTCACCATCGCGAATGCTGTCGCTCCTGTCCCGTGCTCGTTCACCAGGGTGCGCATTTGCCAAACCTTCGACATCAGCCGCGGGCGCTCCTTCAACGCCTCCCAGTCACCGTCGCAAATGCTCTAATGCCATTCCCGCACGCACCAGAGTGCGCATTATGCGTTGAACGAGTATATAATTTTTAAACTCGACATTAACATAATAAAACCCGAGTAGAACTCGAATATTTGATGACGTCATAGATCTCAAGATACAAAAATAAATAAATAAATAAAACCGCAAAAAAAAGGTAATTTACAAAAAAAAGACCAACGAAACATTGGGAGTGTATATTATGCTCCTACCATTTATCATACTGCAAATAAGTCACAGGCAAAACTAAACTATTAGTTATTATCATTAAACTGCAAACGTGAAGAAACATGCAGCACGTCAAAAACGAAACTTAAAACGAAACTGGTTCTGGTTCGGTGGATTAGACCCGGTGTTGCACCATACTCTGTGACCTGCAACAGTGCAACACCGCCCCCTACGGTCATATGGTGGTCACATAATGTGACGTCACTACGGTTACTTGACGTAACATTTTTAACCTCGATAGATGTCCTAGCAATCGATGTGTAGATTACTCGAGTACTCTGTTAATGCCCTAGTGCGCATATGCCTAAACTTTGCAATCGCCTTCCGTCCATATCAGTATAAGAGGGGGCACACTTGAGTCTTATGTTAAACCACATCATTGTGTTTAGACATATTCACCGATTATGCACCAAAAATCTGGTTCCGATCATAAGATAATAATTCACTGTGATATAACTGTTGGAATAATCTAGGGGACACACTTGATTCAAACGTTAAAGAACAATACCAATGTGTCTATAAGTGCTCACTGATCACGCACAATAAATCTGGAACATATTGGATGATATTTCACAGAGATATAACTGTTGGAATAATCTAGGGGGCGCACTGGAGTCAAATGTTAAACAACAATACCAATGTGTCTAGAAGTGTTCACTAATGACCCACCAAAATTTGGCGCAGATCAGATGATATATCACTAAGATATAACTTTTAGAAGAATCTAGGGGGCGCTCAGGAGTCAAATGTTTAACAACAATCCCAATGTGTGTAGAATGGTTCACTGATCACGCACAATTAATCTGGTACAGATTGGACGATATATAACTGAGATATTACTGTTGGAATAATGTAGGGGGCGCAATGGAGTCCAATGTTAAGGAACAATACCAATGTGTCTAAAAGTGCTAACTGATCATCCAAAATAAATCTGGTACATATTGGATGATATTTCACCGAGATATAACTGTTGGAATAATCTAGGGGGCGCACTGGAGTCAAAATAAAAAAAAAAACAATACCAGTGTGTCTAGAAGTGCTAACTAATGACACATCAAAACTCTGGTGCAGATCGGATGATATATCACTGAGATATAACTGTTGGAATAATGTAGGGGGTGCACTAGAGTCGTATGTTAAACAACAATATCAATGTGTCTAGAAGTGCTCACTGATCACGCACAATAAATCTGGTGCAGATCGGATGATGTATCACTGAGGAATAATGGAATAATAAGGAATTGTAGGAATAATGTAGGAATGTAGGAATAATGTAGGAACTGTAGGAATAATGTAGCGGGCGCTGTGGAGGCTATTGGCTACTTATCATGGATACCTGTTCAAGGGGTGGATAATGATTGATCATAGTGATTTTGGTGTACCTCAGCTGAAATCTGTGTATTTTAGAGCCAAACGTATTGCAACGGTGTTACTTCTTGATTTGCCACGTCCACATCCTCCAGCGAAAACGGTTTGCACTTTAAATCAAGTCAGACCATCTTATCTGTCTTCTAACACAGGATCATCCTGATTAGGTCAATGGTGTCAAAGAGGGACCATTCCAAGTTTAAAAAAAAAAGAGTTCCTGTTCTGAGGGGGCGGGGCTTTGATGATGTCAAAATATGACGAAAATGGATCGTCGGACATCCAACAGGGATGAGTCATGCCAAGTTTTGTGCATTTCGGTCTTTCAATGTGAAAGTTATAGCGTTTGGAAATTTATGGCGTGAAGCGCAACTTTGAGGCCTGGCCACGCCCCTTTAACATAAACGAAAATGCAAGTTTTTGGTAACTTTTACTCCCCAATGTGTTAAGGGCATATTAACCAAGTTTGAAGGCAATCACTCAAAATCCCTAGGAGTTTGTTAAAATTTGCCATTAGAAATGCACAAAAATGATATTTTGACCCAAAACGGCTGACTTCCTGTTGGCTTTGGACCAGGACTCCAAGAGACTTTTTCATAGGTCCTGAGATGATACAGATGTTCACCGATTTTCAGAATTATCGGTCCAAAAATGGCTTGGGGCTGAGGTTTTAAAATATTCTAGGGGGCGCTGTGGAGGCTATTGGGCAATTATCATGGCTTCCTGTTCAAGGGGTGGATAATAATAGATCATAATGATTTTGGTGCACCACGGTTCAAATCTGTGGAATTTAGAGCCAAACGTATGGCGACGGCGTTACATCTTACTTTGCTACATCGCGACGCCTACATGCTCCACCCCAAACTGTCAGTGTTGGAATGCAAGTTACACCAACATGTCTTCGATCACTAGACACACTATCATGCTGATCAGGTGACGGGTCAGATAGGGACCGTTCAAGGTAAAACTTTACACTTCCTGTTTTCAGGGGGCATGGCTTAAGTTATGTCATGATTTGACTATTCAGTCTTGCAGGGGACCGGATGTGGATCAATCACTGAAGGTTTGATGTCTCAGACAGTTTTCTTGTAGGAGCTATTAGCGTTTCCTTTTTCATGGCGAGATGTCAAACTTTGAGGTCGGGCCCCGCCCCTTCAGCATGCTTCAGTTTGCACCTTTTTGATAACTTTTCGTCCCCCATGCCTTTTGACCACAATGGCCAAGTTTGAAACCGATTGAGCAAAATCCCTAGGAGGAGGAGTTCAAATGCGTAGGCTGTAAACCGCCAAAAAGGTGTGAAAATTGGGACAACATTCCAAAATGGCCACCTTCCTGTTTATCGTACAATGTTGGTGCCAGAGGATTTTCTGTGCACCTTGTGGAATTGGATAAGTGTACCAAATATCATGTTTCTACGACAAACTAAGGTTAATGAGGGTATTTTGAAAATTTCCATGTGGCGCTCTTGAGCCGTTTCTGTTGCGATTTTTGCCACGCCCTTAAAATACGTAATTTTTCAGCAGTCCTGATGCGCCCACCAAATTTTGTGACTTTTGGGATATGTTAAGGTCCCCAAATCGCCAATTCATTTGGCGGAAAAAATTGCAGCTCGGGGCCTGAACAGAGCGATTACAATAAGCCTTTGCAGCGCTTCGCTGCTCGGGCCTAAATACAAATGGGTAGAGTAGAGCAGGTAAAGATAAGATGGAACTTTATTGATCCCAAGACAGTAGCAGAGTGAGGAAATTCAATTCAATTCAGTTTATTTATATAGCGCCAAATCACAACAAAGTTGTCCCAGGACACTTTACAGGAACATTCACATACATAAAAGCCAATTAGTAAAGTTCTCTATTAAGGAGTCCAGCAGACAAGGTGAATCTTGGCTTTGTTGCAGTCTCCCATCCTGTGCAAGCACAGTGGCAACGGTGGAAAGGAAAAACTCCCTTTTAAAAGGAAAAAACCTCCAGCAGAACCAGCCTCAGGACAAGCGGCCATCTGCTTTGACCGACTGGATGGAGTACGGCTGCTAGCTGTTTCAGCTTCAGAGGGGGATGTGCTTGCGAACTTCGTGTCCAGGTAGTTAAAAAATTCCTCGAGTAAGTGAAATTTGGTCAGTTTGTCTTCCAGCAGTCTAAGCCTATAGCAGTACAACTAAGGGATAGCTCAGGAAACCCAAGCCGACCCCAACTAATAGGATTTATCAAATAGGAAAGTTTTAAGCCCAGTCTTAAAACTGGACAATGTGTCAGCTTCACGGACAAAAACTGGAAATTGGTTCTACAAGAGAGGTGCATGATAACTGAAAGATCTTCCTCCCATTCTGCTTTAGGAAACACTAGGAACCATGAGTAAGCCTGCAGTCTGACAGTGAAGTGCTCCATTAGGAAAATATTGAACATTAAGAGCTGAAATAGGAGATGGAGCTAGGTTGTTGAGGGCTTTGTATGTTAGAAGGAAGTTTTTGAATTAAATTCTGGACTTGACAGGGAGCCACTGGAGAGAAGCTAAAACTGGAGAGATATGATCTCAAAATCTGATCATAGTTTTACAGAACAAAAACATTTTGAAGCAGACTTGAAGTGAGTGATATGGACCAGGAACTTTATTTCTCAGAACGTGGTCGATTCTGTACATGAACAGTGAAGGTTTGTTCTATTTCTTGTAAGCTACACCCTTTAAAAGCTGTCACTATTGGGTTTACCTGCGTGCATCGCGCCGAACACTGAAAACTTCTAGTCCACGCCCACCTGCTGTGTGGGCCTCACCCGGTCCGTTATAAATTGCATCTGGATTGGAGCTCGACTCCCGTTTTTCTTCAGCCAATGCTAAGAACACTACTTCTATGAAAGAACAATAGAAAAGAGAAAGATGAAGAAAGATGACTTCAATTAAGAAATCGAGACCATCCGTCTGTGCCCCGTGTGCCAGACGGGCTACATCTTATCGACAGACCTCCATGTCATGTGTGAAAGCTGCCTGGGAGCTGACCACACTCGGCAAGTTTTGGATCTGCTCTTCTCTTGTCCATCATGGAAACTTTTTTCGGCTGAGGAGAAGCAGTGCCGGTGTGAGCTCTTTTCCTCTGAGGAGGACGAGTTTCAACCGAGGGTGGACTGTTCACTCGAGGAATTTTTGAACTCCCTGGAGTTCGCAAACACGTCCCCCAATGAAGCTGAAACAGCTAGCAGCCATGCTCCATCCTGCCTTATGGAGGTTTGGAGTCTGTATTGCCTTCGGTGGTTGCCCCCCCGAGCGCCCAGGAGTCGTCCAACGCTCTGCTCCATGAGCTCCTGGAGATAATTGGGAGGTCAGCGAGAGCCTGCGACCTGGAAGAGCCTGAACCGGCAGCCCCGGCCACGTCGACTCTTCTGGCGGGAAGGTTCGCTGCCCAGCAAATTGGGCACCGGGATCCGGTCTGGCCCTGTTTCCCGGCTGTGTTCGCCCTCCTCCTGAGTTCAGCCAACGATCCCTTAAAGCTAAGGGCTTCGGTCACCTCCTACGCGGTCATCACCAAAGTCAAAGTGCTCACGGACCAGGGCTTTCCTACCGTCCCTCTCCTAGAACCCAGTTTGTCGGCTGTTTTCAGGGTAAGAGCAGCGAAATACATCGGCCGAGATATCACCCCGCCATCCTCCGGTGACCAGCTCACTGTGAAGCTGACAGACAGAATCCATCAGTGCTCGTCGCAGGTGGGAGCAGCAACCAACAACATTGCTATTTTAGCCCTTAGCATAGCTAAGGAAGTGAAGGAACCAAACTCATCCTCCGCAGATCTGGACCAGATCAGCACGGCTGCGGACACGATCACCAACCTGTGTGCGGCTCTTGCAGCGTGCTCTGCTCGTATCTTGTTCAGGGCAACGGTGCTGCAGAGACAGATGTGGTTGAAACTGTCCCCATCCATCCCAGAGGACGTTAAAAAATAACTCCTGGAGGGTCCTGTGTCCCCAGATGGCCTCTTCGGACCTCATTTTCAGTCGGTCCTGAACCAGCTGCAGTCCTCATCTGACGTCCTGGAACAGGTGCAGAGTCATGTGACCCTACCCCGAGCAGATTCCCGTCCTACTTGGACACCTGGCCACTGGAGGGAACGGAGCAGGTTCCAGCGCCAGCAGCAGAGACGATTTGAGGGGTGTGTGTCTGCTGAGATGAGCAGGGTTTTTAAAATGAAAAATAAAAACCTTTCTCAAAAAGCGGAGTTTTTCATTCAGACAGGCTGAATTCATCTGTTCTGTTTTCTGTAAGCACATCCTATGCAATTAATGAAAAGGTTAGCCTGAGGCAACCATTCAAAGGTAAACAAAAAGAAAAGCAGTTTTGGTGTAATGACGCACAAACAGGAGATAGAGGGGCTGCACTCCGAGACTCCTCCACCCACCCACCAGCCCCGCCTCCTCGCCTGTCAGAGGAAGCGAGCACTGAGGACAGCTGTCAGAAAACACAGAGTGGTAAGATGTTTAACAAAAAGGTAAAGCCCAAAGAGCACAGGGACCTTTCTGTCCCCACACACTCGGGTAGAAAACATGAACCTGCAGTTAAAGCAAGAGCTTTACACAGGGGTTATCCATCTCTTTTTCCTGACCGGCTGACAGAAGTGAGTGCTGAAAGTGAAACTCCACTGAAGCGGCGCTTGTTTTGTTCACCCGCTAACGCCGGTTCTCCTCTCCAACCGGGCAACATTGTAAGAACTGTTACATAGGAGCCGATAAACGGCCCTTTTCATGCCAGCCTCCCATGGGTCAGTGTGGGCGAAGCCCCACCCCCAGGATACGACGACGGTGGTAGAGGCTCAGTTATTGTTCTCCCTTACAAGACAAAACATCCACACGCTCCCACTTTCTGAGTGCAGTGAGGCGTGGCTGGAAACATGCAGCTTGAACAGATGGTTGCATCGTTTAATTCACAAGGGTTACACTCTGCAGTTTGCAAGAACACCACCAAACGTCAACGGAGCGTTAGAAACTCAGCTCACATCTCCAGAACAAGGCGCAGTCCTCCAATCAGAGCTGATGGAGCTTCTGGAAAAAGACGTGATTTCTAGAGTTCCCCGGGAGAGGAGGAAGCCAGTTTTTACTCCCGGTACTTCCTGGTTCCGAAGAAGTCAGGAGGCTTCAGACCAATTCTGGATCTGTCTGCCTTGAACAAATTCATCATGGAACGACACTTTCACATGCTGACGGTGAAACGTGTTCTCGAATATTTGACATGAGGGGATTGGTTTATGTCCATAGATCTCAAGGATGCATACTTCCACATTCCAATAATAAAAAAAAACACAGGAAGTTCCTCTGTTTTTCCTTCCAGGGGTTCTGTTTTCAGTGCAACTGTCTGCCGTTCGGATACGTGCTCGCCCCATGCACGTTCTCAAAATGCATGGAGTCAGCCCTCCTGCCGCTTCGAACAAGAGGGATAAAAATCCTGTTTTATCTGGACAACCTCCTGCTGTTATCTCGGTCCAGAAAAGAGGCAGAGACACAAACAGTTGTTTTAGTGAATCACCTGTCCTACCTGGGATTCACAATAAATTGGGAGAAGAGCTCTATAATTCCGTCTCAGCAAATTACATTTCTGGGAGTGAATTTAAACTCAATGAACATGAGAGTTGTCCTGTCAGAACAGAGGAGGGAATCCCTGACGTCATTGCTTCAGTTTGTCAGGCCCCTCAGAACAGTAACAGCGCTGACAGTCATGAGACTGCTAGGAATGATGTCAGCGGCTCACGTTGTGGTGCCGCTGGGGTTATTGTTTATACACCGCCTACAAAGATGATTCAATCGGCTGAAAGTCGACCTTGTATGTCACAGACGGCGCCTGATCACCGTTCCTCCACCTGTGGTGCAGATCTGAACCACTGGGGGTATTTTCTGAACCTGTCAGAGGGAGTTACCCTGGGCTAAGTGCCGTCATTCAGACGCGTCCCTCTCCGGCTGGGGAGGGACCTGCCTGTCACAAACGATAGGAGGTGCGTGGCCGGCCAACATGTTTTTTCACATGTTGTAGAACTTCTCACATTAAAAAAAGTGCTCAGACATTTTGCTCCACTCGTTCAGGAACATCACATGATGATCCACACAGACAACAGAACTGCAGCGGCATACATAAATCGCCAGGGGGGCGTGTGTTCAGCTCAGCTGCTGAATGCAGCTCAGGAACTGCTCTGCTGGTCACGCACACACTTACGTTTGATCAGAGCAGTTTACGTCCCAGGCGTTCTAAACAGAGGAGCAGATATTATGTCGAGAGGAGGCCCTCTGGACAGGGATTGGTCTCTTCATCCAGATGTAATCTTGCAAATCTGGAGCAGGTTCGGGCAAGTGGAGGTGGATCTGATGGCCACACGGGAGAACTCTCAGTGCGTCCTGTTCTTCTTCCTAAATCCACGGGATGCTCCGCCACTGGGAGTGAACACGTTTGCACACAAACCATGGCCAAAGATGCTGATTTATGCCTTCCCTCCAGTTCCCCTGATAACAGCGCTGTTGGAGAGGGTGAGAGAGGAGAATGGTTTCCACTTCTACAACAGCTGACGGGAACAGTTTTCAATCACCCTTTAACAAAACATTTTCTGAAAGGTGTGCGCCGGCTCAGGCCAGTGACGCGCGCCCTGGCACCACAGTGGGATTTAGTTTTTGTTCTCAGTTTACGCACTAAAATTCCGTTTGAGCCCCTGGACCAGATACCTTTGAAGTATCTGTCGCTCAAAACAGCCTTGTTATTAGCTCTGACATCAGCTAAAAGATTGAGCGACTTGTCAGGTCTGTCCATCGCTTCTTCTTTTCTCATAATTCAAGGAGACGGGAGCTCAGCAGAACTCCAACCAAATCTTGCTTTTATACCCAAAAGCATAACAAGTTTGTTCAGGTCCGGAGTCGTTACACTGGATGGGTTCTGGTTCGCACTCAGGTGTTATGTGACACGCACAGCCGTGATGCGTAAATCCGATCAATTGTTTGTACATTTCAGAGAACGATAACAGGGTCAGCCTTTATCTTCCCAGCGTCTGTCACATTGGTTATGTGAAACTATATCACAAGCCTATAGTTCTTTTGGTCTTCAACCACCTGAAGGACTCAGGGCTCATTCCACCAGAGGGATTTCTACCTCCACAGCTCTGCACAGAGGGGTGTCTGTGCTGGACATCTGCTCTGCGGCTTCATGGTCATCACCGACCCCTTTCATCCGTTTTTATTTACGAGATGTCTCCAGCTCTTCACTGACACATTCAGTTCGCAAAGTTATGTCAGAGTGATTTTTCACAATCACACAACAATAAAATAAAATAAAATAAAAACAACAAACAATAAAACAACACAGCCCTGCTCTGTCATTATTAGTGGGCGTTTTCTATGATTACTCGTTCAAACAGGAAAATTCCTTCTTCCTCATTGGAAATTTTTCCTTTTCTTATTCCTCTATTGCCTGATATGAATAAACATTCCTTAAGTTAAGATCAGGCACAGAGGCTGCACGCCTGTAATCCAGTACGCACCAGGTACATGGATCAATGGTGCGTAATTACGCTTGAATAAAGAATGAGGTTTTAGGTGGATATCAAGGTGTTTTTTATGGTTCTCGGACAGACCCAGTGAGGCATGGATCATATCCTGCTCCGCCCTTTAAACCCAATAGCGACAGCTTTTAAGCAGCGTAACTTTTGCGAAATAGAACGTTGGTTATGTATTGTAACCCCAGATTCTATGAGTGTAAGCATAGCCCTTTAAAAACTGGGCCTTACTGGCTCTCAAATGGCTGAAGAAAAAGAGTAAGCCTTTGGGAGTCTAGCTCCGGTCCAGATACAGTTTATAACGGACCAGGTGGGGCCCACACAGCGGGTGGGCGTGGACTAGAAGTTTTCAGTGTTCTGCACACTGGTAAACCCAGTAGCGACAGCTTTTAAAGGGCTACGCTTACACTCATAGAATCTGGGGTTACAATACGTAGCCAACGTTCTTTAACTTCAAAAATGACATAAAAACTGACTGAGCAAGTTAAAAGTTTGAGTCTGGAGTCTTTAAAACCCTAAAAAAAGAAATGTAATCCTGATGAAGGGCAGACCAGGATTGATATGTTCATTCAACACATATAAGCCATTGTATCCTTATCAATAACTATGAATTTCAGGGTAACAGTTATACAACAGAGAATAAAAAAAATGGGAAAAAGCTCTTTTCAGAACAGAACTCTGAAACAGCAGATCTCATCCAACAGCTTAATTCAATTCAGTTTATTTCTACAGCTCCCAGTCCCAACAGAAGTTGTCTCAGGGCACTGAACAGAAACATTCAGAGACATCCTGAGGGGAGCGGGGCAAACAAACATCCATCCATCATCTTTACCCACGTCTTCTTTTTTCAGTCGCGGGGGTCACTGGTGCCCATGTCCTGCTATCACTGTGCAAGAGGCGGGGGGCACCTGGACAGGTCTCCAGTCCATCACCGGGACACATAGAGACAAACGAGACAAACAAACATTCTCACTCACGTTTTTGGTCTGTGGGAGGAAACCAATTAAGAAGTACCTGGGTGTCCAAATACTTCTTTAAAATGTCTGCAGTTGATCCAAAATGCTGCTGCCAGAGTCTTAACTGGAGTTACTGGGAGAGATCATATTTCTCCAGTTTTAGTTTCTCTCCATTGGCTCCCTGTCAAATCCAGAATAGAATTCAAAATCTTACTTCTAATCTACAAAGCTCTCAACAACCTAGCTCCATCTTATATTACAGACCTTATTGTTCCATATTTTCCCAACAGAGCACTTTGCTCTCAGACTGCAGGTTTACTTGTGGTTCCTAGAGTTTCCAGAAGCAGAATGGGAGGAAGATCTTTCAGTTCTCAGGCTCCTCTCTTGTGGCACCAACTTCCAGTTTCTGTCTGTGAGGCTGACACATTGTCCAGTTTAAAGACTGGGCTTTTTTTTATTTTTATTTTTTTTATTACATGTATACAAACAACATAAAAAAGGTACCATAATATATACATTGTGTTCACACTACGTCTTTACAAAGTTACAACTAGCAAACAAATCTAACCAAATAAGAAGAATACAAAATAAAATAAATAAAACTGTACAAACAAAACAAAAAAACTGAACAAAAAAGAAAACCTAAAGGGGCATATTGTATTTACAACATAAAAGTTCAGGGCATACGTTACACATTAAATGTTTTCAAAAAAAGACGTCAACTTAGAAGCATTTTTTGACTTCACCAAACACAAAGACTTCTAAAACAAATGTAACTCATTCTTCCACTGTATAAAGTTAGGGATGGCTTTAATGAAGCGACATTTGTGTATGTTGTAGAATGAACATATGCTGTATATATTCATAGATTAAACGGATTCTTTCATTTTTCTGGACTGTATAATGTCGTGCGTTGAATTTAATAAAATGTGGACGTGAGACGTTAATTATCTTTGACTCACCAACGACAGTGGGTCATTTATTAACAGAATCAAGTTTAACACATCACACATTTACATTAATTGGCAAAAATTGAAAATAACAACGGTTAATTTAGCAAGTTTTACAGGGAAGACCATACGGCGATGGTTGAAAAACTTTGCTTCAGACATTTCTAAAAATATCTGGAATGATTTCTTAGCAGGATAGAAGAATTTTAAAGATGGAAAATGAAGTTTATCTGGAGAGAGGTGGGTGAGGGAATTTGTCTGTTTTAACCAGGACAGCACGCTCCTTTGGACCAGCTTAACCCAACGGTACACTTTGGTTGAAGATCGACTTTTTACCTTTCTGAAGATATGTCAGTTCCGGCGTAAAGTTCCACTTCAAGCCACTTTTCAGCATCTCCGTAAGGACAGTAGGGAACCGTTCGGAGTCGTGAGATCATCCAGAACAGACTTCATAATTCCTCTGAACTTCTCTCGTCCAGCTTAGTTGCAGATGTCCTGAGCATGCTGCATTCCAGCATTCTGGACTCTGGAACTGCCGAGTTTCAGAACTGCAGAACTGCTCGAGCTCCTGCAGAACTTCTTCATCTAGAGTGAACTAGGAAGTGTTGCACCTTTTAAAAGGGCTCACTTCTGGTTCATTTGAAAACTTTCTGATTGGTCGATGGACCAAAACAGAGGTGTGTTTTGTGATGTAAGAGGTTATGAAAAGTCAAGGAAAAAGATTAAGATTGTTTAAGAACAGACAGAAGATATTATGAAGAACTCAGACTCCGTGGAGTCAATTCTCTAGTATCTTGCTGTAAAAGTTAAACATGACATTTCTTTTCAGTAAACTTGCAGTTGACCGAAACTTGAACTTTGACCAACTTACACAACTTGCTCACTTCAAACAGACGATCAAGAAATTGAATCATTACTCTGTAACATATTCCAACTTGATTTCCACTTTGAATGAGGATTAAAATCATTATTACTGTTTCACAGTTAATTAAAAATGATTAGTTCACTTCAACATTTAAAAATGGTTTTGAACTAACACAATTTGATTATCAAAACATTTGTAAAATAGTAATGATAATCGAAAGTAGTCTTCTTTCACTTGATTAATTCAAGAAAGAAAGTCTCAGGATGGGTCAACCTGTATTTCTGGATTCAAATCAATGAAATGACAGTTTCTGTCCCATAAGGTCCTTAAGGTCAGGACTTGACCTCAGGCCTAGTTCACTACAATGTGATGTTTGACTAACAGCAGAACATTATTTATACCGTAGTCAATGTTCTGATCATTAATAAAAACAAAGACTGGACTTAAGATTTTCCTTTTTGATAAATCCTATATTTAGGGTTGGTTTGTCATGCTTTCTTAAACTTAGACTACGAGGACAAATTGACCTCATTTCCTTCAATGAATTGTTAAAATTGAATAGTTTTCATTTGATACTAATTCTATCTTAACATGTGATTCTTGACCTGCCATTGTGTATCTATTCCTACCAAACCCAGCCGGTAGAAGCAGATGTCCACTTGTCCTGAGCCTGGTTCTGATAAAGGTTTCTTCCTCACGAGGGAGTTTTTCTTTCCACTGTCGCCTTCATGCTGGTTCAAGATGAGCAGTCTGCTCCTCAGATAAATAATGTTAAATTATTATTTTTATGTATGAATGTTTCTGTTCAGTCCCTGAGACGACTTCTGTTGTGACTTGGTGCTACATAAAGGAATTGAATTGAACTGAATTGGATTGAAAACCGGAGTACCCGGAGAAAACCCACGCAGCACGGAGAGAACATGCAAACTCCACCCAGAAAGGCCTCCGGCCAGGATTTAAACTGGGGCAGCCTGCTCACTGAGAGGCGGCAGCTCTACAAACTGAGCCACCGTGCTGCCCTAATTTAACAAACAGCAAGTTAAAAACAAATCTATTTTATAAAATATAACGTTAATGAACCATTAATGTAATTTCCCTCTTATTCCAACAGCAGGAAGGCTTTTCATGGGACTTTTTCCAATGACGCTGTCATAATAATAGTAATAATAATAATAGTTAAATAGTATTTTTATCTAGAAAGTACTTTACTTCACTTCATGGTCAAAGTTTTATTACATTTTTAGGTTTTAATATTTGGCAAGTAAAACCTCAGACTTACACAAAACATTGTGGTTAACAAAGAAATGCAGTTGCTTGTGCCTAAAGTACCAAAACATAATAAAAGCTGTCATTTCTTCATCACACTTACATTAGGTCAACATGAACATATGCTATTACGTTTGGATTATTGAAGTAAAATTAGGTCCGATGATGGTTGATTTGTTGTAAAATGTATTTTAATTAAAATGAGTTCCAGTAAATGTGTTTGTGTTTCAGCTCGAACCAGTTTGATAACACCAGTCCTCGAGTGTCCAGTGTCACTGACCTGGACGTCCTTGCTAAAGTCTCCATCAGAGGGTAAAACAGCACATCAACTCCTAAGTGACTTCCTGATTAAATCTTTCTAACAATCCTTGAATTCTTCATCGTTTAATGTTTTGATAGTGCAGCATTTGTCTTTTCTGATCAAGAAATGATCATTTAAAATGTTCAGGTTGATATTTATCACGTACATATTGTCTTCATAACGTTCCTGAGCTTCAAAAACCTTTAACCAATCAAACCCTTCTCATTTCCGTCATGTTGCTCTTGTGATTGAATGAATCATAAATAGATGTGTTTTGATTTTGAAGTGCAGCTGCAGATCTTCCTCATCAACATCACTGAGTATTTCTGTGCTGCCTTCCCAGATCATCGTCTCCCAGTCAGGTGCTGCTGCCCATTGCTAACTGGAAGCCCAAAGATCCTCCGGTGACTGGAGACGACATCGGGCCGCAGATAGTGCATGTCTATGAGGTGTGAAAACTCGCACACAAACACAGCAGATACATGCAGTGAAGATTTGTTCTGGTACATCAGAGCTGTCAGTAAAATAAAAACTAAATCCTATCAAATCATCTGAACGCTGAGCTGAGACTTTCAGTTGGATTCCCCCCTCTTCCCCGTTCTCTCCTCCCCTTCCCATTTCACTGATTCGACTGTGACCTGTTCAGTAATTTTATTGGTCAAATATTTTAACTTTATTTATACAGGTATTCTCATCAATACCCGTCTCTCGAGAGGTGGGTCCTCGTGACTCAATGAGACTACCTCATTGGTTCATTGTGGTTAACTGTCAGTCACATGGCCTCAGAGAGGGATTATGGGTAAAATGTATGTTCATTGTTCATCATTTCAGTTAGCTGTTCAGCATTGTTCTTTTTGTCATTTGTCTGTTCTTCTTATCTTAGTTTGTGTTCATCATGTGTTAGTTTGTGTTCATCATGTGTTAGTTTATGTGTTCATCATGTGTTAGTTTATGTTCATCATGTGTTAGTTTGTGT
>NC_056510.1:42820781-42820937 GCF_014905685.2 Nematolebias whitei | reverse complement strand
TGTGTTAGTTTATGTTCATCATGTGTTAGTTTGTGTTCATCATGTGTATCATGTGTTAGTTTGTGTTCATCGTGTGTTAGTTTGTGTTCATCGTGTGTTAGTTTGTGTTCATCGTGTGTTAGTTTGTGTTCTTCACGTGTTAGTTTGTGTTCATCG
>NC_056510.1:42813320-42820681 GCF_014905685.2 Nematolebias whitei | reverse complement strand
CATCACCTGTTAGTTTGTGTTCATCACGTGTTAGTTTGTGTTCATCGTGTGTTAGTTTGTGTTCATCACGTGTTAGTTTGTGTTCATCACGTGTTAGTTTGTGTTCATCACGTGTTAGTTTGTGTTCATCACGTGTTAGTTTGTGTTCATCGTGTGTTAGTTTGTGTTCATCACGTGTTAGTTTGTGTTCATCACGTGTTAGTTTGTGTTCATCACCTGTTAGTTTGTGTTCATCACGTGTTAGTTTGTGTTCATCACGTGTTAGTTTGTGTTCATCATGTGTTAGTTTGTGTTCATTATGTGTTGGGCCATTCAGTAGAGTTCTATTTCATCCCTCCTGACCGCCAGAGGGCGGTGCTAAAAGCCCTAAATATTCCCTTCGTACATGCGCTGTTAGAGTAGTAATACCAACGAAGTCACAAGTGTGACACGGATGACCAATCAGAGGCTATATAGCCTGGCGTCATCCGCGGCTCTGTTCCTTTTTTCTTCTCGCGCGCAGTTCAATTCAGGGCTTCAGCCCTTGGACCTTTTCACCGTCTTCGGAGGCCCGACTGCCCGTTGGCTGGAGCAGCGTGCTCACCCTCCTAAGGGCCGCAATGGTTTAGCCTTCGTTCAAAGTATTTCTGCTGTTCATTGGGGACTACGGCGGCTTTTGCTCCTCTCCCAACTTACAGCGTCTGACTACTGTGTGTGTGTGATTCAACACTGGTGAGTAGTCTTTTACTTTTCTTTTGCCTTGGTTAGCGGCTCTGTCCGCTCTGTTGGAGGCTTCCAACCACGAGATCGGTTTGGATTGTGCTCCCAAGTTAATTACGTAGCCAGCTGTGTTCTGGTCTTGTTTTCTAATTTGTAAAGGCGCGCGTTCGCACTCCCTTTATCAATCATTTTTCACCAACCTCATAAACGGTTGGACTGAGCTAGTAGTACTTGCCTCCCTACGTTCTGGCCTTGTTTTCTATTGGTGGAGGCTAGCGTTGTGCACCCTCTTCCAATCATTCTCACCAACCTCGTACACGGTTGGACTGAGCTGGCATTACTAGCCTCTCTGAGTTTTGGCCTTGTTTTCTGATAGTGAAGACTAGCGTTGCGCACCCTCTCCCAATCATTTTCACCACCTTATAAATGGTTGGACCGAGCTAGTGGTGCTAGCCTCCCTACGTTCTGACCTTGTTTTCTACTGGTGAATGCTAGCGTTCGAGCACCCTCTCCCAATCATTTTCACCAACCTTGTAAATGGTTGGGCTGAGCGAGAGGTGTTTGCCTCTTTGAGTTATGGCCTTGTTTTCTATTGGTGAAGGCTAGTGTTCGAGCACCCTCTCCCAATCATTTGTATCAACCTCATACTGCACCCTGGTGGTGGATAGGTTAAATGCAGAGACTAATTTTGCCATTGTATGGAAACATACAGTGCTGACATTGTGATGACATTATTATTATTATTATACACGGTTGGACCGAGCTAGCGGTTCCAGCCTCCCTAAGTTCTGGCCTGTTTTTTATTGGTGAGGGCAAGCATTTGTATCCCCTCTCGCAATCACTTGCACCAACCTCATAAGTGGTTGGATTGGGCTAGCGCTGCTAGCCTCTCTGAGTTCTGGCCTTGTTTTAATTGGTGAAGGCAAACATTCACGCCCCCTCTCCCAATTGTCCTCTTTTACCGGCTGAGCTAGCGGTGTTAGCCTTTCTGAGTTTCTTTTCCTTAATTGGTGACGGCAAGCGTGCGCGCCCCCTCTCCCAATTTTTGGCCTATCCTTTCATCCTTGTTTTCGTCCTGTATCTTGGACATAGCTGGCGATGCCAGCCCCTTTGCTGAGTTGCGGTTTTTACTTGAGTAAACTGCCTAAAGTAAGAAGCATGGACGGCTCTCACTGCTGCACAGATTGTGGGGCTGTGCTTCAGGTGGATGACGGTCACGACCTGTGTCCTGCCTGCCTTGGACATGACCATCTGGTGGAGGTCTTGTCAGAGAACCCCTACATGAACCGCAGCGTCATGCCTCGTGTTGTGAGGGTAGCTCGGCTGGCCCAGTTTTCTCCCTGACCTCGGCAGTGACCTCCCGCCTTCTGGGCAGGAGGCTCCACATAGGTGCCCAAATGCCGGAACTGAGGCCGCAGTCTCTGTGGCCCCTCCTAGAAAGAGGCAAGCCAAGTCTAATCAGGGTCTCTCCATGAGGGTGGAGCAGTTGTCTGCAGAATTGGCGGAGATGAAGTACTTTTTTCAGGCACGCCAAATGGGGGCTGAGCCAGTGGCAGCAACCAGACTCTCCTTCCCACCCATGCCTGAGTTGGCTGCAGAGGAAGAAGTGTTATCCTTGGCTGCCTCTGCCTCTCACCTTTTAGGTGAGGAGGAAGAACACTCATCTCAAGTCTCAGAGACTGGTTCATTTTCTTCATCTCGGAGTGCAGCTAGTGGGTCAGGTGACGGCTCAATGCAGGACGTCATGCGTATGGCCCTGAGACAACTGCAACCAGAGGAGTCCACCCCTGGAAGTGCCTTCTGCAGGCGCAGACGGGCCCCTTCTTCCTTTTCTGTACCTCCATCAGAGGAGTATCTGAGGGAGTTGCATGGTTGCTGGCGGGACCCAAAGGTCTTTGCGCACCTCTCCGCGGATTCAACCTTTATTTAAACAGATAAATCACATTGAGCCTCGAAGAAACAAAAACAGTGGTTAACTGGACACATGTAGGAGTTGGAGGCAAAAAAAAATTCCTATCAGACTTTTTTTTTCCTGCCTGAGAAAAAATACCTTCTAATATAAAAAAAATACACCACACAAACAAGCACATAGTGACTTAGACATTCTGCAGAGGGGGGGAGCCGAGAGCAGTCAGCATGTTCATAGATGCTCTCTCTTGAGGTCATTCGAGTTCTGATAAGGATGGAAAATCAGTCAATGGCCTCAGGTGAGATCCATAAACATTCTCGAGGTATGTCGAGGATTGGCCAAGAATAACGTCTATGAGAATCCAAGAGTCCTGAAATGATGACACAAAGTTTATTCAGCTGGTTCCATCTGGTTATCAGTTGGAAATTCCTCAGTGAGGGGGTGGTGAGCTTCAGATCACATGTACTCCAGGCAAATTCAGATAAGATGGCCTTTAAGGCCAGCCAAGGGAGCCAACTTAGATAAACACACAGTTGTTTTGGGGACAGGCAGAACTTAATGACATCTACCTTTAGTCTGTGTTGGTCAACTCGGTTCCGAAATGTCCAAATTACATGGCCACACCGATGGAACGTGACTGAGTAAAATCCCCAAGATCTGATCCATTCAGCCCAAAGCATTTGAGTCTGGGTACTTGAGACAAGAACCAAGCCATCATAAAGGCAAGCAGCGTGATCGGGTCCAAATTTGCTGTCGACAACTTCTTTGATTGAAGAAAAAACTGCAACCAGCCAAATACAAAAAGCAGGAACCAGTTATCGTAAATCCAATTAAATATGCGTCCTTAAAATCCACATATGGCAGCAGAGATAGACACATCATCAAGTCTTCCAGTCGATGAGATATCCAGCTGCGTGCGTGCCAACAGGGTAATTCGACTCGCCTAAAGCCTGTCTTCTCTTTGAAGAAATGTTATAAATTGAGTTGAGGGACCAACTGATCAAAACAAGCCATGCCAACAAGGATGGCGGAGTGTTGGCGGCTATGCATAAGCCAGCTGCAGCAGGCTTGGAACGCATGCCGGTGATCGAACCTGTTGTTGCCTCACGCATCATGTCACCAGAGGAAGTTCTGCACAGTGATGTTTGGTGCCTGTCCAGGCACAACAGACAAGGCAGCAGTTTTCAGGCCTTAGCAGGGCGATGCCCCCTTCACATCCTTGGCATCCAAGGCGCCCGTCAGCTGATCCCAGCATTCAGCCGCCACCTCGGGGTCATGATTGGCTGAGTTGTTTGTTACCCTCGTGCGGTTCAGCAGAGACCCGACAGGAGCTTTCGTGAGTCAATCCACCAACCAGCTGGGCAGGTTTGGACTGGGGATTATGGCCGCCGCACCCCCCCCCCCCCCCACCCTCATGCCCCCCAGGAGCTGTGGAGGGTGTTGCTGATGCTACCGGGCCAATAGCTCAGTTACTGGGCGGCTCATGCTGTGGACCCATGGGTGGTTGCCACTCTGACCTATGGTTACCGACTACAGTCCTGATGGTGGCCTCACATCTCACGCCGGGTCAAGATGACTATAATCGTCGACCCGGTGAAAGCTTGAGCACTAGACCAGGAGTTTTTGCCCTCCTGGACAAGGGTGCAATCGAGGCAGTGGACCCTCTGCAACAACCCAGAGGCTATTACTCGACTTACTTCCTCGTGCAAAGAGGACGGCGGGTTTCGTCCCATTTTAGATCTGAGGGGACTCAACAAGTACCTAAGGGTCCTGCCCTCCCACGTGCTCATGACAGCAGAGGTCCTTCAAGCTGTCACAAGGGGAGAATGGTTCACGTCGATAGACTTGAAAGATGCTTATTCTCATGTGCCTGTTGCGGAAGAAGATCGCCGCTTTCTCAGGTTTGCCTATCAAGGTCATCACTGACAGTTTTGGGTGCTCCCATTCAGGCTCTCTCTTTCCCCGAGGGTGTTCACTCCGTGCGTGAAGTCAGCCCTCTCTCCTCTGCCTGCAGGCCTACGGAGTGAAGGTTCTGCTGTACTAAACGATTGGCTTCTCTGCGCCCCGTCTCGGGCTTGTGCCTTTTACGACACGAATCGCCTGCTCGCTCATGTGTCCCAGTTGGGCCTTAATGTCAACCTGGAGAAGAGCTGCCTGATCCCTTCCCAGACGATCACCTTTCTTGGGGTACGCAAAGGGAACATCTCTGATTTGCTACAACCGTATGTCCCACCACGCTCCCTGAGGTCAGCGGACCAGTTGCTCCTCACAGTTCCAGGAACTCGTCTTAAGCGCAGAGGTGACAGGGCCTTCTCTGTAGCAGGACCAAGACTCTGGAACAAGTTACCTCTGCTTGTCAGACAGGCCCCCTCCCTCTTGGTTTTCAAGTCTCGTTTAAAAACTCACTACTATTCAATAGCTCTCAACACAAGATGATCTGTGTTTTGATCCTGTATGCTCCACACTGGTTTGTCGTCATTATCTGCATCGTTTTTATGTCTATATTCTGATTTACCTCATTTTGTATTTTGCTTTGTGTGTTACCTGTTGTTTTGTCTGTACTGCACTTTGGTTGGCTTTGTAGCTGTTTTAAGTGCTTTATAAATAAAGTGGTATGGTATGGTACATTCAGTGCTTTCAGCACCACCCTCTGGCAGTCATCCGGGATTCATAGAACCGAAGTTACATACGTAACTTTCGTAACCATGAGTGAGGAGGTAGTTGTCATGACGACCTCTGGGGTTCACTTTGTCTGTGTGTGGAACAGGAAGAGTCACAAGGACCCCACCACCACCACCACCAAGACAAACATGTATTGGGCAGTTATGTGAGCGGCCGGGTGTGACAAAGCCAAATGTTTTTGGTGGCAGGAAGCTCGTTAGCCCATCAAAAAAAAAAAAAAAAAAAAACATAAAATAGCTGCAGCATTGTCCAAGCCACGGACGGGTTTCAAAGCCTGTGAAAAAAGTAGTGGCTTATAGACCGGACAGTATGGCAATTTTTCAACTAGTTAACAAACCCCAGTGAGATATTACCAGTAATAAATTACTGATAAATTCCATTAATTTTTTTGACAAAACATTTCCTGAAATTATTTATATAAAAATAATTTTCTCTTGTGGATATTAGACTTGGGCAACACGGTGGCACAACTGGTAGAGCTTCTGTCGCTCAGCAAGCAGGTTACCCTGGTTCAAATCCCGGTCCGGGGGCCTTTCTGGGTGGAGTTTGCATGTTCTCTTCGTGTTGGGTGGGTTTTCTCAGGGTACTCCAGTTTCCTCCCACAAACCAAAAACAGGCACGTTAGGCTGATTGGTAACTTTAAATTGTTCCTAGGTGTGAGTGAGAGAGTGAATTGGAGTAGTTTGTCTCTACGTGTCCCTGTGATGGACTGGAGACCTGTCCAGGGTGTACTCCACCTCTCGCACAGTGAGAGTTGAACATGGGCACCAGTGACCCCCATGACCCAAAATTTGAAGAATCGGGTAAAGATAATGGATGGATGGATGGATAGATGGATGGATATTAGACTCGGTTAACTATATTTTCTACACTTTTAAACTTAAATATAGTTTTTGCCAACTCGTGCTTAAGTAGTGCATTTATTCTGTTTCTGTAGAGAATTGCATCTGAAGTTTCATAACTTTGTAAAAATTGACTTGTAAAATTTTGTTTTATATCAACAAAATATACTAAAATGATTGTGAAAATTTTATTTTAGGATAAAAATCATTTAAGTACAAGTTCAAATCAAAATGATCGTTAACATTTTCTTATAGTCAACATTTTTTAATTTCTTGATATTTTACAAAAGATGATTAAATACTTTTTATTATAACATTATTTACAAAGGTTGTAAGACAAATCTGAAATATAATTTTGAAAATATTTAAACTCAGAAATGTGGACAAACTTCTAAAGTCTGAGTTGTTTTTTCTAATGCTACTTATATTTATTTTACCCCAAAATAAATCAGGCTTTTATTAGTAAAGTTTCTGTGAAATAAACCTGCTGTAGTAGAAAACCAAAAGACTCCGTGCTGTTGCTCAAGAATGTTGTTTGACCCTCAGCTCCTGAACAACGGGCCCAGTACATTCAGTAAAGCATCTCTGAAGGTTACGTGGCCGTACCACTTCAAGAACGGCTCTCTGCTCTACATCACCAGCTTCGACACTGAAGGGCCCATCAACTGCACCACGGACATAGAGATCAACCCGTTCAACGTCTCTGTAAGACTCACAAACAAGCACCGCTCACACCATCCTGCTGACGTCACACATTCTGTTACCCATAAAAAAACTCCCAGCCAAATGTGTTTTAATGTTTGCAGATCTTTGGGTTACAAATCAATCATCAGCACATGTAAACACCTCCATTATAGCAGGAGTTCTGGCAGTTCAGGTGCAGCTGGAGTGCAGATGAAAATACAAACAAAAGCACCTGTTTCAATGCTGTTATTGCATCACTCAGCCCCCTTTGAATAGGAAGTGGCCATCAGGGCACTAATTATCAATTGTTAGGGCTCTAACGACCTATTGTTAGGGCTCTAATGACCAATTGTTAGGGTTCTAACGACTTATTTTTAGAGCTCTAACAACCAATTGTTATGGCTCTAACGACCTATTGTTAGGGCTCTAACAACCAATTGTTATGGCTCTAACGACCTATTGTTAGGACTCTAATGATCTATTGTTAGGGCTCTAATGACCTATTGTTAGGGCCCTAACAAGCTATTGTTAGGCCTCTAACGACA
>NC_056510.1:42811930-42813310 GCF_014905685.2 Nematolebias whitei | reverse complement strand
GGCTCTAACGACCTATTGTTAGGGCTCTAACAACCTATTGTTAGGGCTCTAATGACCAGTTAGGGCTCTAACAACCAATTGATAGGGCAGTTGTTAAAAACAATGTTTGTTTTTGCCTCTAACCTTTTTGGGGATTTATCATGTCCTGGATGACTGAGAATCGTCACCATCATAGATCCATTGTTAGGCTGATGGTCTCCATTTTGCATGTGAACAGCTAGTTCTGGCTGTCAGCAGCAAACTGGTTCATCCACTATGAGAAGGTGCTATTTGTAAGAACTGAGTGTGTTGCAAGCTCTCAGACTGAATAAGTGTTTTGGATAAAAGATTAAACGTTGCCACAAGAAGAATCCATCCAGAGGACCTGACTCAACCTTGTTAGATTATTGTACCTGGATTATTGAGCAGCAGCAGGATATCCAGACTAGTATAGATTGGATCAAATCTGAGCAAGTGTTGCTTGCTTTGAAAGCTTGTCAGGACAAAACCTCTTCTCTTTAAAAAGAACAGGGAAGTATGGCCTAGGTTTGCAAAGTTGCATCTGAATGGACCAGAAGACTTCTGGAACAGTATCCTTCAGACAGATGAGACCAAAACAGTGACTTTTACCCATTATACCCATATTTGACCAAAATGTAGCACAGTATATTTGCTGAAACATCTCGTAGCAACTGTCTGTCATGGTGCTGGAGGGGTGATTTGTGCTTGTGTACAGCTACAAGGTTTGGGTTCCTTACAGTCACTGAGTGAACTAAAAGTACTCTGTAGTGAAATGTGAGAAGCCTGGACAAAACTGGGTCATGAAACAAGTGTTTTAATGGTCCTGACAAAGTCCAGACCTTAAAACTGATTGAAATGTGGTGGATGGTGCACAACCACCTGAACAGAAGCAATGTTGGAAAAGAAAGTGTGGTGAAATCATAAAAATCAATCAGGTAGAAAACCATGAGTAAGGAGTGGTGGCGCAGAGGTTAGAGAAGGTGAGCCTGTGATCGGAAGATCGCCAGTTCAGCTCCCGGTACAGTCAACATCAAAATGTGGGTGGGAAAGGTGAAACACCCACACCTGCCTCCACCCTCCTTTGCTCCACTCTGGGCCCTTGAGCAAGGCTCTTAACCCCCATCATCTGATCCTCCGGACACCCTAGACAGCAGCTTTTTGCTCCACACAGAGGGCTGTGGTAGCTCGGTGTCTGTGGTTGTGTCAGGAAGAACATCCAGTGTAAAAATAATTGCCAAGTCTTTGTGTGACTTAGTTCACTGTGGAGACAGAAGGGAGCAGCTGAAAGACAGAAGGAAGCAGCCGAAAGACAGAAGGGAGCAGCCGAAAGACAGAAGGGAGCAGCCGAAAGACCGAAGGGAGCAGCCGAAAGACCGAAGG
>NC_056510.1:42806881-42811920 GCF_014905685.2 Nematolebias whitei | reverse complement strand
AAGACCGAAGGGAGCAGCCGAAAGACCGAAGGGAGCAGCCGAAAGACAGAAGGGAGCAGCCGAAAGAAGAATAAAAAAAAATCCTGTTACTGTTATTGCTATTAAACAAAACGGTGGTGTCCTGCTCATTGAGGCCATTTCACGTCACCTTTTAGACGTTTGTGTTTCAACACACCTTTTCTGAATCGTGATTACAGACTTCTGTACAACTTGAGGAAATGCTGAAGACATAATTCAACCGTTGGATCGAGTGTGTTAGAGGAGGCCACCCAACTAAAGTACGTACAACAGTGACTCACAAGGACCAGGACTGAAGGTCATTGTTCTACAAGCTGAGTCATGGGGTGTATTTAGTGTTTATATTTTGGTCTTATTTAAATTGAATAAATAACGCCCTGGTGGAATCTTTTGTGTTGTTTTGTACACTTGAAGATAGATAAACTGAAAGTAGACCATTTTCTTTTCTTATTCGTGGTTCCTGTAGAGGTGACAGAGCCGTGCTGTGCACATTGATCATTAGGGCTCATTTCGTTTTGCTCACTTTGTGTTTGTCAGAACCCAGTAACGTCACAGAACACCAGCATGGTTCCAACCAGAGAACGAGAAACTGAAGGACGAAGTCAGAACCACGTTCGCAAGAGAGACTTGGAGTCCAGAGATGCACAAAGCGACCTGCAGACACTGGTACACACTATCAACAAGACTTACCTGTGACCAGCCCCTCACTTCCATACAGCACTACACTGTCACTTTACATGACAGCATCCACAGTGTGTCTGAGACGTGGACAAGAACTTAGTTTTTCCACTTCTGTAGCATGAAATGAATCTGTGAACTTGAATAACTTCAGATTGATTTTTAGGACTGCGCCACAGCTCAGTGTCTGGAGCTAAAATGTCAAGTTGGTCGTCTGGAGAGGACGAAGAACGCCATCCTCTTCATCTACTCCAGACTGGATGTCAACAACTTCCTCCGGGTAAACAAAATAGTTTTAGTTGAGAATCTGTTTTAAACTAAAATGTTACTCAAACACACAACTTTCAGGGGCGGCTGTGGCTGAGTGGTTAGAGCAGTTGTCCTCCAATGCAAGAGTTGGGGGTTCGATTCCACCAGCAGCCACATGTTGAAGTGTCCCTGGGCAAGACACTGAACCCTCATAGCCTCTGATGTGTGTCCCATCAGTGTATGAATGTGATCTAAAGCTCTATTAATCTCTAAATTCAGATTATCTGTGTAGAGATGTAGTAGAGTGCTGTATGAATGTGTGGAGGTAAGAGACAGAGTGTGCTGTAAAGAGCTTTAAATATCTTGATTAGTGGTTGAACGAGTATATAATTTTTAAACTCGACATTAACATAATAAAACCCGAGTAGAACTCGAGTATTTGATGACGTCATAGATCTCAAGATACAAAAATAAATAAATAAATAAAATCGCAAAAAAAGGTAATTATTTACAATAAAAGACCAACAAAACATTGGGAGCATATATTATGCTCCTACCATTTATCATACTGCAAATAAGTCACAGGAAAAACTAAACCATTAGTTTTTATTATTAAACTGCAAACATGAAGAAACATGCAGCACGTCAAAAACGAAACTTAACGTGGGGGTGGGGGGGGGTTGACCACCCCGCACCACCGCCAGCTGTGGTGCGCATTAAGTTTAGTTTTAGAGATTAATATGTTTATAGGTTTTTTTTAACAGGTTTAGAGATTAATATTTTTAGCTTTTTGTTTGTGAAACAAGGTCAGAGGAAGCTGGTTCTGGTTCGGTGGATTGGACCCGGTGTTACACCATACTCTGTGACCTGCAACAGTGCAACACTGCCCCCTACGGTCATACGGTGGTCACATAACATGACGTCACTACGGATACTCGATGTTACATTTTTAACCTCGATAGATGTCCTAGCAATCGATGTGTAGATTACTCGAGTACTCTGTTAATGCCCTAATCTTGATCAGATAGAAAGGCTCTATAAGTACAGTCCATTTACTTTAGGAGACCTTGTCTCTGTTTAAGTTTCAGTTTGAACCACAAGAAAACAAACATTTGATACTTGAAATATTTCTCAACTTTCTTTAATCCGTTTTGTTTGTTTACTTTTTTAGACTGAGAATCAGAACCGTTCGTATGTGGTTCGATCTCCAGCTTCGTTCGAAGTCATCGAGATGCCGTACAAGAAACAGCCTTTGGACATGCCGACGAACACAACCACCGTAAGAACAAAGCACCGCAGGCGTGACGCAGCTTCACTGTGTTGGACAAAGTTCCATGTTTGTCACCTCAGCAGCTGTTTGACTCGTCATAAAGCATGAGCTGGGCTCAGTGGAAGAAAAAAGCATGGCTTAAAGAACAACAAGTCTGACACTGATGACATCATGTTGAGAGCATCCTCACAGTGAAGCATGGTGGTGGTAGCATCATGCTGTGGGGATGCTTTTTATTAGTAGGGACTGAGAAACTGATCAGACTTGAAGGAAAGATGAATTGAGCCAACTATTGAGAAGGAGGTGAATACATAGGTGCAGTAGTCCCTCGCTACTTTGCGGTTCGTTTATCGTGGATTCACTCACGTTTTTTTCAAAATAAGATTGGACATGACACACAACTGGCTGATTGATGGATGAGCTGCACGATCAGCGTGTAATTTTTATTCAAAATAAATGATTAAATGATTTAGCACCTCCTGTACCATTTGTGCAGCCCAGAGCTGCAGAAAAAGCTTCCTCCTACAGCCTGTAATAATCTCTACTCTGCTGCGGAGAAGTGGGCGTGGCCAAGAGCACTGGCAGATGGCAGAGAGCAGACATCATGACACACTGCACTCTTTTAGAGCATTTAGAGTTTAGAAACATTGTTTAGGATATTGCAAGAGTATAGAAAAGGATTTAAAGCCTTTATATATATACATACATATATATATATATATATATATATATATGTACATATAAACTACTACTTACTACTTTTACTAATATTACTACTTTGCGGTTTTTCACTTATAGCTGGGGGATTGAGAACGACAACCCCTGAGAT
Source organism: Nematolebias whitei (assembly GCF_014905685.2). Classification (NCBI taxonomy): domain Eukaryota; kingdom Metazoa; phylum Chordata; class Actinopteri; order Cyprinodontiformes; family Rivulidae; genus Nematolebias; species Nematolebias whitei. The sequence continues at coordinate 42,808,876 of NC_056510.1, read as the reverse complement.
AAACAAGGGACTACTGTATTTAAATATGGGGGAGTGGTGGCGCAGAGGTTAGAGAAGGTGGGCCAGCGATCGGAAGGTTGCCGGTTCAACTCCCCGGACCGACAGCACCATCATCATGACCACTGGTCTGGGTCTGGGTTCCTCCTTTTCACCTCTTGGCTGACTGGAGTCCTGTTTGGGTTTCTTCTCTGCTTTCAGGAAGGCCCAGTTAGGATATCCACATTGCTCTAGAGCCTGTCTTGTGTGGGATTTCTCCTTCTACCTGGCTCCTGAGCTAGTGGGGACGCTGTCTGCTCTGTGGTACAGAGTCCTGATGACTCCTAACTTGTGCTCCAAAGGGTGATGGGAGTCAAACTGTAAATACTGGTCTGTGTGGGTGGGTTTGCGGTACACCTCGGTTTGCAAATGTCCTCTATCAGAGACTGAGACCTCACAGTCCAAGAAAGCCAACCTGCCATTTTTTACATCTTCTCGTGTGAACTTGATGTATTTATCCACAGAGTTGATGTGGTCAGTAAAATGTTGGACTTCCTGGGATTTGATTTTAACCCAGGTGTCGTCAACATACCTGAACCAATGACTTGGTGGTGTCCCTTCCGTATGTTGAGGGAGTATCAGAGAAACTGAGATGTTTATTTTCTAAACATAACGTCCCAGTGGCTTTTAAACCCCAAAATACATTAAAGACTGGTTCATCCCAAAGATCCAGTCCCCCGGCACAAACAGAGTAATGTTGTGTATGTTGTTCAGTGTCAGGAGGGTGATCAGTCTTACATCGGGGAAACTAAACAGCCACTGGCCAAAAGGATGGCCCAGCACAGAAGATCAACATCATCAGGCCAGGACTCTGCGGTCTACACTCATCTCCAGGCCAGCGGTCACTCTTTCAGGGATGAAGATGTTCACATCCTGGATAGAGAGGAACGATGGTTTGAAAGAGGAGTAAAGGAGGCCATCTTTGTGAAAAGAAACCGTCCATCATTAAACAGGGGTGGAGGCCTCCAGGTTCAACTGTCCCCCTCTTACAATGCTGTGATTGCTAGTATCACTCAGCCCTCTGTGAACAGTAAACAGCCATCAGGTGCTAATGATCCATTGTTAGGCTGATGGTCCTTCTTGAGCATGTGATCAGCTGGTTCTGGTTGTCAGCAGCAAACTGGTTGATCCACTCTGAGAAGGTGCTATTTAAGAGACTGAGCTGAAAACAGCACCTCAGACTGAGGAAGTCTCTTGGATGAAAGATAAAACATTTCTACATTTTTTTTGTTTTGCTTTGTGTAGTTTTTTGAATGTCCAGAGGACCAGATTTAACTTTTTAGATTTTTCTACCTGGATTATTGAGCATGCATCAGGAGATTGTACAAAGGAGGTCAATCTTATTTTCTAACTATTTCCTACATTCTCCCTAGTTTTATTTATTTTTATTTCTTAGGATTTAAACAAAACTCCAGTTTTGATTCATATCTGTTGATAATGAACCAAAGCTACTGAAATAGTGAGTATGCTTGTTAGCAAAATATTCCTGTCATCAGATCTCAGTTAGCTTCATTGCAGCTGAACACCGTGTTACACTGAACATAACATCAGCTGGTGGACATAAATACAGTACAGTAATATTATATTCACAAAATACTAACAATAATATGTTCATCTTACTGTGAAAAGTTATCCCATGAGACCTGACGTCAACAGTCCGTCGATTAGAACAGAAATAAGCTGCGAAGTGCTGAGACATCTTCTGCTTTAACCAAATAAGGATGACGGTTCCAAGATGGCAGCCGAAATTCCTGCACTGCAGCAGCCGATGAGGGATCTAGTGATTATATGATATCTGTGATTATGATATCTGTGATTATATGGTATCTGTGATTATATGATATCTGTGATTATATGATATCTGTGATTATATGATATCTGTGATTATGATATCTGTGATTATGATATCTATGATTATATGATATCTGTGATTATATGATATCTGTGATTATATGATAT
>NC_056510.1:42806229-42806871 GCF_014905685.2 Nematolebias whitei | reverse complement strand
GATTATATGATATCTGTGATTATATGATATCTGTGATTATATGATATATGTGATTATATGATATATGTGATTATATGATATCTGTAATTATATGATATCTGTGATTATATGATATATAGTGATTATATGATATCTGTGATTATATGATATCTAGTGATTATTTGATATCTGTGATTATTTGATATCTGTGATTATTTGATTTCTGTGATTATATGATATCTGTGATTATATGATATCTGTGATTATATGATATCTATGATTATATATCTGTGATTATATTGTAGTGAACTAAGCCTCAGGTCAAGTCCTGGCCTTGAGGACCTTCCTGGGACAAGAACTGTATTTCATTGATTTGAGTCCAGAAACACAAGATTAAGTTCATCCAGAGACTTTCTCTTGTCCTGCACTGATCAATTGAAAGAACACTCTTTTTTATTATCATTACTATTTTACAAATTTCTTGATAATCAAAGTGTGTTTAGTTCAAACCATTTTTAAATGTTGAAGTGAACTACTCATTTTAATTCAACTGTGAAACAGTATTAGTGATTTTTTAATCCTCATTCAAAGTGGAAATCAAATTGGAATGTGTTAAGGAGTAATTCATGCATTTTCTGATCTTCTGTCTGAAATGAGCAAGTT
>NC_056510.1:42802098-42805829 GCF_014905685.2 Nematolebias whitei | reverse complement strand
AACTTGCTCATTTCAGACAGAAGATCAGAAAATGCATGAATTACTCCGTAACACATTCCAATTTGATTTCCACTTTGAATGAGGATTAAAAATCACTAATACTGTTTCACAGTTGATTTAAAATGAGTAGTTCACTTCAACATTTAAAAATGGTTTGAACTACACACACTTTGATTATCAAGAAATTTGTAAAATAGTAATGATAATAAAAAAGAGTGTTCTTTCAATTGATCAGTGCAGGACAAGAGAAAGTCTCTGGATGAACTTAATCTTGTGTTTCTGGACTCAAATCAATGAAATACAGTTCTTGTCCCAGGAAGGTCCTCAAGGCCAGGACTTGACCTGAGGCTTAGTTCACTACAGTATGATATCTGTGATTATATGATATCTGTGGGTGAAACACCCACACCTGCCTCCACCCTCATTTACCCACTCTGGGCCATTGAGCAGGTCCTTAACCCCCACCATCTGCTCCTCCAGACACCCTAGACAGCAGCTCTGCTTCACACAGAGGCTGTGGTAGCTCGGTGATCTGTGGTTGCTTCAGGAAGAACATCCAGCGTCAAAGTAATCGCCAAATCTTCATACGAGTTAGTTCACTGTGGTGACCCCTGAAGAAGGGAGCAGCCTTAGAAGGATAAATAAAATTATATTTGTATTATTGACTACTTTGCATTTTGACCTCATCTGTTTACATCTTTAATTATTATGAAACCCAAGATTACTAAATAATCTAAAAATAGAAATCATGATTTTAATATCTTTGACTGTTAAACCTAAAACAACTGTAGTAAAAACAAACACTTCAACCTTTATCAGCAGACAGGAGCATGCATTTTGAACAAGACACACACGGGTCTGAAACTCTGTCTTATGTTGGCTGGACACACGTTGACCCACTGCTCGTGTTGTGTTTAGGTGAGTATGACGGTGATGTGGGTGGCTGACACCCCTCAGCCGGTACCGGGCTGGGTGGTGGCTCTGGCTGTCCTGGCAGGCCTGCTGCTGCTGGCGCTGCTCATCTTCATCATGTACAAGGTGAGCAGCTGTTCCCACATGTGTTCTGTGGCTCTTTGGAGTTGTCGTTTCATCATCTGTTTTCTTCTGTAGCTGGGCTTCTTTAAGAGAGTGCGCCCCCCGCAGCAGGACAGCACGGAGAAGGAGCAGCTGCAGCCGGAGGAGAACGGCAACACAGACGCTTAGAGGTCAAGACGGAACAAACCCAGAGGAAATATGAGGCTCCAACAACCTCAGAGAGAACCACTGATGGACTGAGTGATGGGGGGGTAATAATGGTGCTGGTTTAACTTTAAATCACGTAGTTTCTCTATTGATCATGTTTGTGCCAAAAGAAAAGGTGAAAAAAATCTTGCTTATTGATGAAATCAACTCTGAAATGATTATTTTAAATTTTCAAGGACAGTTTGTGTTTTAGTCTGGCACACTGACGGTAATTACTGTTCATGTGCTAGATTGTTAGCTGAGCAGTTAGCAGCTGGTTAGCATCAGCTGAGCAGTTAGCAGCTGGTTAGCATTAGCTGAGCAGTTAGCATCTGGTTAGCATCAGCTGAGCAGTTAGCAGCTGGTTAGCATCAGCTGAGCAGTTAGCAGCTGGTTAGCATCAGCTGAGCAGAACAACAGAGACAGCAGTTTAGTGTTTTCCACTGTAAACTGTTCACGTGTGTCAGAATGATTTCCATCTCAGATGAAGCTACGGTGTAGTTTGTTTAAAGACGCTCACTGTTTTGCAGTCGCACGTGCACAGCTGACCTTGATTTGCACGTTTCAGCTCAAACAGCATAGTTGATGAGCTGTTAAAAGTTTAAAAACTAAAAGTGTTTTAATGAATCTCCTAAAAAGTTAGTTTCCTCTGATTTGTGAGTATTAAAGAGAATAATTTTGAAAGAACAGACAGCAGTGACGCAGGGGATTGTGGGTAAACGATGAGCAGCAGTGATGTGGTTGGACCAGCTGTGCAGTCATGTTCGACAGCTGCAGCAAAATGAACTTGAATATTTAAAGTCACTCCTTTTGGATCATCATGGACGAGTTGTTCTGGTCTGAAAACATGAGAACATTAATATTTCTGTGGAAACTTGTGTAGCAGTTGTGCTTCGGGGTGTCGGGGAGGTGTTTGCTGTGTGTGTTTAATGTGTTAATTAATAAGAATAAGTCCAGCTTCTTCAGTGTTTCTGCACCTCAGCCAAGAAGATGATTTTCCTGTGTTTATAAAATGAATGCAGGATTGATGAGTTTGAACTGATCATGTGTTAAAGCCCACTCTGGAGCCTTCAGGTTTTATTTTGTTTGTTTGTTGACACACTGCCCTCTACAGGTAAAATGTTGGGACTACAGCTACAGAAAATCATTTCAGGCCAAACGCACAACTGTAAAATATAACGAGTTCATTTCATTTGATCTTAATCCGTTCTTTCCTCCATGATCTTTAAGGTTCTCTGGGAAATGTCATTTATTTTCATACCTTTCTATTTCTACGAACATCTGTAGCATTTTCAAAACAAACCAGCGGAGCACAGGTCATCGTCCTTCAGCTTTTTAAATCATGATGAGACGTTCTTCAGCTCGGACGATCACGGCACGCTGCGGTCACGCAACAGAAAAACTGTCAAAACAATAGTTTCTTTTTGTCCGCTTTAAAGTTTTCAGGTAAAGGAGTTGAAACTAAAGGTGAAATGTCATTATTCTTGTTAAAAATGTTTAAATAAAGTCAACAACTTTTCAGAGGAAAAGATCAAAGTGACGAGAAGAAAGTTGTTGATTTGAGATTAAATGGGGAATAAAATAATCCAAGCAGACTTCTGTGACTTTAAACCTTAGAACTTCAGTAACCGTGATGTGCAGCAGCACTTTCACTTGTATCTGGAGCTGTACGTAACTGCTCAGAGCTCTGTGTTGTGCTCCTTTACATCCAGCACAAACCTTCATGTTGTGTACTTTCACTAGTAAAATGTCCCATAATCCTCGGCTGCAGTAAAATAAAATAAACGTCAAGTTTAGGATCACTGAATGGTGCACGTCCTCTGGGTGTGTCTTCAAACAGTATCATGACCATGTCAGCTTTATTCTTCATATAACTTAAATTTAAAACTGGGAAACTACAAGAATCATCTGTTTTCCTGCCTCTGAGGTCGTTAGGTCTGATGAGCAGAAGAATTTCAGACAAATAGTTTTAAAGCATTTATGTGGTATCTACATCTGTACTTCATAATAATAATAATAATAATAATAATAATAATAATAATGTCATCACAATGTCAGCACTGTATGTTTCCATACAATGGCGAAATTAGTCTCTGCATTTAACCCATCCACCACCAGGTGGTGCAGTGGGCAGCTATTGAAAGCGCCGGGGAAAGTTTCTGTTGTGACGTGGCATTTCACAACATTTTCTCAATAATACATTTACCAACAAGTATAAAACGGTTTTGTGTCTCATCATGTGTATTGATGACTTGAACCCTAATCAATGCTAAACTTATGGACTTTTCTAAAATTCACAGCTTCAGTATCGTCTCGTTGTTTTTAGATTTATGGCTTTTAAAAATGTGCCGTGGTGCCTCCTAAAACCTGAAGTCATTCCTTTAAAACCTGTAGAGACCCTGCTGCGGTCTACAGCCGTTTGTATAGGTTGCATCATCAGAACAGCTGTTGGCAACTGGAGAGGTCATAGCAACAGTAACTAAGGAGCAGGGCAGTTTGGAGCAGCCATA
>NC_056510.1:42794447-42802088 GCF_014905685.2 Nematolebias whitei | reverse complement strand
CTAGGGAGCAGGGCAGTTTGGAGCAGCCATAGCAACAGTAACTAAGGAGTGGGGTTTGACAAATGGTCTGTTTTTTCCAGCACTGAGGCCGTTAGTTTTCTTCTTCGTGTTCGGACCTCAGATCGGTGACAGGCTGTTTATTCACTAGTTTATGTGAAACTCGTCTGGTTTTGTGTGTATGAACGGCACTGTATTAAAAGAGAAAAGAAACATTTACTATTTGCCCATATTGGGTTTGCATTATGAATTACTCTTAAAAGAACGTTGATATTTTTAACAAATACAATAAAGCAATAAATGGTCACGGGGACATTATTTTGTGGACATCTTATCAGCTGCCTTCATGTTTGTCTCGCAGCTCCTCTGCTGCCTGCAAACACAAGTTATTTTACTAACAGGTGGAGAAGTACTGGTGTTACTGATGGATGATAGTTTATGTTGAGTGCAGTTTTCACTGAGTCTGCTCTCTAATGGAGGATTTCTTCCACATTTTTCACTCCAGTCTCGTGAGTAAATTGCCGTTTACTGTGTAGCCGTTTGTTTTTCCTCTGGACTTTGGGAAATGGCAGCGTGCACCACTCCACGTGTCCAAACGATGTTCTCTGGTGTGTCAGTTAGTTTTGGTGTGATACTGAACTGAGTGTGTGACAAACATCTGAAGTCGTGACTTCACTGCACTGTTTTTACTTTGTATTTGGAGTATTTGTACCTGCAAACAGACAAGTTGAACTTTTCTTGTCTCACTCCACTCCTGCACATTCAGTTGGGAGAGGGACTCGTTGTTTGACCACCTGCTGATTGGATAAAGAAATGAACCGTCTTCACTTTGTAGTTTTATTTTATCGGGGACACGTCTTCTACGTTTCCAGACAAATGAAACTGCTCAAGTTACAAACTGATTTTCATGTCATTGAGTGAAATGCAGATTTGATCCTCAAGCAGAACCAGACTTGTAGAACTTGTTGGAAGCAACATGACACTTCTTCTAGTTGGTCTCCATCTCTGGAGGGGTTTGTCCCACTCCTCTTGGCACCAGCTCTAAATCCTCAGTTTCTGGGCGATTGAAGCTCCAGCTCCATCTGCAGAATAGTGAGGCCCTCCATGACCCTAATGGGTTTTATCTTCAGCTGCTCGTTTGTTTTGGCTCATTGTGAAGCCGTCTTCATTGATCTGGCTGATGGAGGACACCGTCCATGTCCCTTAGCAGAGAATTCAGTGAGGGGACGTGTTCCTTGGGTCACACTCAGCATCTCTCTCCTCTTCGAACCGACTGATCTGATGTCCAACAGCTTAATCTTTGGTCTCGTTGGACCTCAGTTCTTCCTCCATTCAGCTGGTAAACTTTAGATGATCCTGTGTGAGAGCACGTGGGGGGACTTTGAGTCCAGGACAGCAGACTGTGTTTGCACTGGTGTTCTCAGTGAATGTAATCCCAGCTAGTTTCAGATTAACGCTCTCCTCAGCCCTCACTCTTCCTCAGATCTTGCATGGAGCTCCCGAGGGTGGCTGGTGGTCTTGTAGCTCATCCCAGATCTATTTTCTTGTGTCACGTCCTCCGACAGCTCGTTCTGAGCAGATCCTGATTCTGAGCTTTGTAGAGTTGAGATCAGGACGACCTGAACTGGATTAAAGACGGTCGTCTGTGTGGCCCATGGGCACTGCAGCAGTCTCTTGGAGCCAGGATTTGGTAGCTATAAGGAATGAAATGCGTATTTCACTCAATGTCAGTCAAATACATTTTAACTGTATTTTTTTCCTGGACTTTTCATTAATACCAGGTTTTTATAAAAAACTATAAAAACTACAGATTGTTCTTTTCTTTTGAACAAACTTAAATAAGTGGTCAAATAATTGTTTCTCCTGTTTGTTTTTTAAATGTAATACCTCTGTACTTTTCCTCCAGTTCTGGGTAAATGTGGACTATTTTTGATGTATTACTTCACCTGGGGAGTAAATATTAACATTTTCATAAAGAGATGATTTCACGTTTGAACTGAAATAAACTGATTTGTTCACAGTTTGTTCTTCGCTTTGTCTTGGTGTTATTTAACTTGATAAGATAATTTTATCTTTAACGTTATTAGACGTGTGTATCGAGGGAATCAATTTTAAAAGAATGATCAACCAAAACACTTGATGTTCAAAACTTTTATTCAGTTTGGAGGCAGCGTCATGAAGCGTGTGGTCTCCATGGTGACGTCGCTCCCTGCTCGGTGGCTCAGTGTGCGTCCGTCAGCAGGAAGCTGAGGTCACTTCCTGGATCGTACTCCACGCAGGACTTCCCCCTGAAACGAGCGAAGCAGTAAACCCAGCAGGAAGTGGAGGGACGTGGCTTCACCACGACAGGGTTTTTGTAAAATGAACACATTTTCAGAAAAGTTGTGGAGCTCTTTTTGAACCAACATTATCTCGAGCTCAGCTGTGGCTCAGTGGAGAAGTGAAGGAAGCTGCAGTTTGTGTGTTACCTGAAGAACAGCCGGGCCCTGGTGGTTCCCAGGAGCGTGGCGTTGTTCCCCTCCACCAGCAGCATGGAGCCCTCCCTCAGACCCTACAAACAAAACCAGAAGTGATCATTTGGTCAAAGCTGCAGTTTCTCGGGATCCACTTTGCTCTCACTCACCAAAACGTTGGGAGTGTCGGGTTCTTCGTGGTACTGGGTGATTCTCTGCTCTCTGGTCTCCTGAAAACCAACGATGTCAACAGAATCCAACTCCGTAAACACGTCACAGAATTACCATTTGTTGACCATTATGAAAAATAAGACAACTCCCGCAAATTGTCTTCTTGAAACGGATTTTTAAGTTTGACGTAAATAAAAAAAAACGAGATCAATAAGTTAGTCTGTTGCAGTTACACACGTTGACCTAAAGAGGGCGCTTTGAACAGGTAATTATGCAAGAAAACTTTTTCACATAATCAAAAAACAAAAGATGTAACTCAGCACACAGCTGTTGAATTACTGGCTTCAAGTTAGAGCTTCATACAGACGAATGCTCTTTAAATTCTGCAACAGCTTCCTGTGTGTGACGTGAATGGTCTCAGGATTTAAACGCTCTGAATTAACACCAATAAAACTTGTCAAACATTTAATAATGTAAGAAATCAGCAGTATAAAACATCAAACTCAAAGCGTAAATCAGTGGTTTACTAAAACATCCACTGTGCCTGATGAAGTGCAGACACAGCATTTTATTTTGTTAGGCTCGTCAGTTTCACAGCTTCCTGTATTGCACAACTTCACACCAGAACAAATGTGCAGCTCAGACTCATTTCAGCTGCACAGATGGTTCACAAGCTCAGTCCAGTAAGACAGGAAGTGTCCGTGCACAGCCCTGTTCACATCCAGTCTGTGAGCGGCTCAGACCCGAGTTCTAGCTATTCATCTCTGGATTCTGTCACTCTACATGTTTCATCCCCACAGCATGACACTGCCATGCCCGTGTTTGACTATAGGAGTGTGTTAGTGATATAATGTCTAATTTTTCTCCACACAGACTTGAAAATCCATCCATCCTTTCATCCATCAATGGATGGATGAAAGGATGGATGGATTCTTTCATGGATTATCCACGAGTATGGATTATATCCATAATCTTAAGATTATGGATTATATCCATAATCTTAAGATTATGGATGGGTTTGGGGCGACTGTGTCTGAGTGGTTAGAGCAGTTGTCCTCAAATGCAAGAGTTGGGGGTTCAATTCCACCAGCAGTCACATGCCCAATTGTCTCTAGGCAAGAAGCTGAACCCCTCATTGCCTCCGATGTGTGTCCATCAGTGTCTGAATGTGATCAAGCTCTGATTATTCTTTGTAGAGATCTAGTATAGAGCTGTATGAACGGGTAAGTGAGGCACAGATTGTTGTAAAGAGCTTTGAGTGTCTTCATCAGATAGAAAGGTGATTTATAAGTACAGTCCATTTACTTTTGCCCGCTTCTTCCTTTTCGGCTCACTCAATGGTGTTCAAGTCCAGGAGTCACTGTGCAAGAGGCGGGGGACACCCTGGGCAGGTCTCCAGTTTAACAATTCAAAGTTACCAATCAGCCTAACATACATGTTTTTCTCCGGAGTATCTGGAGAAAACCCACGGAGAGAACATGCAAACTCCACCCAGAAAGGTCCCGGGCCAGTATTTGAACCGGGGCGACTTTCTTGCTGAGAGGCGGCAGGCCACTGTTGAAAAATGATCCCAGTAAAGTACAAATGATTAAAATCAGATCAGATAATTTTGCTCCTAATGCTCTTATAATCATTTAGGTTTATTTTGTGCCATCTTCAGAATCAGAATAAGCTTAATTATCATTGTACCGGGATACAGTGAGATTATGTTCGTACAGTCGTCTGAAAGATGGGCGGAGTGCACGTTGCTGCTGCTATAATAGCACAGACCCTTATTCTTTATCAGAATACTTTTAGATAGAAAAGGGGAAAAGGCCATGAGGATGGATAGTGATATGACAAAAAAAGATCTCTTCATATATTGTCCTATCAGGACACAATTTGCGACATCAAAAATCTCTACCAGCAGCACATTTATAAACACATTACATATGCATTTGACGTCAAGACATTGAGATTTGTCCGTGAGCACTTTCAGATAGGCCACAGTCCTGATAAGATGCTGGTCAGCCGGCACAGTTCTGATAAGATAGACAAAGCTTTGTCCCTATTTACCCATGTCCCAGGAGAAATTTGATAGCCGACTCGTAACCGAGGACAAATGGGGGAGTCAGATTCAGATAAGCCATAATTGTTGATTTTCTTCAGGCAGACTGTTTTTCTTGTCAGCCTTGAGTTCTGTTGGAACTTTCTTGGTCCAAAATGGCCAGATGTATGGGTATCTCCACTGATCCATGCTATGAGCCTCCCCAAGGTCGATCCCACATGCTGTTTAGTCCTAAAGCCACAGGTGGCCTGTGATTCTCAGAAATCGTCTCCATCTTACGGTTTAGCTTGTTAATCAGCTGATTTTGAGTCCTCATAGCACAAACCAAACACAGACTTGGAAGCTTTGCCATGACTGAAACTGCTGCCCATGTCTTCTTCAAGGTGATAAAACAGAGCCCCGCTGATGCCAAAGAGCAGAACTCCTGCGATCATAAATCCAAATATATAAACATCTTCAGTGTCCTCCTGAGACAGAACTGAGAAGCACATCAGCTGATGTACCCCGCAGCATTAGTCTCAGCCGGGCAAGAGGGTTCTCCAGGACCCTGTCGTTTTGTTGAAAAGATTTTGTCGATTTCGTTGAAAGTTCAGCTCGTCAGATCCATAATAGTATTTTTCGTTTGGGAGATGTGTACCAGGAGCTCCGAGACACACAGAGAGCAGAAGCAGGGGGAAAGGGAGAACGGGGGGAGGGAGAGGAGAAGTGTCTTTGTTGAGCAAGAGCCAGAGGAGAAAGGGTTTTGTGATGGAAACTTCAGGATGGACATGGACTTGGATAGGATGGTCAGCTGGGAAATGGACACGTCCCACTTCTTGTGAATGCGTTTGTATGATGCATGATGGTGTGGCTCCTTCAGGAGTGCACAGACAGAGAGAACCTTTCTTCATGTTCTGCAAGAACTGGGACTGAGACGTATGGAATTCAGCTGGTTGGATTCCATCAGTTTTTGTAGTGTAGGCTGCAAGCACAGCAACAAACATGAAGCAGAGCGTGTAAAGAGAAGTGGGTCGGTCCTGCAGCAGCTCCAGCTCTGTTACATTTATTCTTATAAACTAAGAAGCAGAGCAGAAATATGAAGCCGCATGGACTTATCTAAGTGGGCAATAAAAAAGGTAGACTTGGAAAATGAATTGTCAAAGACGAGAGGATAAAGAAACTCTGTATGTATATTAGTTTTTCATTCTCAGCAGTAAATATAGCAACTAGTTCATATCACAACATCTGACAAAAAAAAACATTTAGGTCATTCAGTTCAGTCAAAGTAGACTTCACACTCGATTACTTTGTTTTTTTTAACTCAGAGCATCTTTAACGTTTACTCCATTATTTTGATGTTAAGAGTCTTGTTGCCTAGAAAAGTTCTGTTTATTTAATTGATTTATGCATTTATAAAAACAGGCATTTTGTTTTGCTGAGGCAGGAAAACTAATAAAGATCAAGTTAAAACTTTATATAAAATGACAGAGCACCTTAACATTTACTGTCAGAAGTTCAAGCAGCTTTACAAGTAACCAGCTGCAGGCCAACAACATACTTTGGTTGCAGATTTAATGAAAAGGGATTTGCTTGTTCCAAGTTGTTACAGATCTTATGTAGAAATCAGATTTGGACCTTTCAATTTAAAGACTCAGAACTCCTTCTATAAAAAGATGAATGTGATTCACAATAGGGCTGAACGATTTTGGAAAATATTCTAATGGCAATTTTTTACATCAATATTACAATTACAATTTTATATACAATTATTTTTCAATGTCTTCTCGTTTATTTTTCAGTGAACACAAACAATAATAATAATAATAATAATAATAATAATAATGCATTTTATTTGTTAGCGCCTTTCAAGACACCCAAGGACACTTCACAACATTAAAAACACAAAATAAAACAATACAAAATGGTTTTAAAAACACTAAACCAAGAAGAAAGTAACAAAAAATGAAAGTGAGAAGGCTGACTTGAACAGATGAGTTTGAGTTGTGATCTGAAGGTCTGAAGGGAGTCAGTATTACAGATGTCCGGGGGAAGAGCGTTCCAGAGTTGGGGAGCAGAGTGAGAGACAGAGTTGGGGAGCAGAGTGAGAGAAGGATCTGTGTCCCATGATGCTGAGGAGGACGAGAGGCACGTTGAGGTGGATGGAAGAGGAAGAAAAAGGGAGTGTGAATGGGTGATCTGTCTGTAGTTCTAAACTCCAAGTGCTTCGCTTTGTGCTTGGTTTCTATAACTGAGGATTTAAAGATTAACGATGTGGGGTCGGTGAGTATGATAAGTACACATGGACTCTGGTCACATTGTAGAAGCATCACAAACACCACTGAAATGTTACGTACTCCAGAGTTTGGGAGTAAATATAAAAGATCCAAATACTACATCTGAAAAAATAAATGCATGGAATCCAAACTTGGCAGAGCTGTTGCCTCTCAGCAAGGTCGCCAGTTCAAATCTTGGTCATGGACCTTTCTGGGTGGAGCTTGCATGTTCTCTCCGTGGTGTAAGGGTTTTCTCCGGGTACTCTGGTTTCCTCCCACAGACCAAAAACATGCATGTTAGACTGACTGGTAACTCTAAATTGTCCCTAGGTGAGAGTGAGAGAGTGAATGGTTGTTTGTCTTGTTTGTCTCTATGTGTCCATGTGATGGACTGGAGACCTGTCCAGGGTGTCCCTCGCCTCTCACACAGTGACTGATGGACATGAGCACCAGTGACCTCCGTGACCCAAAAAGGAAGAAGCAGATGACAGATGGAAGAAAGGAAGTAAACTTGAAAGATGGAAACTGCCTGAACAGCTTAGAGATTATATTCCAGTAACCTTAAAATGTGGTTTGAATCCCCCTTTCTCGACCTGAGGGCGCTGAAAAATGGGTGATAAAGAGAAAGATAAAAGGTTGATAAAAGGTTTATAAAAGGTTGATAAAAGGCTGCTAAAGGTTGATAAAAGGCAGATAAAAGGTTGATAAAGGTTGATAAAAG
>NC_056510.1:42792128-42794437 GCF_014905685.2 Nematolebias whitei | reverse complement strand
AGGTTGATAAAAGGCAGATAAAAGGTTGATAAAGGTTGATAAAAGGCTGATAAAAATGATAAAAGGTTGATAAAAGGCTGATAAAAATGATAAAAGGTTGATAAAAGGCTGATAAAAATGATAAAAGGTTGATAAAAGGCTGATAAAGGTTGCTAAAAGGCTGATAAAAGGCAGATAAAACAATGATAAAAGGTTGATAAAAGGCTGATAAAGGTTGATAAAAGGCAGATAAAAGGCAGATAAAATGCTGATAGAAGGCTGATAAAAGGCTGATAAAGATTGATAAAAGGTTGATAAAAGATTGATAAAAGGCAGATAAAAGGCTGATAAAAGGCAATTAAAGTTAAAAGGCAGATAAAAGGCTGATAAAAGGCAATTAAAGTTAAAAGGCAGATAAAAGGCTGATAAAAGGCAATTAAAGTTTAAAGGCAGATAAAAGGCTGATAAAAGGCAATTAAAGTTAAAAGGCAGATAAGGCAGATAAAAGGTTGATAAAAGGTTGATAAAGGCTGATAAAAAGTTGATAAAAGGTTGATAAAAGGCTGAGAAGGCGACTACTGACTTTTCATTTTTAAATCACTTCTTGGTCTGCTGCCTTCATACATCTCCTCCTACATATCTCTGTGTGAGTGCAGCTACAGCGTGCGCTCTCAGGACATTATTACCTGCAGTGTTCCCTCAGTGAGGACTGAACTAGACAAAAGGGTCTTCTCCTACTCTGCTCCTGTTTCCTGGAATAGCTTACAAAAAGACCTGAAGCTCTTGACCTTGACCTCTGTAAGTGGCTTTAAACATCTGCTAAGTTCCTGGGAAAAATCAACACAGACATGTTGCTGTTTTTAGTTTTCTACACCACCTTACAATCAATCTGTTTTTGTTTCGTTTTATAACACCATTTTCTTTCATTTGTTCTTCTCAATTTGTATGCTCTGTTTGCAATTGTCCACTGTTGTCATCATTCTTTGTTAAAATCAGGTCTCTCTTGTAAATGAGTCCCTGAGGCTCAATGGGATTAACCTGTCTAAAGGTTGAATGTGACAAGACAAAACTGAAGCATTAACTTTTGCACGTCCTGATCTATGAACGCTGAGGCGAGAACTTCAGCAGCTCACACAGCAGATTTCACTTAGATTTAAAGTCTGAAGACTCACCCCCATGTGGCGGCTGTTGGTGTCAGGGTCCAGGTAGTGGGGGTTGATGTTGAATGGGACGAGGCCGATGGCAGAGAAGCTTGGGGGGTAGACGATGGGCATGTCGTTGGTGGTGTTAATGCTGATGGTGGCCACGTTGGTGCCAGCACTTGAGCCCATGTAGGGAATACCATCCTGGAAGGGAGGATTTATTTTTATTATTATATATTATAATAATAAAATATTTTATATTTTTTTACTTTTTGAAAGTTTCTTAAAAAACAAATTGTTTTCTGCCCTTGAAAACATAGTTTATTCACCTCCATCACCCTCTTCCTGATCTCTGTAACCACCTTGTTGTCATAAAGACTCTTGAGGAGCCGGAAAGTGTTGCCTCCTCCTACAAGCACACACTTCAGTTAAGCGTCTCCACGACTCTGACCAAACAGAACTGGACCAGGTACAAAAGGGAATGAGGAAAAGATGCAATGGGGAGAACGATAGTTCTCAGACCTCACCTATAAAAATGCCTTCAGCCTTTTGGACTGCGTCGACTGGGTCTGCAGCCTCATGGATGCTGTCCACCTCATAACCTGCAGGCACAAATTCAGCTGTATGTTCAACGCAACCCTGCTCTGTTAGAACATACTTCCACTCATCTTACAACTTCACTGGTCGGGTGTCTTCCATCTTCCTCTTGACCAAACCCCAGAGATTCCCTGTGGCTTTTTCCACAAGAGGCACAGAACTTTGGTCAGTTTAGGCAGGTGCAAAGTCCTGATACAAAAAATACATCCGCATCTCTACAAAGCTCCATGACGTGCTCCAAAAGTTCTTGGTAGGTAGCTGTGCTGACTTTGGACTTGACAAACCCTTGAGGATCAACATCAGCAGAAGACGTGGCTCCCATACAAACGCTTGGATTCTGTTTCTCGCCTCTCTTCCTTCAGAGACTGGGACGCTGATTTCCAAATGAAATGTAAATTTATTTTATCTGAAAAGAGAACTTTGGACCTCTGAGCATCAACCTGGTCCTTTTGTCTTCCGTCCAGGTAAGATGCTAGTGATGTCTCTGGTGCAGGAGTGGCTGGACACAACAAGTGGGACTGTTGTAGTCCAAGTCCTGTATCTGTGTGTGTGTGTGTGTGTGTGTGTGTGTGTGTGTGTGTGTGTGTGTGT
>NC_056510.1:42777074-42792118 GCF_014905685.2 Nematolebias whitei | reverse complement strand
TGTGTGTGTGTGTGTGTGTGTGTGTGTGTGTGTGTGTGTGTGTGTGTTTTCATCCTCTGTGCTGTTACTGCCAAACTGAAGAGAAATAAAAGTATGAACTACATCACTAATGCCCCTTTTCCATTAGTACCGGTACGGGCCGACTGGACCCTACTTGGCCCGGTTCTGAGGCTTTTCCATTAGTACCAGTACTTAGCACCTGTTACTATTTTCAGTACCCTTGGCTCTGTGGTTCTAACCCGAACGAAGAGGTACTAAAACGTGACGTCAGAACACTGACGGTCACTGATTGGTCGGGGGCGGAGTCGGGGGCGGAGTCACTGGATCCTTCAGAAACTTTTCAAAACAATGATCCGCCATTTGCAATTTCTCGGACTGGAGCAGCGGCTGGACTTATTTTAAAGATTTTAAAAACAATACTGACAACATCTTGGTTTAATGCCGACGTGCTGGCGTTTTTTGTGCTTGGTGGCCAACGATATAATTCAGAGCAAGCTGGATGGAGCTCTGCTGGTGTACCCCGATCCTCCCTCCGGAGCCTCAGAGCGCCAGGCTGGGCAGGGCATCATCTCCCTGGCTCCGAGTTCCACTGGTCACAGCGGAAGATTCTTCATGTGCTGACTCGGAGGCTCTGGTTCCGGATACCAGCCTTGTGTGCTCAGAGCTCCGTAGGTCACTGCGAAGTTGGAGATGGGGACTCGCAGAAGGCCGTTGCGAGACCCCGGCCGCGCGTAATCATGAAGGACGAATCCCGATCCCACCCGGCAGTCAGGCGGACTGGACAGTCTGGGACGGACTGTGGAAGCGATTTTTAAATAAACTAATTTTTTTTTTTTATACAAAAAAATGTTTTAAAAAATTGCTGAAGTGATTAAAAAAAAAGGTTTGTTTTTTTTAACACGTAAAATGTTTTTTAAAATCGCTTCCACCGTTCGTCGCAGACCCGTCTCTGTCCGCCTGTCTGCGCGGGTCGGGCCTTCATGATTACGTGAGGTTGGGGTCTGGCAACGGCCTCTGTGAGTCACCAGCTGAGCTCTGAGCTGGGAAGATGACGCCTGCCCGTCCTGTCTCCGGAGGAGAGGATCGTGTGAGACCAGCAGAGCTGGTCATAAAAAAAATTAAAAAAAATAATATTATATATATATATATATATATATATATATATATATATATATATATATATATATTCTTTTAGCATTGAAGATTAAAAAAATAAAATAAACTGTGCCAGCTTTATCATGAAATCCTGTTTTCACTTTAATTTAAGGCATTTTGGGTTTTCATGAGCTGTATGCCATAATCATCAGTATTAAAACAATTAAAGACCTGAAATATTTCAGTTGGTGTGCAATGAATCTGAAATATATGAAAGTTTCATTTTTATCATTACATTATGGAAAATAATGACCTTTATCACAATATGCTCATTTTTTGAGAAGGACCTGTATAAAACACTTTGACCTACAAAACAAAAATGAATAAAACAATTTATGCAGATTATTATTATTTTTTATCAAAATGAGGAAGTCCAGATCAATGAGCACATTCATCGATAAAACTAAAAAAAATGTCAACATGTAAGCAGAAAGAGGAGCAGGTAACCCTCTCGCTTTGAGTTACTCTTTGTCACCTGCGTGCTGTGGGTGACAAACGTCCAGATCATCAAAAAACAGCAGCTTAACTGAGGAGGTGAATTAATTTTGTTAGCAAAGAACAGTCCTAACATTTATTAAACATTACTTCTGTAAACTGTGCTTTGACAAACAATCAATAAAACTAAAACATTTTGTCAACATAAAAGAGGAAAGAAGGGGCAGGTGTCGCTCGTGCTTGAGTTTACTCTTTGTTGCATGTGCTGTGAGTGACGTCCAGAGCGCATGGACATGAAAAGTCCAGAGCGCATGGACATGAAAAGTCCAGAGCGCATGGACATGAAAAGTCCAGAGCGCATGGACATGAAAAGTCCAGAGCGCATGGACATGAAAAGTCCAGAGCGCATGGACATGAAAACAGGAGCGGAGGACGGAGGAGGTGACGGTCGGAGTTTATTTATCGTGTCAGCAGCAGAGGAGAGACATGGTTCATGCATGGCCCCCAAAATGACAAGGCAGCCATATTTGTTCATAACTTTATTATTAGGAATGCACACGACAAAATGAGAATGGTGAAAAAAAAAAAATACTCCCTGCGGCAAAAAAAGCATGTTTTCTAGGGTCACACGCCCCCCCCCCCCCCCCCGCATTGCCCCGGACCCCCCAGGGGGGCACGCCCCACTATTTGAGAAGGACTGCTTTAGTGATTCAATTTAATTCAATTCAGTTTATTTCTAAAGCTCCAAGTCACAACAGAATCGTCTCAGGGACTGAACAGAAACATTCATATACAAAATAATAATTAAGCATTATTCATCTGAGGAGCAGCTCTGAGTTTAACTCTCATCTTGAACCAGCATGAAGGCGACAGTGGAAAGAAAAAACTCCCTCATGAGGAAGAAACCTTTAACAGAACCAGCTCAGGACAAGCGGACCATCTGCTTCAACCGGCTGGGTTTGAGAGGAACAGATACACAATGGCAGATCAAGACTCATGTTAAGATAGAAATAGTATCAAATGAAAACTATTAAATTGTAACAATTCATTTAAAGAAATTAGGTCAATTTGTCCTCCAGTAGTCTAGCTTAAGTAAGCTTAATTCAAATTCCAATTCAAAAATACTTTATTAATCCCAAAGGGAAATGAATTGTTGTTGTAGCTCATCCTGGTTTCATTAGAGTTGTTCTATATGCTGATAGTTTTGGGCAGGAAGGATCTCTTGTAGCAGTCCGTCCCATAACAGATCCGAAGAAACTGGCTGCAGATGCCAATCCATCCACCCAGACCCAGCAGACCTCTCGTCCTCGTAAGACAGCATAACAAGCCAACCCTAACTACAGGATTTATCAAAAAGAAACGTCTTAAGTCCGATCAAAAACTGGATAATGTGTCAGCCTCACGGACAGAAACTGGAAGTTGGTTCCACAAGAGAGGAGCCTGAGAACTGAAAGATCTTCCTCCCATTCTGCTTCTGGAAACTCTAGGAACCACAAGTAAACCTGCAGTCTGAGAGCAAAGTGCTCTGTTAGGAAAATATGGAAAAATAAGATCTGTAATACAGTAGTCCCTCATTTATCATGGGGGATCTGTACCCTGATGCCCCACGATAAGTAAAAAACCACAAAGTAGGAATAATAATACAAGAAGTAGTTTATTTTGGTATATATATATATATGTGTGTGTGTGGGGGGGGGGGTGTAAAGACGTTTTAAACCCTTCCCACACTCATGCAATATTCTAAACAATGCTTCTAAACTATAAACGCTCTAAAAGACACAGCACGTCATGATTTCAGCTCCCTGCCTCCTCTGCTCTTTGCCACCTGCAAGCGCTCTTGGCCGCGCCCACTTTTCTGCTCTGCATGGTGAACAGCTGATCAGCTGCAGCAGGAAGTTTATCCTGTAGTATGGGCTGCACAAAGGTGCAGGAGGTGCTAGACAATTTAAAATAATTTATTTTAGATACAAGTTTCATGCTGATTGTGCAGCTCATCCATCAATCAGCCAATTGTGTATCATGTCCACTCTCATTTTGAAAAACCGTAATAGAATGAGTCTGCGATAAACGAACCACGAAGTAGCGAGGGACAACTTTATAAGATGGAGCTAGGTTGTTGAGAGTTTTGTAGGTTAGAAATAAGATTTTGAATTCAATTTTGGACTTGACAGGGAGCCAGTGGAAAGAAGCTAAAACTGGAGAGATATGATTGTAACTTACCTTTCTAATTTTTGTTTTGTCATAAATTGGTTCATAAGTATTTATTATTCTGTTGCATCAATGACACAGCCAAGGCTTTTATTTTGAAAGGCATAGAACGACAACATGTCTTAAATTAAGTGTTGCAAACCGTACAGCACAGGCACAAACCACAGGCGTGAACTCCCATGTGTAGAGAGAAAGAGTGCTGCACAGTTAAAAGGAAAAGGTGCATTATTAAGGTGTTATTTTAAGCTGGTTGATGAGGGAACAAGGTTGGTACTGAAGTTTTGTTTTTAAATGTACATTTAATTATATTTCACAGAGTACTGTATATACGTTGCTACTAAGCGCAATGGTTTAGTTTTGCCCACTAGATGGGGCTCATGTCCTTTAGTAATTTATTCATGTTTTATAATGCAAAGGGTTACAAGCTTCAATATTGTATGTTATATAAAATCACAGAAAGTTGTAATATGGTGTGTCTTGTTTTTTTTTTTACAGGAAAGGTTAAAGGCAACATACTGTTTTGAGTTACTAATAGCATTTTTATTTTGTATATATTGTAGATATTACGGTGTGTTCACATGCAAGGCTGTTCAATAAAGGGATTGTGAACCATCAGTTTGAGAGACCATCTTTTCAACCGGGGGACACTACAGTAAGAGCTTGACCCCAAGCTGAGAAGAGCTTCACCCACACTCAGCATCAACCACTCAGTGAGAGCCACTTCAAGGTTCCAGCTCCACGGTTCCAATTCAATTCATCCATCCATTATCTTCGGCTTATTCCAAAGTCAGGTCGCAGGGGCAGCAGCTTGAGCAGGGAGGCCCAGACATCTCTTTCCACAGCCACCTCTTCCAGCTCTTCTGGGAGGATACCAAGGTGTTCCCAGGCCAACCAAGAGACTTAGTCTCTCCAGCGTGTCCTGGACCTTCCCAGGGGTCTCCTCCCAGTTGGACATGCCCGAAACACCTCTCTAGGGAGGTGCCCAAGAGGCATCCTTACCAGATGCCCGAACCACCTCAACTGGCTCCTCTCGACGTGGAGGAGTAGCGGTTCTACTCCAAGTCTCTCCTGAATAACTGAACTTCTCACCCTACCTCTAAGGGAGAGTCCAGCTACCCTGCGGAGAAAACTAATTTCAACCGCCTGTATCCGCAATCTCATTCTTTCGGTCACTACCCAGAGCTCATGACCATAGGTGAGGGTAGGAACATAGACCGACCGGTAAACAGAGAGCTTTGCCTTACAGCTCAGCTCTCTCTCTTCACCACAACAGACCAGTACAGAGTCTGCAATACTGCAGATGCTGCACCAATCTGTCTGTCAATCTCACACTCCATTCTTCTCTCACTTGTGAACAAAACCCCAAGATACTTGAACTCCTCCACTTGAGGGAGAACCTCACCCTCGACCTGAAGAGAGCAATGCAGCCTTTTCCGGTTTAGAACCATGGCCTCAGATTTGGAGGTGCTGATTCTCATCCCAGCCGCTTCACACTCGGCTGTGAACCACTCCAGTGAGAGCTGGAGATCACGGCACAATGACGCCAGCAGGACCACATCATCTGCAAAGAGCAGAGGCCACCTAACTGGAAACCCTCTGCCAGTTGGCTGCACCGAGAAATTCTGTCCATAAAAGGTATGAACAGAATCGGTGACAATGGACAACCCTGGCGGAGTCCAACTCCCACCCTGAAGGGGTCCGACTTACTGCCGGCAATGCGAACCAAACTCTCAAACCGCTTGTATAGGGATGAACAGCCCGTAACAATGGGCCTCTAATCCCATACTCACGGAGCACCCCCCACAGTGTACCCCGAGGAACACGGTTGAATGCCTTCTCCAAGTCCACAAAACACATGCAGACTGGATGGGCAAACTCCCATGACCCCTCAAGGACCCAAGTGAGGGTAAAGAGCTGATCCAGTGTTCCACGGCCAGGACGGAACCCACATTGTTCCTCCTTGATCTGAGGTTCGACCAACGATCGGACTCGCTTCTCCAGTACCCCTGAATAGACCTTACCAGGGAGGCTAAGGAGAGCGATGCCCCTATAATTAGTGTACACCCTCCGGCCCCCCTTTGTGAAGAGGGGAACCACCACCCCAGTCTGCCAGTCCAGTGGCACTGCCCCTGATGTCCATGCGACGTTGCAAAGGCATGTCAGCCAAGACAACCCCACAACATCAAAAGCCTTAAGGAAATTAGGGTGAATCTCATCCACTCCTGGAGCCCTGCCACCTCTGAGCTTTTTAACTATCTCAGCAACCTCAGCCATGGTTATGGACGGATCAACCCCAAAGTCCCCCGACTCAGCTTCCTCCATGGAAGACATGCTGGTGGGATTGAGAAAGTCGAGAAATATTCCTTCCACCTCCCGACGACATCACTGGTTGAGGTCAACAAAAGCCCACCTTCACTGAACACAGTGTTAGTAAAGTGCTGCTTTCTCCTCCTCAGCCACCTAATGGTTTGCCAGAATCTCCTCAAAGCCAACCAAGAGTCTCTATCCAAGGTCTCACCGAACTCCTCCCACATTTGAGCTTTTGCCTCAGCAACAGCCAAGGCTGCACACCGCTTGGCCCTCCGGTACTCCTCAGCTGCCTCCAGAGTCCCACTGGCTAACAAGGCCCGATAGGACTCCTTCTTCAGCTTGACAGCCTCCCTAACCCGGGGTGTCCACCACCGAGTTCGTGGATGACCACCGCGAGAAGCACCGACAACCTTGCAGCCACAGCTTAAGGCAGCTACCTCAACAAGCGAGGTGTGGAACATGGTCCACTCAGACTCAATGTCCCCCACCTCAGCTGGTGGAATAAGGTCCAACCCCTCTCAAGGAGATCAGTTCCAGAGCCCATGCTGTGCATCGAGGTGAGCCCAACTATATCTAGACCTCTCAAACTGGCGCACAGGCTCAGGCTCCTTCCCTACCAGAAAGGTTACATTCCATGTCCCAAGAGCTAGCTTTGGTAAGCCAGGGTCAGAGTGCCAAGGTCCTCACCTTCAGCCACTGCCCATAGTATCATGCACCTGACTTTTATGACCCTTCCTGCAGGTGGTGGGTCCACAAGAAGTCCAATTCAATTCAATTCAATTCAGTTTATTTACATAGCGCCATATCACAACAAGTTGTCCCAGAGCACTTTACAGAAACATTCACATACATAGAAAAGACAATTAGTAAAGTTCTCTATCTAAGGAAGCCAGCAGACTCATTGAATCTTCACTTCATCACAGTCTCCCATCCTGAGCAAGCACAATGGCAACAGTGGAAAGGAAAAACTCTCTTTTAAAGAGGAAGAGGAGCCTTCATGCTCCGTTCATCAAAGGAGGCCTACAGAAAAGATGCAAGCATATCAGGAAGAGGAGGTCCATAGAAAGGAAAAACGGCTTCTCAGAGTTTATGATGAATGGAAAAAACAAGTACGTACAAGAGGAGAACAATTAAAAGGAGATATAACAAACAGTCAAATTGCAAAGTTGCACATGAAAGAATCTCAGGTGTATATGATTATGATAATGACAAGGTGAAGATAATTCTCCGTGAGCTTTTAGATCCAGACTATGCTAAATCTATTTACAGTTCCTCGGTCGCGCATTCAAGTAAACACTCTACTGCTAGTAAGTCATACTCTGCAAGGTCAGTAGTAGCTGTAAAAAAAAAGAGGTTCAAGTCAAGTTAAGTCAAGTCAGATTTATTTATAGAGCACATTTAAAACAGAAACTGTTACCAAAGTGCTTAACAAAAATATCACATCATCAAATAAAAAGTAGCAAGATATATTTACAGCACATGGAATAAAAATATAAACCGAAAACATAATTAAAAACAATGAAATACTAAATCAGATCACGTTGTGTCAAAAGTCAAGGAAATAATAACAAAAAGCATAAACTCAGTCAGAAACAATGAAATACTAAATCAGATCTGATGACCTTGTGTTAAATAGGAATAATAACAAAAGCATAAACAGAATCAGCATCAATGAAAAACTAGATCTAAATCCAATCACCCTGTGTTAAATGTCAGTGAGTATAGATGTGTTTTTAGGAGAGATTTAAAAGCAGAGACTGAGGTGGCCTGTCGAATGTTGATGGGTAGATTGTTCCAAAGTTTAGGGCCCACGACTGAGAACGCTCGATCTCCTCTGAGCTTCAGCCTGGTTTTTGGTACGGCCAAAAGCAGCTGGTCTGATGATCTCAAAGCCCGAGAAGGAGCATAAGGATGAAGAAGGTCAGAGAGGTATGAGGGTGCAAGGCCGTTAATGCACTTGAATGTCAGCAGGAGAATTTTAAAATCAACTCTGGCACGTACAGGAAGCCAGTGAAGAGAGGACAGAACCGGAGTAATGTGCTCAAACCTGTGAGTTCCTGTTAGTAGCCGAGCTGCAGCATTTTGTACGAGCTGGAGACGTGAAAGTGAAGCCTGACTAACCCCAACATAAAGCGAGTTACAGTAGTCCAGCCGGGTTGTAATAAATGCATGGACTAGTTTTTCAAGGTCGGATCTGGACAGAACGGACTTAAGCTTTGCTATCTGCCTTAGCTGAAAGAAGCTTTTTTGTAGAACAGAGTTGATCTGTTTATTAAACTTAAAGTCAGAGTCTAACACTACCCCGAGATTGGTAACCGACTGCTTTAGATGTGGCTGAAGGGAGTGCAGGTTTACAGGATCAGTGACAGTGGTAGAGCTTGGGTTAAACACAATGACCTCAGTCTTCTGATCATTAAAACTCAAGAAGTTTGCAGCCATCCAAGTCTTGATGTCATCAAGACATTTTAGCAAAGGGTGGATGGAGCAGGAACTGTTTGGTTTTAAAGGCAGATAGATCTGAGAATCATCGGCGTAACAGTGAAACAAAATACCATGTTTCCTCAGGATTGACCCCAAGGGGAGCAGATACAATGAGAACAGAAGGGGTCCAAGAATGGAGCCTTGTGGGACCCCACAGGAAAGAGGGACAGAAGCAGAAAAATGATTGTCAAAGTTAACACAGAAACTCCTGTCACCCAGATACGAACGGAACCATTCTAGCGCCACCCCTGTAATCCCAACCCAGTGTTCTAGCCATGACATAAGGATGCTGTGATCAACAGTGTCAAATGCAGCAGTAAGGTCGAGGAGTACCAGGATCACAGACTGACCAGAGTCATTCGCTAGCAGAATGTCATTACAGACCCTTACTAAAGCTGTCTCGGTGCAGTGTAGTTGTTTAAATCCTGACTGAAAAATCTCAAAAATTCCATTTACATTCAAAAACCTGGTTAGTTGACTAAAAACTATTTTCTCCAAGATTTTAGAAAGAAATGGAAGTTTTGAGATTGGCCTGAAGTTTGAACAAGCTGCAGGGTCAAGTCTGGGTTTTTTAATTAATGGAGTTACCACTGCATGTTTTAAAACATCAGGGACCACACCTGTAGCCAAACTGCTGTTAATAATGGCAAGAACAGAGGGTCCAGTTGATGGTAGAACCTGTTTAAAAAATGCAGCAGGGATGGGATCAGCAGGGGAGCCTGAGGGTTTCATGAGACCAACTACATCATTTAAAAATTAGAGTGAGATGGTTCAAAGTGACTGAAGACTGCAGAGCAGGGGACAAGAACTGAAGGGTCGGCTGTGGAGTGTGGAATTGATGACCTAATCGACTCAACCTTTTCAACAAAATGCCTGACAAACTTATTACAGGTGTCAACAGAGGCCTCAATGGTGGCAGACTGAGGCACGTTTAGAATGGTGTTAATGGTGTTGAAAAGAACGTGGGGGTTGTGACTGTTTGAGTTGATAATTTTTGAGAAATATTTGTTTTTCTCCTGTTTAACGATGGTCTGATAGGCTTTCCAACATGATTTTAACATCTCAAAAGACACCTGAAGTTTATCTTTTTTCCATCTACGCTCAGCTCTCCTGCACAGGCGTCTTGCCTCTCTTGTGGTCTCATTTACCCAAGGGTGGGGCGTGCGTTTTCGATTCCTGAGCTTTAACGGGGCGACTGAGTCCAGGATCTGTACACAAACCTCCTGATGCTGAGAAAGCAACTCCTTTGTAGTAAGACCCGCAGAGAGTTCAGAGTCTGAAACAGAATTACCTGCAAAGATGGAAGAGAAGAGTGTGGCGGTGGAAGGGTTAAAAATCCTACAGGGTTTGGGTGTGGGGGGATGTGCAGGTTCACAAATCAAAGAGGTGTTGAATAAAACCGGTTTGTGGTCAGAACAAACAGTGTCACCAATTTCTAAATCAGAAACAGACAAACCATGCTTTAAAACTAAGTCAAGAGTGTGGCCCTGCTGGTGAGCCGGACCAACAACACTCTGCACAAAGTTAAAGGACTGGATGAGGTCTAGAAAGTCCTGAGCTAATGGTTTATCAGGGCAGCACACGTGGATATTAAAGTCTCCTAAAATCAAAACCCGATCATATTGGAGCAGAACACCAGTTAGAAAGTCAGAGAGTTCATTTAAAAACTGTTTATGGTATCTGGGGGGTCTGTAAAAAATAGCACACAGAACTGGGTTGGAGCGGCCCAGCTCACAACAGAGCAGTTCAAAACTTGAATAATTAGCTGAACATGGAGCTGTCTGCAGTGCAAATGTTTCTTAAAAACAGCCAATAATCCTCCACCACGACCAGTTGTCCTTGGAGCATTGAAAAAAGAACAATCCAGAGGCAGTAATTCCAGAAAAACACTGAACTCACCAGGGCAGATCCAAGTCTCAGTGATGAAAAGAAAGTCCAGTCGGTTGCAGCAGAAAAAGTCATTCAAAATAAAAGTTTTATTAGCCAGCGATCTGGCATTTATCAGGGCCATCCTCGTAGAATCCACCACAGGAGGAGATGGTTGCAGTGTCCAGTCCAGCGGCCTCAGATTTGCAGAGTTAGACGCGCGCCTCCGGCAGGAAACCCAGCCGCGCACAGGCCCAATGTGATGACGAGACCCCGACAGCGGGACCAGACAGCACGCCACAGGATCTGTACAGCGCCAGGATCGGAGGTGAAAACGCTTACCATCAGCTGGAGAGGATGATTCAGAGGCAGCAAGTAGGGCTTTCAGTTTCACCAGCCGGCCAGCGCGTTTTCCACGGCGTCTGGAGCGATGTCTCCGGGGAGGCAGGTGCGCGCCTCGCTGCAAGTAAGCAGGCACGTCCGCCAGGAGCGGGGGGACAGTGGGGGTCCAGAGTTACGCTCATAATGATCAAAATAAGCGACGTTGGTGCCACAAAGTTGAAGATCCAAAAGTTGTTTTCGTTCATACACCAGCAGAGCGTTGACTTCACAGATGAGAAATGAAAAAAACACCAAAAATACGAACACCATCAGCAGAGGTGGATTGCAAGCCATGTACACAGGCGCCATCTTACTGTAAGTAGTAAGAGGGTAAGAGGTTGCATCAGAATTAGCAGCCAAAGAAGTAGCGTATGAGGCATTATACGGGGGAGTGGTGGCGCAGAGGTTAGAGAAGGTGGGCCTGTGATCAGAAGATCGCCGGATCAAGCCCCGGTCCCGACAACATCTAAAATGTGGGTGGGGTAGGTGAAGCACCCACACCTGCCCCCACCCTCATTCGCCCCACCTTGGGCCAATGAGCAAGGCCCATAACCCCCATCTGCTCCTTAAAAAGGTCTCCCTTGAAAATGAATTCTCGTGGCTCAATGAGACTACCTGTATAAATAAAGGCTAAATGAAAAAAAATATTAGACGAGGAAAAATATAAGGAAGAAATCAACTTTTAGAGGAAAGGCAAAGAAAGGAGCTTGAATATCAAAAACGTGAGTTAGAAAGACTAAAGGCTGAAAAGGAGTTGAAGGCTGCATGAGCTAGAACAGGGGTGGGCAATTATTTTTTCCATGGGGCCACATGAGAAACAACAAATATTGTGGAGGGCCTGCACAAATGACTTTTTCATTCAACCTTTATTTAGACAGGTAAATCCCATTGAGCCTCGAGGACTCATTTACAAGAGAGACCTGATTTCAACTTAACTCAATACTGCATAATAATAGTATTTCATTATTAAAAGCAGTACATAGCACTGTTTTAACAAGCTGGTAAGAGTATTTGTTATGATTAAGCAACGAAAAAGCGCGGTTTCCTTACAAAAAAGTCATTTATTCAATTAAATTTCCCAGTACAATGGTAAACTGTTAACATTTTTACCATTTGTGACGTTATATTAATGATCATTTTCAGTCACATTCACCCCAAAACTCATTTTGAGTTTTATATACTGCTGGAAAAAGTTCTTAGCTTTGTAAATATATCACAATATTGTCTTTGTACTTCAAATATTATGAAACATCATATAATAGTGATCGTCACTGAACTGTGATTTCGAGTCCCGGTTCTTTACGTGCCTACATTTGTAGTCTAAACATCTCATTTGGTGTTTTTCAGTTCTTTTTTCTTGTTTAGTGAGAGAAGTTTAGTCTCTGTTGGGCTTTAACGGAAATGTTAAAGTCAGGTTGAAGGTCTAAGGTGGAGATGTGAAGCAAAGCTGACATCATCAGTGAGAGAGGATCTATATCTGGATTTGGTTAACTTCATTTGTTTACATATGTATTTTGTAATTCCCCTTACGGGGGCCGGTCAGAGTCAACCAAAGGGCCGCATGTGGCCCTGGGGCCGTACAATGCCCAGGTCTGAGCTAGACTAATGACTTATGATCAGGAAATAAATGGTAAATGGACTGTACTTATATAGCTCCTTTCTATCTTATCAAGATACTCAAAGCGCATTACACAACAATCTGTGCCTCATTGACCCATTCATACAGCACTCTACTAGATCTCTGCAAAGCTAATTGAACAAATCATTCTAAAGAGACTAATCAGTGATTTATCACATTCATACACCGATGGGACACACATCAGAGGCTATAAGAGGTTCAGTGTCTTGCCCAGGGACACTTCAGCATGTGACTGCTGTTGGATTCGAACCCCCCAACTCTCGCATTGGAGGACGACTGCTCTAACCACTCAGCCACAGCCGCCAGCAGTGTTCACACTGTTGACTTTAGCAGAGCAGCTCAGAAGGCCCCCACAGTTTCTGCTCCCATTCAAGTTCCTAACAGTAATGTAGTCACCTCATCTCCACAAGCAGGTGTCTTTTATTTAGCCCAAGCAGTACAGGACAGTGTATCCATGGACAGATTGCCAATGCCAGAGCCCTTCAAGTTCACAGGTGACCCAATACAGTTCAATGAGTGGAAAGCTTCATTTGCTGCACTCATCGATAAAAGGAACATCTCACCTGCTGACAAGCTGCACTACCTTAAGAAATATGTAGGAGGTTCAGCTCAACAAACACTTGATGGGATCTACAGAAACGACAGTGACACATACAGAATGCATGGGAACGCCTCAACCAAAGGTATGGGCATCCATTTGTTGCACAGAAAGCGTTCAGATAAAGGCTGGCAAAATGGCCAAAGATACAAACAAAGGACTCTACAGGATTTAGGTCATTTGCTGATTTCATTCAAACATGTCAAAACAAGAGGCTATGCCACACATCGAAGGCTTAAACATTCTCATCAATTGTGAGGAGAACCAAAAACTTGTTCAAAAGTTACCAGACTGGGCAGCTGCGAGATGGAATCGTCAAACTACGCAGTTCATGAAAGAAAGTGGAAAGTTTCCCAATTTAAAGCATTTTGCAGAGTTTATATCCTTAGAAGCAGAAATCGTGTGCAACCCAATCACATCATTTCAGGCTCTCCACTCTACAGACTTTACTACAATCACTGGTAAAAGTTACCAAAAGGAAAAAAGGCCCACCTTCAGTGATCTACACACAGAGACTGAAAACACAAATCAAAGGTCAAAAATGTTAAACCACCATGCATGCTCTGTCAAGACAATGGACACAAACTTCACAATTGCCCACAGTTTAAAGGCAAATCACTTGAAGAACGAAGGAAATACATAAAGGATAAAAAACTGTAATGGCTGTCTCAAACCCGGACACAGTGCAAAGGACTGTTGTTACAGACTTGGCTGTGAAGTGTGTAAGAAAAAACAACCCACATGTCTGCACGACTTCAACTATGACAACGATAAATCAGCTATATATCCAATTCAGACCAACACAGAACAGGCTACAACTACCATGCCTCTCAAAGCAGAAACCAATGAACAGTACATATGCACGTCCATGACTGTACCAGTATGGGTTTCGTCAGAGCAACATTCAGGTACAGAAAAGCTTGTTTATGCATTTTTAGACACCCAAAGTGACAGTGTTCATTGACCAAGATGTGTGTAATAGTCTTAAAGCTAAGTCTACCCCAATAAGGTTAAGGCTCACTACAATGCATAGTAAAAATGCTATTATGCCAAGTGAACGTGTCTCAGGTCTCTAAAGCCTGGTATCCACAGGTCTGGTTCTTGTTGTAGCCTGTTGTGTCCGGTTCTAGTGGGACCTCTATTTTTGTGTCTCCACTTTGCCTATAGTTCCCGTTTAGTGGGCGGATTGTTCACCTCTAGTGGGCGGATTATTAATATCAACGCACCTTACCAGCTGGTGGCGGTAGTGCTACATTAAGCTCTTTTCTAAGCACCACTAACATGTATTAGAAGAAGAGCTGGAAAACAACACACAACCAAAATGGATGACCTCGATGACCTTGAAGCAGAACCAGCCGCACAGCCCGTCCTGGTCTCTGTCCCACAAGATGGAGAGCAGGGCCGAGGTGTCAGAGATGCTCTGATGGAGTACCTCATGAGCTGTAACTTATCCTAATTCCACCCCTTAATCTTTTTTACCTCCCCAGCCTTCCTTAGATACAAGTGAACGTTAAAGTGTTGATTTGAAAATAAACATGGATTAATAATTATTCGTTTGTTTAATGTACAGACATGCCTTATTACCAGGTTCGTGTAAAAATGGCAAAACAAACACTGCTGCTGTGCTTCTATCACATATGCTGCGTTTTTTAGTGGCTGTAGTTTTAGAAAAACTGTATACTCCTTAATTTTTGTTTTTAACAAAGAACCAAAACCTACAACAAGAACTTTATATTTGTTTATGCATATACACATTAATCTATTTTAATATTTATATATATATATATGTCTTCAGCCAGAGACTTCTTCAGATCCCTTGTAAGACAGACGCTACAAGAGATCCTTCCTGCCCACAGCATCAGCATCTAGAACAACTCTTTAATGAAACCAGGATGATGAGTTACATTTAATTTCCCTCTGGGATTAATAAAGTCTTTTTGTAATTTGATTTGTATCTATGTATGTATATAT
>NC_056510.1:42771501-42776974 GCF_014905685.2 Nematolebias whitei | reverse complement strand
ACAACCTCAGCTGGAGCAACAACACCACCAGCCTGATCAAGAAAGCTCATCAGAGACTCTACTTCCTCAGACGGCTGAGGCGAGCTGGTCTGGGAAGCTCAGTCCTCACCTCCTTCTACAGGTGTGCAGTGGAGAGCATCCTGTGCTCCAGCATCAACGTGTGGCATGGAGGCTGCACAGCTGCAGAAAGAAAAGCTTTGCAGAGAGTGGTGAAGGCTGCACAGAAGATGTTGGAGTCAGTCTCCCCACCATCACAGACATCTATACCTCCAGATGCAGGAAGAGAGCCACCTGCATCATGAAGGACCCCACTCACCCAGCACACACACTTTTTGCCCCACTCCCCTCAGGAAGGAGGTTGAGGAGCATTAAGTGTAGAACCACTAGACTGAGGAGCAGCTTCTACCCTGAGGCTGTTAGACTCATGAATCTCTAACTAGAATAATCACTGTGAAAAATCACATCATGTGGGGAGTGGTGGCACAGAGGTTAGAGAAGGTGGGCCTGTAATCGGAAGATCGCCGGTTCAAGCCCCGGTACCGACAACATCAAAAATGTGGGTGGGGTAGGTGAAGCACACACACCTGCCCCCACCCTCATTCGCCCCACTCTGAGCCCATGAACAAGGTCCTTAACCCCCATCCGCTCCTTAAACAGGTCTCTCTTGAAAATGAGTTCTCATGGCTCAATGAGACTACCTGGATAAATAAAGGGTCAATGAAAAAAAAAGAAAAAAAAAATGTTGCTGCTGATCTGTTTCATGTTGCTGCTGATCTGTTTCATGTTGCTGCTGATCTGTTTCATGTTGCTGCTGATCTGTTTCATGTTGATGTGTTCATGCGTGCACATCTGCTCACACAGACTCATGTTCATGTTCGTGCTGATGTTCAATGTTTTTATGTTATGAGTGCTTAGTGTATATTTAGTTGATGTTTTTCTTAGTTCATATCTTAGATGTTATTATTGTTTTTATTTTACATTTTATTGTTGGATGTAACTGGGACCCTGTGAAGATTATTTCACTCCACCACATGTACCACATGAGATGCGAATGACAATAAAGAATCTCTGACTCTGACTTTTTCAACAAAGATTGATCAAATAAAATGAATAAGCCTCACAAATCCACATAACACCCTCACAGAAATGTTCTGATGTGTTAAAAGCACACGCTTGCATCATGCTCTGTACTGCTACGACAACAACAGAACGATGTGATCGGTCTCACCCAGAGTCCTGAACTTGTCCCTGGCCGTCTTCGTGTAGGCGTCTTGGTCATGGAGCGCATAAGGCACAAAGAGCACGCGCTTCACATCCCTGGAACAAACAACCAAATAAACGAGCATGTTTCAATATGGCTAACATAAGTTGTATTCTTAGATTTGGTTAGTTAGTTTGTCGATAGTTATAGAAGTCAGTATTCCTTTTGTACCTAAAGTATTGAGTTTGTAACATAAATAACATTAGACTTTCAGAAATAAATCTAGTTTTTCACACCAGCTCAGACTGGGTGGTCTCTCTGGGCTGCAACTGTTTGGAGACAGATGAAACCAGTCTCATTAAATCCTGAGTGATTGCAACCTGAAAGCTCACGTGCACGTGTCAGAGCTCTGTTGCTCCTGAAAGAGTTTTAACAGCGAAGACTCTGTGACCATTAGAGAAAGAAAAGTGTTGCACAGTTAAAAATAATTTTAAAACTTAAGTTTAGCGACAGGACTGCGACCCCAGAGAGACGCCCCCCTTTAGCCCACTTCCGGTTTTTGAAACCTACGCTCCGAAGAAGGTGGAGATGTGCTGCTGACAGTGGTCCAGGTAGCCGCTGCCGTGCAGGGTGGAGTTGGACACCAGCAGGAGTCTCCTCTTCATCTCTGGACGTCTCACAGAAACTGCTTGTGGTCTGCACGAGTCGCTGCACACGGAGTCCAGAGGTCATGGTCCAGGCATGTTTCACGCTCCGGTCACGTGACTGTCAGCAGATGACTTCCGGGTTCTGCTTTTCTCCAGACACAGCCACTGCTTACTTTATTTCTCTATTTATTTCACTAGATGGGTTTTATTTCGCTTCAACGGGCGACTGCTGGTACCTTTTGCCGGTTTTGTCAAAATAAAAGCCGCCATCTTACACTTAGCGCTGTCACAATAAAAGTTGTGTGCGGATCGATACTAAAATACCGATGCCGCCCGGGTCTCCTATCGATACTTCTGACACTTCATATCATTAACAGGAAGATGGTGGAAAGTAACTAAACTATTGAGATCTTGTCTAAATGATACACGGTTGGTGGGAACTACTTTTTCTTCCACCTGAGTAAGTGTGTGAGTCTCTCAGTCTGTAGACACAGAGTTGAACAGAGTCATGTGGAGTTATTTCATCTCCAGAAACAGAAGCAGTTTGTGGAAAATCTGTAAAAAGATGTAGCAACACAATAAACCTTATAAAACACTTCTGGTTAAATCACAACACAGAATATGAGGCATTGATCAGGTGGACAGAGGAGGAGAGCAAAAAGTCAGGTGCTGCTGCCCTGGAGGAGTTCCTCAGGGCTGTAGAACTATCCAGGTACAGAGGGAGGAATTTCCTCATGTTTTGTATGATGTCCAGTTATTTTCTTTTGTTTTAAGCTCAGACTAAATGAGGCCACTGCATCAACATACTCCTGAGTTTAAAATAAATCAATTACTTTGTCTTGCATTCTTTATGCAACGTTGATTTGAATACACGCTTTTTTAGGTTTACCTGAGACATTAGGCACATTTGTACAAAGTATCTACATCGATACCGCTGCTGGATTTACCCGGTATCGTATCGGACCAGAAAATCCTGGTATCTAACAACAGTCAAAGTCTAACTATCAGAATAAAAGTCTTTCATTTAAATTAAGTCTCTAGAAAAACATCGTCAAATTCAAAATGCTTGTTTAAAATTTTTCATGTTATATCAAAATGGAAGACTTCTTTCTAAACAAAAGTATTTTTAGTTTTATCCAAAAGGAGCTGTGTACTTATAATTTTTTTGCGATCTACACTTCAGAATAAAACTAACAATTTTATTGTCTTTTATCAAAATACGGAAGTTGAGCTGACGTTTTGTTGTGACAATGACATTATTTTCTCTATGTCTGGGTTAATAATTAAAACAAATAATACAATGTGTTTTTTATTCTATCAGAATAAGAGTCTTCCCTTAAATAACCTGAAAAAAACACATACCAGTTTTCATTTTCTATGAGTTCAGTACATTAAAGTTGTTTTCTCATCGTCCATTTTTAACCAAACAATGTCTTATTTTTTCTATTAATATTAAAATACATAATTTCACTGTGAGATTTTTTTCAGAATAAAGGCACCCTTCTTTTTTTGTCATTTTTATTAAAATAAAAGTCCTCATATTTAGGCAAATACCTGAGTTACAGATTTTTCCCTTCTAGCTTTAAACAAAAAAATGAATGTTCTGTTTTTCTGTCTTCCAACCCAAAATAAATCTTTTTATAGACTAATAAAACACATCTGCTTGTTCTTCTGATTCAGTAAAAGCCATGCTGTTATTGCCCTGTATTTAGAATAAAAGCATTTTCTTTTCGGTTTCAATGGGAGCTTTAAATAACAATTTTACAAAACCATAAAAACTCGAACTTGCAGAGTTCTCTGGAAAGTTGAAAACAACATTAATCTTGTGGACGTAACGTATGAAGCTTAAAGAGTCCACGGAAATGCAACGGGATGTAAGGATGATCAGCGGAGATGAAGGCTGGCGGAGAAGAGAAGGAGAGTTCTGCCTTTAACCATTTACCTGTCGGGCTCTGTACTAAGACTCCTGCTGATTTCTTGTGCGTGAACTTAACCCTCCTGCTGCCTTTGGGTCAAAATCACCCCAGAGGCCTCAGGGCTGACGCGTCAATAAATACACAGTAAAGAGGTCAAACTTATTGAAAATGGTCGTTCTAATGAAACAAATAAACAGTAAAAACTTTTCATTCATTTGAAGTTAAACTGAATGATTTTGATTAAAGGGGTTGAAAAAGCTGGACTGAGCTGGTATCATTAAAATGATCAGAACAAAAGATAACATCAAAGCAAACGCTGAAGTTAGGTTAATAAAGTAGGTAAAACCAACATGAGTCAAACAGCAAGCTAGATAAGAGCAGCAAGAAAGAAACGTTGCTGAAAGCTAAAAGTGCTGAAACAGCTCAAATCTGCTGCTGTGCAGGGATCACCACATGCAGCAAGTGAGCTTTACATAAAAGATCTGGGGCGGCTGAGTGGTTAGAGCAGTCGGCCTCCAATGGAAGAGTTGTGGGTTTGAATCCACCAGTAGTCACATGCTGAAGTGTCCCTGGGCAAGACACTGAACCCCTCACTGCCTCTGATGTGTGTCCCATCAGTGTCTGAATGTGATGAAGCTCTGATTAGTCTCTTTAGAATGATTTGTTCAATTGTCTTTGTAGAGATCTAGTATAGAGCTGTGTGAATGGGTCAGTGAGGCACAGATTGTTGTAAAGAGCTTTAAGTATCTCCATAGATAGAAAGGAGCTGTACAAGTACAGTCCATTTAGCTGTTTCACACCAGATGTCCTTCCTGACTCAGCTGGAGCTCGATCCTGTGCCATCGAGATACTGCAGCCCAAACATGCAAGAAGTAGCTCAAAACAGAAATGTTCAGAATGGCTAAAACACGGGCTTTCATTCAACCTTTAAGTCACATTGAGCCTAGAAGACTCATTTACAAGTGAGCCTGTTTAGACAGACAAAAAGTAGTGAAACTGGACACATGTAGGAATTGGAGGCAAAACAATTCTTATCAGACTTTTTCTTCTTGGGTTATAAGTAGCAAAAGAGTAGCTGAAGACAAGAATGATAGAACTGTAGCTAAATGTTAAAACTAGCAAAAGAGTAAATAATCAGAACACCAGCTATAGAGTAGCTAAATGCTTACAACAGAAACACTACAGCACATTATACATTCATCAACAAACTATTGCATCACAAAACAGCAAAGGCCCGGAGAATCAAAGACCTTGTATAGCCTTTGACCTTGATTTATGACCTTGACTTCAAAGATGGCACATTGGCGCAGCTGGTAGAGCTGCTGCCTCTCAGTGAGAAGGCCGCCCGTTCAAACCCCAGCCGGGGGCCTTTCTGGGTGGAGTTTGCATGTTCTCTCCGTGCATGCGTGGGTTTTCTCCGGGTGCTCCAGTTTCCTCCCACAGACCAAAAACATGCATGTTAGGCTGATTGGTAACTCTAAATTGTCCCTAGGTGTGAGTGAGAGAGTGAATGGTTGTTTGTCTCGTTTGTCTCTATGTGTCCCTGTGATGGACTGGAGACCTGTCCTGGGTGTACCCCGCCCCTCACACAGTGATTGCTGGACATGGGCACCGGTGACCCCCGTGACCCAAAATGGAAGAAACAGGTAAAAATAATGGATGGATGGATGGATGTTTGGATGGATGTTTGGATGGATGGATGGATGGCT
>NC_056510.1:42765223-42771401 GCF_014905685.2 Nematolebias whitei | reverse complement strand
ATGGATGGATGGATGGATGGATGGTTGGATGGATGTTTGGATGGATGGATGGATGGTTGGATGGATGGATGGATGGAAGTTTGGATGGATGGATGGTTGGATGGATGGATGGATGTTTGGATGGATGGATGGATGGATGGATGGATGGACTTTAAAGCTGGAGTGATATAAATATTACACAACATGTTGTGTAATACGTGGTGGTAGAAATTTGTATCAAGTTTTGTGAAAGTATCTTGAGCGGATCAGAAGTTATGGGCGGGACAAAGACCTCGTTTTAAGCTTGACCTTTATTTGTGACCTTGACCTCGTGTGACACTCCATCTGATGATGATCCAGATGTGTATGAGGCTTTGATAAATTATCTTGAGCAGATCAGAAATGAAGTGTGGGACAAGAGAAAGTTTTCAAATGTACGGGAGGAACAGAACATGAGCTAAAGAGCAGCTAAAAGCTTCACATGAACTGTGTGAGCCCAAGAAGATTTAGAGGAACACAAAGTTGTTCAAAGATTTGATTGTTTTTCCTTCTAACAAGAAAAACATCTGTAAAGCTAAATACTTGAAAAAGTACAAAAGCTACAAAAATCTATGGTTGTTCTGAGTGAGCCGAACAGGAACAGCCGAAATACCTGAAAGTGTGATGACACTTTCTGACTGGTGGGAGCTAAACTGAGAAGGGTCTGAGATGCTGGCAACAGCTCTGAATATTTGGAGAACATTCTCCCAAATTGTTTGAACGTGTTTAAAATCCAGTCTGCAGCAGCATGGCTTGACCTTCAGCTGTTATTGAGTTTGTTTATTTCAGCTCATTTTGTCGTTGCACCTTCTCACACGAACTGAAAACATCATAGAGGATGTGCTGATGCTGAGATCAGTAAAACAGCTCAGAGGGACAGGACTGTTCATCACTGGAACAACTCTACACAGAAAATACAAAAGTTTTTGACCAACTCGTGCTTTTTCTGTTTCTCCCTCACGAGCCCTGAAGCAGGAGCGGACAGATGTGAGTTCTGGTTCTGGCTGTCCCACATGTGGAGCCTCAGAACCGGAGGCAGCAGCTCCAGGGGCGGGGCCAAACCACATCTGGATGAAAAACATCTGGAGCTGCTCCTCCGCCCGCAGGCTTTCCCTCCGCTGGAACCGGGGATCAACGCACGGACAGCACGCGCACAGCCCGCGTCTTTGTCCCGCAGATCATGGCTCGGTTCTGGGCTCTTTGGACCGGGATCCTCGTCCTCTTCACAGCCTGTAAGTCTCGCTGGACATTTTCTTTTTGCCTCCGAGTTGTTTAAAGAGGGGGGGGGGGGGGGGGGGGGGGGGGGGGTCCGTTAAAAGAAGTTGTTGCTCTTTGAGTAACGGAAGATAAAACCTCAGTCAGACTTTGTTAAAGTTTATAAAAACAGCCTTTGGTTTTTGTGAGCAGAAAGTCCAGTCAGATTCATCCAGTTTGTGTCAGAACTGTTTCAGTAATGTAGACTCAGAACTACTCGTGTGACCAGAGTTCCTTACTGTTACATTTTTTATTTGGAGTCTCATTGGTTCAGATGGATGGATGATGGATGGATGGATGGATGGATGGATGGATGATGTCACTGTGATATTGTACAAGTTGTCTCATTTACAGTGAAAGTATGGAGGACATGTTAACCTGTGTCTGTTAATAATTAGGTAATAGTTAGAGATGTTAAAAATGAGATAAAAACAAAAGATTATTGCAATTTTTAAGAGAGGTTTGGGAGGTGAAGATAAGGAGGAGGAGTGGTGGCGCAGAGGTTAAAGACAAGCCTGTGATGGGATGTTTGCCAGTACGAATCCCCCTGACCATAACAT
Organism: Nematolebias whitei; assembly: GCF_014905685.2. NCBI lineage: Eukaryota > Metazoa > Chordata > Actinopteri > Cyprinodontiformes > Rivulidae > Nematolebias > Nematolebias whitei. The sequence continues at coordinate 42,769,569 of NC_056510.1, read as the reverse complement.
CAAAGTGTGGGTGGGAAAGGTGTAACACCCACACCTGCCTCCACCCTCATTTGCCCCACTGGGTCCATGAGCAAGGCCTTTAACTGCCCCCATCTGCTCCCAAAAACAGGTCTCTCTTGAAAATGAGTTCTCATGACTCAACCCCACCATCTGCTCCCGGGGGCCTAGAAGCAGCTCTCTGCTCCACACAGAGGGCTGTGGTAGCTCGGTGTCTGTGGCTGGGCCAGGAAGGGCGTAAAAACAATTGTGAGTTTTCTTGCTGTTGCAACCCCTGAAGAATAGAGCAGCCGAAAGAAGAAAAAAGTATCTTACCTGCTGTCAGTGCATGAAGTGGTTTACTAGAAGTGGTACTTCATGGTTCACATAGATTAAAAGCCTTTGAATAAATAAACAGAGACAAAATGTTTTTCCCCTCCCTTACGTGACATGGAGCCGAGCGGTGCCCCCTTCTCCTTCTGTTGCTCTGAGCTGTCATTCAGTTTTGGACGGTGGCCAAGAGGGACATTTCTCTAAACTTTTGCTTGTTAAAACACGATGACATCAGTTGGTTGCACATTTCATCCAGTGGATAGAGGCTATAAAAGCATCACCTCTTTGGAAGTTACACTGCTTTGAATCAAATATTTGCAATAAGCTGCAAGAGTTAGCATGTTAGCAGGTGAAATATACAGCCTACTGCCGGCTGCAGTTCACTTTAACATCAACTTTACACTTTTGTGACTGTATTACAAAGAGCAGAAGTAAAATTCTAGGCATTTGGCACAATATTACTTTGGAATTATCAATTGTACTTCTTTTCTTTTCTTAAGGGTTTGCCAGAGCAAATAAACTCGAATGAAGATTTGGCAACTGTTTTTACCCCAGTTGCCCTTCCTGACACAACCATTGATCACTGATCTGGGTGGGGTGGGGGGTTAAGGGCCTTTCTCAAGGGCTCACAGTGGGGCAAATGAGGTGGCAGATGTGGGTGTCACTCATACAGTGTATCCTCTTCAGCATTCCTCTTTGTCTTTTTCCTGGCAGCTGCATTTCTAACATCCTTCTACCAATATACCCACTGTCCTTCCTCTGGACATGTCCAAACCTCTGTCCCTCCTCTAAACATGTCCAAACCACTGTCCCTCCTCTAAACATGTCCAAACCACTGTCCCTCCTCTGGACATGTCCAAACCATCTCAGTCTGGCCTCTCTAACTTTATCTCTCGTATCTCTATAATTAAAAACGTTACTAGAACCTCCTTCTTCCACCTGCGTAATATCACTAACATTAGAAACATCTGATCTAAAGATGATGCAGAAAAACTGGTCCATGCATTTGTCACGTCTAGACTGGACTATTACAATGGTTTATTATCTGGATGTCCAAATATTTCCTTAAAACGTCTTCAGTTGATCCAAAATGCTGCTGCCAGAGTCTTAACTGGAGTTACTGGGAGAGATCATATCTCTCCAGTTTTAGCTTCTCTCCATTGGCTCCCTGTCAAATCCAGAATAGAATTAAAAATCTTACTTCTAACCTACAAAGCTCTCAACAACCTAGCTCCATCTTATATTACAGATCTTATTGTTCCATATTTTCCTAACAGAGCACTTCGCTCTCAGACTTCAGGCTTACTTCCCTCAGTGAGGACTGAACTAGACAAAAGGGTCTTCTCCTGCTCCGCTCCTGTTTCCTGGAATATCTTGTAAAAAGATTTGAAGCTCTCGACCTTTGACCTCTCTAAGTGTCTTTAAGAATCTGTTGGACTCCTGGCAGGGACCAATGCAGACATGTTCCTGTTTTTAGTTTTCTACATTCTCCTTATAATCTACTTATTTTTTGTTGCCTTTTTTAGCCATCCTATTTGATTGAAAAAAAACCTGCAGTATGACTTTTTATAATTGTTTATTGTTGTTGCTGTTGTCCATTGTTGTCATCTTTCTTTGTTGAAATCAGGTCTCTTGTAAATGAGTCCTCGAGGCTCAATGGGATTTACCTGTATAAATAAAGGATGGATGAACTTGTTTCTGTCCTATAGTTAGTGTTGGCTTGTCATGCTGCCTTAAGCTTAGACTACTAGAGGACAAATTGACCTCATTTTATTAAATGAATTACTAAAATTGAATAGTTTTCATTTGATACTATTTCTATCTTAACATGTGATTCTTGACCTGCCATTGTGTATCTGTTCCTACCAAACCCAGCTGGTTGAAGCAGATGTCCACTTGTCCTGATCGTAATTCTGCTAAAGGTTTCTTCCTCATGAGGGAGTTTTTCCTTTCCACTGTTTCTTCATGCTTGTTCAAGATGAGAGTTAAACTCAGAGCAGTCTGCTCCTCAGATAAATAATGTTAAATTATTATTTTATATATGAATGTTTCTGTTCAGTCCCTGAGACGACTTCTGTTGTGACTTAGCGCTTTATAAATAAACTGAATTGAATTTACTTGAATTGATCTCGTTCCTGATGTTCTCCATCCTTGTCACTCCTAAGAAGAACCTCAACATCTTCATTTCTGCCACTTCCAGTTCTGTCTCCTGTCTTTTTGTCCATGTCTCTGTCTCCAGACCATACAACATAGCTGGCCTCACCACTGTCTTGTAATATTTTCCTTTGACCTTTGCTGACACTCTTTTGTCACAAATCACTCCTGAAACTTTTCTCCATCCACTCCATCCTGCCTGGACTCTCTTCTTCACCTCTTTACCACACTCCCCATTTTCCTGGACAGTGGACCCCAAGTCCTTGAAGTCCTGCACCTTTGTGACCTCTGCTCCTTGTAGCCTCACTGTTCCACCTCCTCCCTCTCATTCACACGCATGGACTCTGTCTTACTAGGCTGATTTTCATTCCTCTTCTTTCAAGTGCATACCTCTGTAGTGAACCTGATCTGACCCTGATGACCTCAAATCTATCAGATGGACAGAGACTGTTATTTTCATTGATCTGAATACAGTCTGAGCCATCTGGTGACTTTCTTTCTTGAATTAATCAAGCAGCAAAGACAATTTTTATAATCATTACTGTTTTTACAAATGTTTGATAATCAAATTGTGTTAGTTCCATTCAATGCTTACAGGTTGAAAAGAACTACTCATTTTTATTTTACATAAACAGTAAGTAATGATTTTTATTCCTCATTCAAAGAAGAAATCAGGTTAATATGCATTTCTTGATTCTCTGTCTGAAATGAGCCAAACAATGTAAGTATGTGAAAGGTTGAGTCTTGGTCAACTAAAATGTTTACTGAGAAGAAATGTCATGTTTTACTATTTGAGAAGATACAACAGCATGAGACTCCACGAAGTCTGGTCGTCTGCAATAATCTTTTCTGTATGTTGAAAACAATCCTTGACTTATGATAACATCTTACATCACAAAAACACACCTCTTTCTGGTCCATCCACGAATCAGAAAGCTCTAAATTGAACCGGAAGTCGACCCATTTAAAATGTGGCAACTTCCCAGTTCATGTTAGAATTCATGAAGAATTCATGGAGAATTCATGGAGAATGGTGAAGTGAATGGAAGAGAATTCGAGAATTCAGGAGAGTCAGAGACGTTTTGGAATTATAACTTCTGTTTGAACAAACCACACACGACTATCTAAGGATTTCAGTTGCTCTCAACGGAGACGCTGAAAGGTCTGGAGGATTCTCTATCGAGCTGATCTATCATCAACCAGGTAACGGTCTCTTCTTCGACTAAAGTGTACCGGAGGCGAGCTGAGATCTGATGAAGCGTGCACGTTCTGGTCAAACAGATTAATTCCCTCACATAGTTCTCTGTAAGATAAATCTCCATTTCATCTTAAACTCTTCTCTTCCTCATAAAATCAGTACAGATATTTTAGAAATATTTGAAGCAAAGTCCTCGTGATCGATGCTCATTTTCTGTGAAACTTGTCTGTTATTATTTTCATATTTTGCCAAATTAATGTAAATGTTTGATGTTAAACTTTGATTCTGAAAATAAATGGCCGCATTCATTTTGATGGGTCAAAGATAAATAACGTCTCTCGTTACATTTTTGTTAAAATTCAATGCACGACTTACACAGTCAGAAAGATGAGGAACTCGTGAAAATGTATGCATATAAACGGGGATATATTGTCATACTACAACTAGTGACACGTACCCACGTGACTCACTACAACTGAAGTTAGCTTTACATGGTAAAATATAGTTTGGTGCAATTGTCTGTTGTCTTTTAGACGAACGACTTGAGATTGGGTGTTTGGTTTTCCCATAAATGTTTTGGAAGTCTATGGCGAGACTTATCAAAAAGAATTAGCTATCCCCCCGAATAGAATTGTTCGAGTAGGTTCGGCTTAAGCGTTGTGAGATCAATGTAGATTATGGTACT
>NC_056510.1:42761803-42765123 GCF_014905685.2 Nematolebias whitei | reverse complement strand
AGCTTTCTTGATCAGGCTGGTGGTGTTGTTGCTCCAGCTGAGGTTGTTGTTCAGGGGCACACCCAAGTACTGGGTGTGCCCCTGAAGTAGTGGGTGTAGGTGTGTTTGTTCCTTCTGAAGTCCACAATCATCTCCTTTGCCTTCTTCACATTGATGTGAAGGTTATTCTTTTTGCACCAGCTCTCCAGGTGTTCTACCTCCTGCCTGTAGCTGGACTCATCATTGTTTGTGATGCATCCCACCACCGCTGTATCATCTGCAAACTTTACAATGTGACAGCCTGGATGGGTAGCTGCACAATCATACATGAGCAGCGTGAACAGGAGAGGGCTCAGCACACATCCTTGAGGAGAGCCAGTGCTGAGGGTTATGGTGGAAGAAGAGAAGTTGTGGATCCTCACTGACTGTGGTCTGTTTGTTAAGAAGTCTAGTACCCAGTTGCAAATGGAGGGCTGGATCAGCAGGATCAGCTGGAGTTATTAAGGGGAGCTCCTTGATTGTAACTTTGTGGCACATAGTAGGCATGCTAAAAGAGTCATTGTGAGATGATGTGGGGCCCACAATACTCCAGCCCAATGCAGTGAAGATTACATAGGGTTCATGCTCTCCTCCTAAGATTACCCGCCTTGGAGCCAGTGCCTTAGAGCAATTGTAACCAATTAAAAGACCAACTTCACATTCTAGCTGTGGAGGAATCTCATTCACTATTACCTTGAGATGATTCCAGTGTCTTGCCGTTTTACAGGAAGGAATGTTGGAGCAGCTAACCGGTATACAGTCTTTAGTGTAAGCAGGAGGGAGTTCAATCATTTCTGAGGAGTTGTAGCCTCTCACTTTAGCCCCTTATCCACGGGTCTTTTTGGTACTCCTATGTAACTAGTTGTGGCCGATTGCGGGATTTATCAACAATGCCTCTAGTGGTGGAACCCACCCCATTTTTGGGACCTAAATCACTGAGGTCCCAGGTCTGGTTCTTTTAGGGTCTAGTTGTGACATCAGCGCACTGTAGGTCACTGATTGGTCAGGGGGCGTATTCATTGGTGGAGGGCGGAAATTCAGTCTTCCACCGGAAATCACAATCCACCATTTTCTTTTTCACCCGCATAACAGACAACAAGAAATCGGAGGAGCTTATTTTGGAATATTTTATAAGGTAAAACAAATAATCATGGCACAACCGTGGTCGAATGCTGAAGTTCAGGCATTTCTCTGTTTGCTGGCCGATGAACAAGTGCAGCGCGAGCTAGATGGAACGAAACGAAATGAAAAGATTTTTCAAGAGGTGTCTGCGCAGATGGCGGTGCAGGGCTTCCATCGCACACCAAAGCAAAGAGGAAAGCTTAAAAAACTAATAGTTGATGGTGAGTGTATTTTATTTACTTTAAGCATATTTCCTTTTCCTCATGCAACCGTTTCTTTGCGTTTTCTGAAAGTACTCTGAACAAACGAGGCTGACGCGGTTACGTCGTTATTAGTTAGCATCATTGCTAACTGTACTCTGTTGCTGTTTTTCCACTCTTATTTTGATGCAGAAAGTCCCACTGAACATGAAGGTTCGCCAGATTCTGCTTTTGACTGTCCAATCCTCCCCGCTTCGGACCCTTCCCGACCACACCAGCTCCGAGTACATCTACGCCACCGAGTACATCTACACCACCGAGTACATCTACGCCACCGAGTACATCTATGCCACCGAGTACATCTATGCCACCGGGCAACACGCAGCAGAGCGGCACCAAACAGCACCCGTTAGTAGGTAAGAAGCAACAATCGTGTTTAACATCACATTGATCGTGTCGATATGAATGTTGTTTTTGTTGTAAAACACCTTGCATGTATTCAAACTACTTGTTTATTCAGTTGTAATGGATAAATGTTAAATTTAGTTATTCATTTATTACTTAAACTTTCATTTATGAAGTTTATTATTGAAATTATACAGGGTGTAGTGATTTTTGTTCAGATTAACGATGCTCTGTTCTTTTTCTAAATTAGCACAAACCGTTGTAAATGACTGCGTGTAGTTTATTTATGCCCACCTGCTTACTATCATTAAAGTACTAGACTGCTTTATGAACAGAATCATTTCTGATCTTGTAAACAAACACCTTTTGAAATTAGCAGGAACTCAAAATTAGCAGTAACTTAAAAACTCTACCTGTACTTCATCATCTAACAGCCATTTTCTTGTGTGTTATTCCTAGGCAATAGAAAGCGCAGATCAACAAGTGCAGCAGAGAGCTTTGTTTCTGCACATACAGAACAAGAGGAGATGAACCGGAAGCAGAGAGAGGAACACTTCCATTTTATTTGTGAGGATGCCAACAAGGCAAGGCAAGAAGAAGCTGCAGCAGCGAGGAAGCAGGAGAAGGCAATTAGGAGGGAGGAGATGGCCTTGAGGAGAGAGGAAGCAGATGTTCGCAGAGAGGAAGCAGCACAGCGAAGGCAGGAGGCTGAACAGAGTGCTGCTTTCAGTCAGGCACTCCTTGGGGTGCTGGAATCCATTGCCCGTTCCATGGCAAACAGACATGTTTAAAAATATTTAGAGTAGATCATAGTTGATCTATAGAAATGTAGATCCTGCAAGGTAAGCCCACAAATAGCCAAACATGTAGCTTGTTAAGGTTGCATATTTAATTAGTGTATAATTGTTTTTTTTTGTACAGGTCTTTATTTCTAATAAAAGAAACATTTTCAAGTCTTGAGCTTCCATCTGATCATCAAAAGTGAAGTGCTTACAGTGTTTTTTACGTCAATAGTGTAGATAAGTGAAGTAATTGTTTTTTACCTGTAACAATGCTGGTGAAGATTCTCAGTTATCCTTGACACGGCAAATCCCCCCCAAAACAGATAAAAACAAAACCTCAGGACTTTTTTTAAAACTCCAAAAAGTCCAGTATTTTTATTTATGTATTTTTTTTGGTTTTATCTGTAATGAGTACTGAAAAACGTAACCATAATACAGAATGTCCATGTGTTGTAAATGAACATTGCAGTGGAGTTAAAAAGGTGTAGGACTTGTGTAATCTACGTTTACAATCATCCTCATTCAGGAGGTTTTCAGTCATTGCATGTCAAACACCTCGGCCATGATGTCCATCCTGTGGATCCAGCAGCTTCTGCATCTTTTTCACCCAAGGTCAAAAATTCTCTCCACGACTTTCACTGTGGTACAAAGGAGCACTAACTTAATATTACTAAACAGCACTTCAATCATGAAGATAATTTGTGACAGCTTAATTTAAAGAGCTGCGTGGTAAACATAAGCTCTGAAAGAGTTGTTAAATGTCAAATCAAATGTAGGTTATTATGTAATGTAC
>NC_056510.1:42755579-42761703 GCF_014905685.2 Nematolebias whitei | reverse complement strand
TTTTTTACACAAACGTGGCAAAATTTCAACAAACACGACTTCTTAGCCTGAACATGAGTTTTTGGAACAATATAGCAGCTTCATTTAGTGATTTTAAGCGTAGTTAAACTCCGGTCGTTAGCTGTTTAGCTTAAAATTAGCATCGCTAGCGTTGTTTAAAACATCGTTTTTTGACGAATTTTAAACTCTAACGTAGCAAAATTTCAGCAAATAGCTTCGAAGCATTTAACCAGTGTGTCAACAATCACTTTAGAGGTGTTTTTCAGCTTTAAAAAGCAGATTTTATTTCCCTATGAAAACGAATTTCATTTCCGGGTGACGTGATTGACACGTCAATCAGCCAATGACAGAGCAGCGCAGGGTGAGAGGAAGTGACGTAGCCACGCCAGTCAGCCTTCTCAACCAATCAGAGCGCTCCACAACAGTGAATTCAACCAATCAAGAAACGTTAGCAGCAAGCATGCTAGGTTTAGCCTGAAAATAGTTCGTCACTTTTCGTCTTTTAAACTGTCAAAATGCACTTTTTCTGTTAAAAATTGTAACGAATCAACTCCTAACTGTGTTCTGAGATGGCACTCAGCTTTTAAAACGTTTATCCATCTATTCAAAATACTCGTTCAAACTGAACAGAACCGAACCCACAGCCGGGTCTTAGCAGAACCTCGTACTTTTAAACAGAATAACGTCTTCCACAGCTCATCAGCTCTTAGTTACACGTAACAGACGTACAAATTCAGCTTTCATAAAGACTCAATGACACAATTTCAGCTTTTAAAACATTACTAGCCCAACGCTTAGAACATGCAGCGTTTGCTTGAAAGGCGCAGCTCCGAGCGCGCAGCTCCGGCTGCGTTCAATCACAGCTGATAAACCGTTACTTTTTCAACATGCCAACATTTAAATCATCAATCTTACACGTATCAACAGTCATTTATGAGGCGTGCGGGCCACCAGTTTGTAGTGAGTCACGTGGGTACGTGTCACTTGTTGTATGACAAATATATGTGGTATATATTTATGCATACTTTTCACGAGTTCTTCATTTTTCTGACTGTGTAATGTCGTGTATTGAATTCAACAGAAATGCGAACGAGAGACGTTATTACCTTTGACCCATCAAATGAATGGAGTCATTTATTTTCAGAATCAAAGTTTAACATCAAACATTTACATTAATTTGGCAAAATATGAAAATAATAACAGACAGTTTCACAAATAATGAACTTCAAATCACTCGGCGGTGATTTGAGGACTTTGCTTCAGATATTTCTAAAAATATCTGTACTGATTTATGAGAGAGAGGTGAGTTTAAGAGGAAATTGAGATTTATCTTACAGAGGAATATGTGAGGGAATTTAATCTGTTTGACCAGAAATTGCACGCTCCCATCAGGTATCTCAGCTTATCCCAGGTACACTTTAGTCGAAGAAGAAACCGTTACCTTGTTGACGATAGATCACCTCAGTAAGAATCCTTCAGACTGATATCAGCGTCTCCGTTGAGAACAGCTAAAATCCTTGGAGAGTCGTGCGTGGTTAGTTCAAACAGAATCATAATCCCAAAACGTCTCTGGATTCTCGGCAACTCTGACTCTTCATTGTCAGTAGCTCTCAGACTCTTTCAGATCTTCTCAGACTCCAACTCCAAAACTCTCCATAACTGAATTCTCTTCTGAACTCCTTGAGAACTAACTGCACTCCATGAGAACTTTTCCATTCTAACATGAACTGGGAAGTTGCCACATTTTATTTGGGTCGACTTCCGGTTCAATTTAGAGCTTTCTGATTCGTGGATGTACCAGAAAGAGGTGTGTTTTTTTGACGTAAGTTATTATCAAAAGTCAAGGATTGTTTTCAACATACAGAAAAGATTATTGCAGTCGACCAGACTTCGTGGAGTCTCACACTTGGTAATCTTTTCAAATAGTAAAACATGACATTTCTTCTTCAGTAAACATTTAGTTGACCGAAGCTTCAACTTTCACATACTTACGACTTGGATCATTTCAGACAGAAAATCAAGAAATGCATATTAACCTGATTTCTCCTTTGAATGAGGAATAAAAATCATTACTTACTGTTTATGTAAAATAAAAATGAGTAGTTCTTTCCAACCTGTAAGCATTGAGTGAAACTAACACAATTTGATTATCAAACATTTGTAAAACAGTAATGATTATAGAGGATTGTCTTTTCTGCTTGATTAATTCAAGAAAGAAAGTCATCAGATGGCTCAGACTTATTCAGATCAATGAAAATAACAGTCTCTGTCCATCTGGTAGATTTGAGGTCATCAGGGTCAGATGAGGGTCAGATCATCAGGTCATCTGGTTCACTACAACTGCTCTGAAAACACATCTCTTTAGACTCGCTTATCCTTAACTTTGCTGTATGTATTTTATATTCTTTATGTATTTTATATTCTTTATGTATCTTATATTCTTTATTCCTGTTGATCTTTGTTCTTACTGTAAAGTGTCCTTGGGTGTCATGAAAGGCGCTTTTTAAATAAAATGATTATTATTATTATTATTATTATCTCCTTATATTCCTGTCTCCTCTCTTCAGTCCTCTCACTGGCTGATCTCTTTCTTTGAACAGCTTCCTGCACTTCACTATTCCACCACCAGGTTTCCTTATCATCCATTCTCACTCAAGATGACACACAAAGTACCTTCCTACCTGTCTCTCTAATTACTGTTGCTGTAGTAGTCCAGTCATCTAGAAGCTCTTTCTTACCACCCAGAGCCTTTAACAGCTCCTCTCTGAATTTCTCACAACATTCTTCCTTCTTAAGATTCCACCATTTGGTCTTCTTCTCTGATTTGACTCTTTTTCTCTTCTCCACAACAACAGTCATTGAACACACAACCACCCGATGCTGTCTGGCCACACTCTACCCTCCCACAACCTTACAGTCCCCAATCTCCCTCAGGTTTCCTTTTCTATTTCCTATTCCTATTCCTATTTCCTATCCTATTCCTATTTTCTATTCTATTTCTATTTCCTTTTCCTTTTCAGAATGGAGTCGACCTTCGTACTCCTCTGCCACTTCTATAGGTCACTCTTTGTTCCTCCCTCTTTTGGAAATAAAACATAAAACATCTACCTTCCTTCTCAGCATCATGTCAGCAGCTCTCTACCTTTGCCTGTCATTGTCCCCACATTTAGAGTGCCACCCTCAGTCCTACATTCTTGACTTTCCTCTTCTCTCTCTGTCTCCTGACACGTTTCCCTCCTTGTGGTCTTCGACTAACAGCAGCACAAGTTTTGCAGGCATCCTGTTTGTCAACAGTACCGGTGACAGTCATTGTTAACCCGGGCCTTGACCAATCTAGAATGTCTCTAGATGTAGATGGTGTCACTTTTATGAACTCGTATGTTAGTTTTGGCAAAAGTGTTTTACGTCGGATGTCCTTCCTGACACAACTCTCACCATTTACCCGGTTATGGGACCAGAACCAGAGATACGCTGGCTTGTGCTCCCTAGTGGCTGGTTTGGAGATATAAATGTAAAAAAAACAGCTTATCGACTGTGGTGTTTGCTGACACTATATTTAAATTTTATTTGATATTTGCATTTTTGGGCAGCACAGTGGTACAACTGGTAGAGCTGCTGCCTCTCAGCGAGCAGGTCCCTGGTTCAAATCCCGGTCCAGGGGTCTTTCTGGGTGCAGTTTGCATGTTCTCTCCGTGCATGCGTGGGTTTTCTCCAGGTACTCCAGTTTCCTCCCCCAGACCAAAAACCTGCATGTTAGGCTGATTGGTAACTCTAAATTGTCCCTAGGTGTGAGTGAGAGAGTGAATGGTCGTTTGTCTCCATGTGTCCCTGTGATGGACTGGAGACCTGTCCAGGGTGTCCCCCGCCCCTCACACAGTGATTGCCGGACATGGGCACCGGCGACCCCCATGACCCAAAATGGAAGAAGCGGGTAAAAGATAATGGATGGATTTACATTTTTCTTGATCCTAGGGGTTAAAATAAAATTTAATTCTTCATTTATATTCTACTAAACAAAAATACTATTTGTCAAACACCTTGCAATATCCAAAACACACACATGCACACACACACACACAACATTACAGATTTAAATCTCTGATATTAAACTGTTGACTGTTCAGTGATGATGTGGGACATAAAATAGTGCGATTTGTCAGAATTTTTAGGCCTTCAGTATCCATCCATCCATCCATCCATCCATTATCTTTACCCGCTTCTTCCATTTTGGGTCACGGGGGTCGCTGGTGCCCATGTCCAGCAATCACTGTGCGAGGGGCGGGGTACACCCTGGACAGGTCTCCAGTCCATCACAGAGACACATAGAGACAAACGAGACAAACAACCATTCACTTTCTCACTCACACCTAGGGACAATTTAGAGTTACCAATCAGCCTAACATGCATGTTTTTGGACTGTGGGAGGAAACTGGAGTACCTGGAGAAAACCCACGCATGCACGGAGAGAACATGCAAACTCCACCCAGAAAGGCCCCTGGACCGGGGTTTGAACCAGGAACCTGCTCACTGAGAGGCAGCAGCTCTACCAGTTGCGCCAACGTGCTGCTCGCCTTCAGTATTTATTTATTTATTTATTTAGTTTTTTACAAAAATTGTGCGTTTTTGCAAGAGAGGTTAGAAGTCCTGACAGCAGTCCTTCACATATGATTGAATGAAAACTCTTTAAACAAAGAGTGACAAACTCAATTCCATTAGGTGCTAAAATGAAACCCGTGTCCTAGTTAAGGACCAGTTATTGTCAGTTTTGGATAATTTTTTAAATAAACAACTTTGAATACATTGCTTACAGATATGTCAAATCGTATTTTATAGAGAAAAAAGATATTTATTAAATAAAAAACATCCAATTAAAAATTTGCATATGCATTAATTTGTCTTCTATCAAATAATTTTATTTTATATTATATACATTTTTTTCACATTGTCAAATCAGCAAAAAGTCATTAAAATTCTAAATAATAATAATAATAATAACAATAATAATAATAATAATAATAATAATAATGATAATAATAATGCATTTTATTTGTTAGCGCCTTTCAAGACACCCAAGGACACTTCACAACATTAAAAACACAAAATAAAACAATACAAAATGGTTTTAAAAACACTAAACCAAGAAGAAAGTAACAAAAAATGAAAGTGAGAAGGCTGACATGAACAGATGAGTTTGAGTTGTGATCTGAAGGTCTGAAGGGAGTCAGTATTACGGCTGTCTGGGGGAAGAGCGTTCCAGAGTTGGCGAGCAGAGTGAGAAAAGGCTCTGTGTCTCGTGGTGCTGAGGCGGGCGAGAGGCACGTTGAGGTGGATGGAAGAGGAAGAGCGAAGGGAGCGTGAATGGGTGATAATTTGCAGGAGATCGGACTGATAGGGAGGGGCGAGGTTATGGATGGCCTTGAATATGTACAACAGGATTTTAAATTGAATTCTGAAAGTGACTGGAAACCAGTCAAGTTGCTGTAAAACTGGTGTGATGTGGTGAAATGAGGGGGTTTTGGTAACAATGCTGGCAGCTGAATATTGAACCATTTGAAGCTTATGAGGTAATTTATGCAGAAGATCAAATAGGAGAGAGTTTCAGTAATCAATTCAAGAAATGACCAAACTATGGACCAGGATGGAAGCAGAGTGTGGGGAGAGAGATGGATGGAGACGGTTGATGTTTTGAAGGTGGAAGTATGCAGACCGGGTAATATTATTGATGTGAGAGTGAAAAGAGAGAGTGCTGTCAAGACTGACACCCAGACTCTTAGCGTGAGGGGAGGGAGAAACCATGGAGCTGTCAATGGTGAGGGGGAAATCCATCCATCCGTCCGTCCATCCATCCATCCATCCATCCATCCATCCATCCATCCATCCATCCCTTTTACTTTAACTTGTTTATTCTAGTCTGGTTTGCATGGGAGCTGGTGCTTTTTGCCAAAAGTTACTAGGCGAGTGGCGGGGAACACCCGGGACCTGTCTCCAGTCTATCACGGGGACACTTGGACTGGTCTCCAGTCCATCACAGGGACACTTGGACTGGTCTCCATTCCATCACAGGGACACTTGGACTGGTCTCCAGTCCATCACAGGGACACTTGGACAGGTCTCCAGTCCATCA
>NC_056510.1:42749794-42755569 GCF_014905685.2 Nematolebias whitei | reverse complement strand
ATGTCTCCAGTCCATCACAGGGACACTTGGACAGGTCTCCAGTCCATAACTCATTTGGACATACACACCTGTTCAAAACAGATTAGTGAATATTTCAAAAGTTGCTCTCCTGGCTTTAAAGTTGGCCAAATGCCATTTGAAGTTTGATTTGAATATTCTCCAATTTAAAGCAAAATTAAAAGGTACAAAATCATAATCTAATGCTGATTACACGTCAATTCAATTCATATCAAATTCAATTCAATTCAAATATATTTTATTAATCCCAAACATAAATTAAATGTTGTTATAACTCATTAACCTCATTTCAGGGACTGGAGCACAGCTGGCAGGGAGATGGGAATGCATCCACAGAGCCTCCTTTTCAACTCATTTGAAATTTGGGGCTGTAGTTGAGATATTATTTGAACTTTGAGATGTTAATCAGCTGCTGGTTGTAGAAAACTGCCTTGTTGCCATGGTTACACATCATAACAAATGTCCAAAACTAAAAAAGTTTCAGTAAAAATCCTTCCAGCTGCACAGCATCTGGCACCAGAGGAAACAATCATCCTGAAAAAAAAAAGATTTACATCCAGAAAAAGAGGAATTAAAGTTTCCAAAAGCAAAATCTCAGAATGAAAGTAACAGAACTACTCCAACATGCAGCCACCTTGAGCGGCGCAATTCTAGAAAGGCCAGTTCTAGTACGATTAATTATTTTTTATGCTAGATTAAATTGCATGGCCGCATGTGGCCCATGAGCCTTCACTTTGACACATGTTTAAAGCCCTGATATGATTTGTGTTTACTGCCAAATAATTTGTTTGTGGGAAAAAGTGATGGATTCCTCTGAATGTGTCCGATTGATGTGCAGTCAGTGTAAATAAAGACTTTCAGTCCTTGTTAAAAGCAGCCATCATCTCACATCTAACAAAGAGCAAGTGTCTCTGGCATCTCCTGAACAGCAGCACACTCAGAGGTCTCTTGGCCCGTTTAAGATGCTGGAGATGACAGAGACTGGCACTGAAAGAAAATGAGCTGTTATTGGTTTCAGCATTTAACGAGTGGAACAGTATTCAATACATGAAGCAGCAGAAAAACCCAAGACAGAGCTCCAACTCCCCAGGATGAACAGAAGCAGCAGTAAATGAAGCCCTGCACGTTGAAATGAGGATTGTAAACAAGAAGCTGAAAATGACTCACAGGAACTGAGTTCAGCTTTGTCTCTCGAAGGCGTTAGCTTTTACAGCGATAGGAAAGGACTTAGTGTTGACATGAAAGTGCCATGTAGGAAGGAGAAACTAAACTCTGCCTGAGTAACGAAAGGAAGATGTAACTGGTCCCTCTCTGGGCTGTGCTGGTTATTGGAAGAATTGGGCCGTGACACGGTTTATCTGGGGCATGGCTGGTTCCGACAAAAATAACAACCACGTTACAGACTGCCCACTCCAGCCCTACGCAAAAGAAAAGTATATAACAAAGCTAAAATCAATTCCTGCTACTTTACAATCCTAAGTTCATTTAAATATTTACATTATGGGATGGATTTATAATATTACAAACCGGGATGATAACGAAAATGCACTCAATAAATCTATAAATAAACAGGATGTATTTAGATTTAAAATAACCAACACCCACCTCTCCCGTAGGACACATTACAAAAGGGAGGGGGTAAGGGAGGGACGCAAATAATTTTAACCAAAACAGCAACTGCAGAAGAAGAAATAAAGAGCGGGGCTCCCCATCTTAAAGTCACACGCTTATAACAACCACACTGTAGGAACTGCCCTTTAGGGCTGCTTAGCCCCCGGTGTTCACAGTGACTCAGCTTGAACAATGCAGTGGCCATTGACGTCAGAAACATTTTTAAAGTGTGTGTGTGGGGGGGACACATTGATGGGGGGTCCTCCCCCAGAAATGTTGAACAAAGTAGATGCCATTTCCTGCATTCTGCTGTATTTTAATGTGTTTTTAAACATACAATACATGTTTTCCTACATAGGTAAATACTTGATTCAGTAACTATTTTAGAGAGCCTGGCACAACAACAAGCAGCGCTAAGCTAGTGGAGCGCAATACAGTCGTGCTAGCTAAGATGCTAGAGACGTAGCACTCCGCTTTACGTTACATTCATTCATTCAACCTTTATTTGTACAGGTTAGTTTCATTGAGTCACGACGACTCATTTTCAAGAGAGACCTGTTTTAAACAAAAATACACCCAACAATAAACAGTCATAAAAATGCATTTAAAGCATATACTTTACATATAAATACATATAAAGCATACACAACCTAATAAACACGTTGTACAAAATCAGTTTGGTGTTAACTGATCATAAGCAAAGAATAAACTTATGCAACCAGAAGTTGCAACTTATATCTAAATTTAAACACACAAAACTGTTAGGATTTATGGTCGAGTGAACCCAGAGTGCAGAACAGGGACTCAACTCGGCAGATATACAAAAATAGGTTTTTAATGATAAATGAAAAGTACAAAATAAACAAGCTGACGGGGCAGCAAAACTTACATAAGCAAGGAAGGAGGCACGGGGAACTCAGGAGACACGGGGAACTCGAGGGACCAGGAAGACAAGGAGAGACTCAGGAGACCCAAGGAAGCGTACCCAACGAAGACGACCCGACGAAGGACAAGACAGAATAGGACGGCTTAAATACTAGGAGAAGACGAGACATGATGACAAACAGCTGGGACGAGACACAGGTGGCAACAATGGAACTAATGAGGAAGCACGAGGGAAACAGACAAACCGGGCCACAGAAAAATACCATCCTTACAAAAACAAAGCACAGCTACCTTTAAGCATTAACCTTTAATTTAAACACTAAGTAATTAAGACAAAAAATGGAGGATTTACTTGCAGTTACCTTCCTACAGACAAACATGTGGTACTTCGTGTTTATCACTTGTTAGAAAGCCCACATTGTTTATGTGTAGTTGTTTACTGAGCTAAGTTCTGTTATAGCTCGTTTCTTTTCAACTTTCATAATTCTTATGCTCTTAATGCTCTGACTTTAAGTTTAATAAACAGATAAATTCTGTTCTACAAAAAGCTTCTTTCAGCTAAGGCAGATAGCTAAGCTCAAGTCCGTCCTGTCCAGATCCAACCTTGAAAAATTAGTCCATGCATTTATTACAACCCGGCTGGACTACTGTAACTCGCTTCATGCTGGGGTCAGTCAGGTCTCTCTCTCACGTCTCCAGCTCGTACAAAATGCTGCAGCTCAGCTACTAACAGGAACTCACAGGTTTGAGCACATTACTCCAGTTCTGTCCTCTCTTCACTGGCTTCCTGTTTGTGTCAGAGTTGATTTAAGATTCTTCTGCTGACATTTAAGTGCATTAACGGCCTCGCACCCTCATACCTCTCCGACCTCCTTCATCCTTATGCTCCTTCTCGGGCCTTGAGATCATCAGACCAGATGCTTTTGGCCGTACCAAAAACCACCTGAAGCTCAGAGGAGATCGAACGTTTTCAGTCGTGGGCCCTAAACTCTGGAATAATCTGCCCATCAACATTCGACAGGGCACCTCTGGCTCTATTTTTAAATCTCTCCTCAAAACACATCTGTACTCACTGACACATCTGTACTCACTAACACATCTGTACTCACTGACACATCTGTACTCACTAACACATCTGTACTCACTGACACATCTGTACTCACTGACACATCTGTTCTCACAGACACATCTGTACTCACTGACACATCTGTACTCACAGACACATCTGTACTCACTGACACATCTGTACTCACAGACACATCTGTACTCACTTACACATCTGTACTCACTGACACATCTGTACTCACTAACACATCTGAACTCACTGACACATCTGTTCTCACAGACGCATCTGTACTCACTGACACATCTGTACTCACTGGCATTTAACACAGTGTGATCTCATTTGGTATTTCGTTGTTGATGATTGTGTTCATCCATTTTGCTTTTACTCCCTGATATTTAACGCAGGGTGATTTGATTTAGTATTTCATTGTTTCTCATTATATTTCATGTTTTTATGCTTTTATTCATGTTGCTGTAATATCTTGTTATTAATATTTGATGCTGTGATCTTTTTGGTAAGCACTTTGATAACAGTTACTGTTTTAAATGTGTTATATAAATAAATGTGACTTGACTTGACAAAATGCGCCATAGCTGTTCCGATGCTTGTGAACGCAGCACTCCGTGTGTAAAATTTTGTAAATTATTTTCTGTCGAGCTCTTGTGTGAAATTCTGTTCCCCCTGTGTCGGGAGCGCGCACTGCAACCAGAGGCGGCTCCGACCGTCTTCACAGCTCATCTCATATATTTCTCGGTAAAACGAGTCCACGTAATCGTGTCACGGTTGTAACTTTCATTTTAATGGACAGCTCCTGGTAAATAAATAAATGAAAACCTCAACAACAACAAAAAACCTGGTCTTGTGTGGGGGGTTATACATACCCTTCGTGTTTTTTGTTTTTGTTTTTTAAATCGCTGAGAGAATCTACAACTTTGGTCATGTTCATTTTAGCCTGACAAATATCAGTCAGCCACCAACACATCATGCGTATTTATAATTTTTTATTGCTAATATACCAGGTCCTTCTCAAAAAATGAGCATATTGTGATAAAGGTCATTATTTTCCATAATGTAATGATAAAAATGAAACTTTCATATATTTCAGATTCATTGCACACCAACTGAAATATTTCATGTCTTTAATTGTTTTAATACTGATGATTATGACATACAGCTCATGAAAACCCAAAATGCCTGTCCCAAAAAATTAGCATATCATGAAAAGGTTCTCTAAACAAGCTATTAACCTAACCATCTGAATCAACGACGTAACTCTAAACACCTGCAAAAGATTCCTGAGGCTTTTAAAAACTCCCAGCCTTGTTCATTACTCAAAACCACAATCATGGGTAAGACTGCCGACCTGACTGCTGTCCAGAAGGCCATCATTGACACCCTCAAGCAAGAGGGTAAGACACAGAAAGAAATTGCTGAACCAATAGGCTGTTCCCAGAGTGCTGTATCAAGGCACCTCAGTGGGAAGTCTGTGGGAAGGGAAAAGTGTGGCAGAAAACGCTGCACAACGAGAAGAGGTGACCGGACCCTGAGGAGGATTGTGGAGAAGGGCCGATTCCAGACCTTGGGGGACCTGCGGAAGCAGTGGACTGAGTCTGGAGTAGAAACATCCAGAGCCACCGTGCACAGGCGTGTGCAGGAAATGGGCTACAGGTGCCGCATTCCCAAGGTCAAGCCACTCTTCTGCGTCATAAGCATCTCGCCTGGGACTGCTGCTGAGTGGTCCAAAGTTATGTTCTCTGATTACAGTAAATTTTACATTTCCTTTGGAAATCAAGGCCCCAGAGTCTGGAGGAAGAGAGGAGACACAGAATTCACATTGCTTGAGGTCCAGTGTCAAGTTTCCACAGTCACTGGGGTGTCATGTCAGCTGCTGGTGTTGGTCCACTGTGTTTTATCAAGGGCAGGGTCAATGCAGCTATCAGGAGATTTTGGAGCACTTCATGCTTCCATCTGCTGAAAAGCTTCATGGAGATGAAGATTTCATTTTTCAGCACGACCTGGCACCTGCTCACAGTGCCAAAACCACTGGTAAATGGTTTACTGACCATGGTATTACTGTGCTCAATTGGCCTGCCAACTCTCCTGACCTGAACCCCATAGAGAACCTGTGGGATATTGTGAAGAGAAAGTTGAGAGACGCAAGACCCAACACTCTGGATGAGCTTAAGGTCGCTATC
>NC_056510.1:42748588-42749694 GCF_014905685.2 Nematolebias whitei | reverse complement strand
TCTTCGTTGGGTACGCTTCCTTGGGTCTCCTGAGTCTCTCCTTGTCTCCCTCGAGTTCCCCGTGTCTCCTGAGTTCCCCGTGCCTCCTTCCTTGCTTATGTAAGTTTTGCTGCCCCGTCAGCTTGTTTATTTTGTACTTTTCATTTATCATTAAAAACCTATTTTTGTATATCTGCCGAGTTGAGTCCCTGTTCTGCACTCTGGGTTCGCTCCGACCATAAATCCTAACAGTACGACCCGACCAGAACAGAACCCAGCGGGCAGGGTTCTCACTCGGCAACACTCACCATTTTTGTTTTTTCCCTCCTCGTGCCGTTATGGACGAGCTCCTCTCCGTCTCCGTCCATCCACCATCCCGCCGCCGCCGCCGCGGTGGACGGTTCTGGAGGCAGTCTGCGGCGGCCGGCCCGGTCGCTGCCGAGCAGAACTTCAGAGCTGGTTCCGGTGTTTTCGTGGGAGCGGGGTTCGCCGCCTCACCTCCCAGGTTTCCGGTGGGGGCGAGATCCAGCGTCCCGCGGGAGCTCCGGTCCACTCCTGCTCGGTTCGGTAAGTCCGATCCGGTTGACGTTACAGGGGCGGGTTCCGTCGCCTCACCTTCCAGGTTCCTGGTGGGGGCGGAATTCGGCCTCTCACCGCCACTCCGCGCCGCAGCTGTTCGACCCAGCCTGGCTGTACCTCCGGAGAGTTTTCATTGTGACACCGTGGGGGCGTGTCCCGCCGCCTCACCTTCCAGGTTTCCGGTGGGGGCGGCACCCGTCACCACACCCACTCATACTGACCTTCCTTTTTTTCCCCCTGAGGATATTTTTCATATTAATCAGACAGTTCTCAAACTATTCAGTTCTGCTAAAAGAAACCCGTCCTCCTTTGATTTAGTTTTGACCCAGATGGAGGATTTTTTACCTTCTATCCCAGGCCTTTCTTTGCTCCCCGAGTATGATTTTTTGTTAACAGAAATAGAGACTCTAAAGACTCCTGTTGCAGCCATTCCTGAGGTGGACTCCACGCTGCACGTAGCCTCTGAGGTGGGTCCTCATCTCTCCTACTCCGAGGGGGTCCCGGCTGACGCTCCTCATCTCTCCTACTCCGAGGGGGTCCCGGCTGAC
>NC_056510.1:42743349-42748488 GCF_014905685.2 Nematolebias whitei | reverse complement strand
ATGGAGATGAAGATTTCATTTTTCAGCACGACCTGGCACCTGCTCACAGTGCCAAAACCACTGGTAAATGGTTTACTGACCATGGTATTACTGTGCTCAATTGGCCTGCCAACTCTCCTGACCTGAACCCCATAGAGAACCTGTGGGATATTGTGAAGAGAAAGTTGAGAGACGCAAGACCCAACACTCTGGATGAGCTTAAGGTCGCTATCGAAGCATCCTGGGCCTCCATAACACCTCAGCAGTGCCACAGGCTGATTGCCTCCATGCCACGCTGCATTGAAGCAGTCATTCATGCAAAAGGATTCCCGACCAAGTATTGAGTGCATAACTGAACATGATTATTTGAAGGTTGGTGTTTTTTGTATTAAAAACATTTGTCTTTCATTGGTGGGATGAAATATGCTAATTTTTTGGGACAGGCATTTTGGGTTTTCATGAGCTGTATGCCATAATCATCAGTATTAAAACAATTAAAGACCTGAAATATTTCAGTTGGTGTGCAATGAATCTGAAATATATGAAAGTTTAATTTTTATCATTACATTATGGAAAATAATGACCTTTATCACAATATGCTCATTTTTTGAGAAGGACCTGTAGAAGGATGGTGGCTGAAATATTCTGTTCCCCTCTTCTAACTTTGGCAAAAAAAGAGCAAATGTTTCCAAATTCTCTAGGAGTTGTGTGATGATTGAACCTAAATGTCAAGATGATTCAATAATCACCAAAACATTACTGAGTGTGAACTTCAGGCTGAAATCTTGTTCCACGTACTTTGATGTTTAAGCATTTTTTTCTCCTTAAGAGAAATAAGAGAAAAAAAAACCCAGACATTAAATACCAAAAAATAGCAGCTAGAAATATCTGTTCTTCAATAGTGTCATATTTTTCATTTGAACGAGATTTACCAGAAAGCCTATATTTGTTTTCAGGAAGTTTAATTTTTCGTGTCCTGCTCTCACTATATGTGTTAATATAATACGGCGCATTAAACAGCAGCCTGAACATGGGTCTGTTCTAGCTGTTTATTGGGGTATTTTTATTTTTATTTAAACCTTTATTTAATAAAGACTGTGGCTGAGTGGTTAGAGCAGTCGTCCTCCAATGCAAGAGTTGGGGGTTCAAATCCACCAGCTGTCACATGTTGAAGTGTCCCTGAGCAAGACACTGAACCCCTCACAGCCTCTGATGTGTGTCCCATCAGTGTCTGAATGTGATCTAAAGCTCTGATTAGTCTCTTTAGAATTATTTGTTCTATTAGCTTTGTAGAGATCTAGTATAGAGCTGTGTGAATGGGTAAATGAGGACACAGATTGTTGTAAAGAGCTTTGAGTATCTTGAAATAATATAGAAAGGAGCTGTACAAGTACAGTCCATTTACCATTTCCTCATGAGGGAGTTTTTCTTTCCACTGTCGCCTTCATCTTCTTAAAGATGAGAGTTAAACTCAAAGCTGCTCCTCAGATAAATAATGTTAAATTATTATTTTATATATGAATGTTTCTGTTCAGTGTCCTGAGACGATTCTGTTGTAACTTGGTGTTATAGAAATAAACTGAATTGAACTGAATTGATATATACTGTACATACTAAACAGCTGACAGATTTCCCATCAGCCTTTGAGGGAAAGTGTTGGATGAAAACTGAGTCACTTCTGGATTCAATTTATTTCTGGAGGAACCCCCCCCCCCTCCACACACACCCACACACCCCCAAGTTTATATTTCCTCTTTAGTAGAAATTGTTGACTTCCATCCATTTCTGTAGAGCAACCTTTAACCCCCAGTACACGACTACACGTCTAACCTGGACCTAAACTTACTTCAGCCCTAAAGAAACACGTAATCTAAAACTGATGGTTGACTGTATGAGATCCAGGTCTTGGTCCCCACAAGGTCTACTGGTCCACACAGTATGGTCCACAGACCATTCAGAATATATTTGAAGACAAAATGACAAAAGAGGGTGTTTGGCTACACTTCACTTTAATAGTATTCAGTGTTTCGGCTAGACGGTAGCAGGTTTTAGCTGCGTGCTCTAACAGGACGCACACGTAATCTGTTCTGAGCCACACTGACTCCTTGGAAGTTGCACGTGGCGCAGCAGAAGCTGTAGGATCCACATGTGTTCACAGGAAACAGCTTGTATCTTTGACTCTCACCACTGGTGAAGAAGGTACTGCGTACTGAATCCTCTGTAAGTGTGAACACACCAACTCATGCACTGACTGCAAGTAACATTACTAAAGTACTAAATTACTTCATATCCTCTCTCTCCCTGGACCTCAACGAACTCTTATCTGGACCTTTGTGGTTCTACCTGGTTCCGACAAATATCGCCGGGTGGTATTTCGCTGGTTTTCAGCTGGACTGGCCCTCGTGGTGTTTCCATAGGTGTGGGGGAAGTGTACCTGTGACCCTCGAATTGGACCAGAACCGAATCGAGGTGGCTGTGGGGGATTTCGTCTTCTACAGAGCCGGTCTCAGCTTCAGTGAGCAGCCCGTTACTTTTACTGAAAGACGATCCACCTCCGTGGAGTCGTTGTGTTCACCTGGAGGAGACGCTCCGGTGCTTTGAAGCGCCGCCGGACCGGAGCAGAACCGCGCCGCCGGACTGGGCCGCCGGACCGGAGCAGAACCGCGCTGCTAGACTGTGCCGCCGGACCGGAGCAAAACCGGGCCAGGGATATCTTCAGCCTCTTCGTCTCTTGTGCTTGGAGCGCCGGAGCCGAACTGGAGCAGAACCGGACCGGACCAGTTGCCGACTTCAGCCTCAGCCTCTCCGGTCAGTCTCGCTTTTCACCGGGGGTGCCCCGTGCTGTCGGGTGCTGAGAAGCGGAGGAGCAGCGTGGAGGAGCAGCGTGGAGGAGCAGCGTGGAGGAGCAGGGCTGCGTGGTGCTCGAGAGAAGTTCGGAGTTTGTATCGGAGCTGCTGCAGGCCTCCATCCAACTCACCTGGATAATAATTAATTTTATTCCGGATCACGCTGTTGGCCCCTGTTGACCTGAAACAAGCTTGGATCATGCCTTTCACTTCAGGAGGATTTTCTGGCAGCTCGCTCTGCTATTTGCTGCGAATTTTCTGTTTCTGTTTCGGCCTGTTGATTCTGGACCCAGCTTCTGTTTCTCATGGGAGCATCCATCCATCCATCCATCCATCTTCACAGGGGGGCCGGAGCCCCCCTCAGCCTGACTTAAACTGCAGTTGGGCCAACTCGTCGGGTTTGTTTGCCCATTTGAACTGTGACATTTTATGGTCTGAAACTTTTCTGCATCATTCATATTACTGTCACTATTTTCAGTTCTCAGATTATCTGGAGTCACTGAATCTTGTTAATACACCTGGATCTGTCCATCACTGCAACTTTCACTGTTTTTGGGTTCTGAATGATCGCATCTTCATTAATGTTTCTCATGGTTCGATTATGGGGGCTAATTGTCACACTGTTAACTCTTGTAATTACACATCAGTCACAAAAAACTCAAGAAAATGTCTGATAATAATGTTGTTATTGCTCTCAGGAATTCAACCCAACCCTGGACCCCCCACTAATTACAGCACACCAAATGACTTTAAAAACGCCTCTGGGCTTCATTTTCTGCATGTAAATGCTCGTAGCCTTCTGAAAAAACTTGATGCTGTGAAAATCCTGGTCAGTTCTTCTGGGGCAGATGTTATCTTTATTTCTGAGTCCTGGCTCAACAAATCTGTAATGAATAATGACGTGGCAATCAATGGGTTTAACATCTACCGCTGTGATCGTCAAAAAAGGGGGGGTGGAGTCATTATTTACATTAGAGACACTCTGGTTTCAAGTCTTGTGACTTTCAAAACAATTCCAAACCAGTTTGAAGCCTTATCTGTAAACATCACCTTGAATGGAGGCCAGGTTTTAACTGTAGTCTGCTGCTACCGCCCCCCCACAGCTTCACCTGAAGCATTAAATGCCATGAAGGAATTCCTTGGTAATTTAAAATTCAAAGAGATCTTTTTGGCAGGAGATCTCAACATTGATTGGTGTAAGTCGACCCCCCTCTGTGACAAATTCAAGGAATGTTGCTTGTCTTTTAATTTAACCCAACTGATCGACTCCCCCACCAGATTAAATAAAAGCCATCCTGACAATTCCTCCATCTTAGACCTGTTTCTAACTAATATGCCTCACAAATTCCCTGGTACAGGTGTATTCGCTGATCTTTTGAGTGATCACTGTGTGACAGCGGCTTTAAGAAATAGTAAACTTCCACCTTCTAAGCCCAGATTAATTAAAAAAAGGGATCTGAAACATTTCTGTGAACAGTCATTCCTCTGGGATCTGTCTCACTTTGACTGGCATCGTATTCTGTTAACTGATGACGTGAACTCTGCTTGGAACTATTTCCATAATAATTTCATTTATTTCCTGAACATACATGCTCCTTTTCATCAGTTCAGAATAAAGGGACGAGACAGCCCCTGGTTTACTCCAGAGCTAGCTGACCTCCTGCACAGGAGAGATCATCTTTGGGCTGCAGCGAGAAAATCTGACTCAGACACTGATTGGTTGAGTTTTCGACAGATAAGGAATAAATGTACAACTGCTGTCAAAGCAGCAAAACGCAACTATTTCTTATCTCAGACCTCCAAAAATCTAAATGACCCTAACAGATTCTGGAAAACAATTAAATCTCTCTCAGGCACCCCCCAATCATCTGACCTCCCATCACAACTTCTCGTTAACTCTGTTCCTGTGTCAAATAAACACGAGATCCTGAACTGTCTCAACAAACATTTTGTTGCTTCTGGTTCTTTATTTGACACAGTAACTAATGGAAAATCAGCCACTTCACTTAATAACCAAACTTCTACAAATCAAATCCCTCCTACAAGTCAATCCTCAGTTAATCACACCTTCTCTTTTTCTCCATTCTCAGTCAGTGAGGTCAATAAACTGTTAAAAGATCTTGATCCTAAAAAATCTGCAGGTCCAGATGAACTTCCACCTTATTTCTTAAGGCTGGCTGCTCATATCATCACAGTCCCTGTGACCCACATCTTCAATCTCTCCATAAGACAAAACTCCATCCCAGACACTTGGAAAACAGCCTTTGTTCTTCCTTTGCTGAAGGGAGGTGACCCCACCTCACTGAACAACTAT
>NC_056510.1:42743131-42743249 GCF_014905685.2 Nematolebias whitei | reverse complement strand
GTACAGTACAGTACATTACAGTACAGTGCAGTACATTACAGTACAGTGCAATACATTACAGTACAGTGCAATACATTACAGTACAGTACAGTACATTACAGTACAGTGCAGTACATTA
>NC_056510.1:42741133-42743121 GCF_014905685.2 Nematolebias whitei | reverse complement strand
TACATTACAGTACAGTACAGTACATTACAGTACAGTGCAGTACATTACAGTACAGTACAATACATTACAGTACAGTACATTACAGTACAATACATTACAGTACAGTGCAGTACAATACGTTACAGTACAGTACAATACATTACAGTACAGTGCAGTACAATACATTACAGTGCAGTGCAGTACATTACAGTACAGTACAATACATTACAGTACAGTGCAGTACATTACAGTGCAGTACAATACATTATGTTTATGAGAGGGAATAAAGCATTTTATTTTTATTTTTCCTAAAACAGGAAAATATCAGGAGACAGTGATTATTGTTCCTCCTCAATATCAATAAATAAACTATCAGAATTCATCTTCTTGTTTAGACAGTGGGCTCTTTTATTGGCAGAAACCTTGCAGCCTCTGTGTTCACCAGAAAGCACTTCTAGTTTGGCTTTCTTTTGACGTTGTTTCATTTTTATTGCATGAAAAGTTTGAAGAGCTCCATCTCTCATTAACCTTCTGTATTCATCACTTCTTCTGTTGTTATGCAGGTCCTCCAGCTGCTGTCCAGTCTTTCAGCACCCTGAGGTACAACCTGTGTAAGTGGTGTGAGGTGTCCAGTCCGGTGTGTAAAGACAACATTTGTCTCAGTAAATGCAACCTGTCCTCCTTCTGCACCATCACTGAGGAGATCTGCATCGCCATATGGTGAGACACTGCATTCACTTAGAGCCCATTCACACTGGATGACACGACCCTGACATGAAATTAGCCAGAGCATGATGGTCTTTTCAAGATCTTCAGGTGTGTTTAAGAGCACAATGGGTGCCCCCATTCTGTGCTAGATCATGATAACATACCATAATTGTTGCTGCCAGAGTCTTAACCGGTTAGTGGGAGAGATCGTATTTCTCCAGTTTTAGTTTCTCTCCATTGGCTCCCCGTCAAATCCAGAATTGAATTCAAAATCTTACTTCTAACCTACAAAGCCCTCAACAACCTAGCTCCATCTTATATTATAGATCTTATTGTTCCATATTTTCACAACAGAGCACTTGACTCTCTGACTGCAGGTTTACTTCTGGTTCCTAGAGTTTCCAAAAGCAGAATGGGAGGAAGATCCTTCAATTCTCAGGCTCCTCTCTTGTGGAGTCTCTTGAGAGGAGTAAAGGAGGACATCTTTGTGAAAAGAAATCGTCCATCATTAAACAGGGGTGGAGCCTCCGGGTTCAACTGTCCCCCTCTTACAATGCTGTGATTGCTAGTATCACTCAGCCCTCTGTGAACAGTAAACAGCCATCAGTGTGCTAATGATCCATTGTTAGGCTGATGGTCCTTCTTGAGCATGTGATCAGCTGGTTTTGGTTGTCAGCAGCAAAACTGGTTGATCCACTCTGAGAAGGTGCTATTTAAGAGACTGAGCTGAATACAGCTCCTCAGACTGAGGAAGTCTCTCGGATGAGAGACGAAACGTTTCTATATTTTTTGTTGTTGTTTTGCTTTGTTTTGTTTTTTTGAATGTCCAGAGGACCAGATTTAACTTTTTTAGATTTTTCTACCTGGATTATTGAGCATGCATCAGGATACTCCTTACAGATGTTTAGCCTTTTGTCTTGCTTTTTTAATGGGGTTTAGTTTGTCCTCTTTATAAACCATTAAAGTTTGTTGAAGCCTTCAGTGTTCACATAAATGCTGCGTTATCTTACAGCAACGTCCCAGACAGACAGAGCAGATGAGTTCCCTCAGTATGTTTCTGATCAGCATTAAAAGCTCCCTGAAGGGATTTCTTCCAGCTTGTTCCTGTTAAATGAGCTCAGCAAACTAAAAACAAAACATTGAGATAAAGTTGGACCTTTGTAGGAGTATAATGTTGTTGCTACATCTAGTCTTTGAAGCTTTATACCACTTCATGATAAAGAATTTTCTTTCTGACTAGCAATACTTTTGGTACTTTTGTTGGTAAAACGGTCTCACTCTGGGACACCCCCCCCCCCCCC
>NC_056510.1:42736446-42741033 GCF_014905685.2 Nematolebias whitei | reverse complement strand
AAAAAGGAAGGAGAGGAAAGCAATGGTTTGTTCAAGACAGTGTTTGTACGTGCTGAGCTTCAACAATCTCAGGTTACACAAAGACTTAGTTTAACTCAAAAGGTCTGACTCCTCCATCAGGACATTTTCAGCAGCACCACCTTTAGTTGGACCTTACACTGAGAAAACTTTTCTAAAAAATAATTTTTATAGTTGATAGTTGATTTTGGAGTTAAATAGCTAACATTGGGGCAGCACGGTGGCACAACTGGTAGAGCTGCTGCTTCTCAACGAGCAGGTCCCTGGTTCAAATCCCGGTCCGGGGGCCCTTCTGGGTGGAGTTTGCATGTTCTCTCTGTGCATGCGTGGGTTTCCTCCAGTTAGGACGCTTGACAGAATCGGAGCTGCATTCACACACATGCTTGTTTATTGTTGTTGCTCTCTAAAATAGTAATTTCAATTCAACCTTTATTTATACAGGTTAGTCTCATTGAGCCTTGTCATCTACAAGAGAGACCTGTTACTAATCAGTTTAAGCAAATGTTTACAGATGTTTAACAACATGTTAGAATACACCAAAATGCAGGAAATTGCATTTCTTTTGTTCCCCCCCCCCCCCCGCCCATAGAGACAAACGGCACAACCAGTCACTGCCTCTCTCAAAACCTCAAGACAATTTGTCACCCATATTATGTCTTTTCCTCTCTGTCTGAGTATCTGTACATACAGATGGATTTATAGATGTATAGTTGTATGTGTGTGTAATAAAACATATCCACCTTGTCGTATCTTTCTTTTTGAATATTTCCACTTCAAACTTAGGTCCTCATCCAAGGCCATGGGAGGTTGGGGTGTTCAGTTTCAATAAATAAAATTAAAGATCAACCAAAGTGTTGTAATTAAAGAGAATCACAGTCTCAAAAGGTTTTTCTATTTTTGCTTTAGTTTAAAGTACATACATAATGTACATATATAATCTGTTATTTTCAATAAAGCTCTTTGGCTTATAGTTAATCGATTCAAACAATTATGTGCCAGTCAATTCATCACAACAATAATCTTCAAACTAATAATAAAAAGATTACTAAGCAGGAGCAATAAAGCATGACCGTGTTTGCTTGGGCTCAGTTTGACCTCTTGTTAGATACAGGATAGATTCAGTTACAGCTGTTGATGAACTGCCCTCTGTTTACATTGAGAAAACTTTACTTCACATTATACAGCAAGAATGATTCGTTTAAAACAAATCTGATTTATTTCTAGTCTCTGCAAATTCAGAGGACAGAGGTAAATGAGAGTTATGTGATGGAGTCCAATTCAATTCAAAATTAATTTATTAATCCCAGAGCTAAATTAAATGTTGTTGTAACTCATCATCCTGGTTTCATTAAAGAGTTCTTCTAGATGCTGATGCTGTGGGCAGGAAGGATCTCTTGTAGCATCTGTCCCACAACGGATTTGAAGAAGCCTCTGACTAAAGACACTCTGTTGTTGTATGACAGTCTGATGTTGTATGACAGTCTGATGAAGAGGGTGCTGAGGGTTGTCTATAATGTTCTTCATTTGATGAAGAATCCTTCTTTGTACAATCATCTCCAAAGGTTCTAGAGGAGTCCCCAGAACTGAGCCAGCCTTCTTTATGAGCTTGTTGATCTTTTTTAAGTCACTTGCTCTGGTGCTGCTCCCCCAACAGATGATGGCAGAAGAGATAGTGCTCTCTACAACAGACTTATAGAAGATATGCAGCATCTTGCTGCAAACACTGAAGGACTTCAGCTTCCTCAAGAAGTACAGTCTGCTCTGCCCCTTCTTGTAGACGCTTCACTGTTGCATTTCCAGTCCAGTCTATTTGTCCAGGTGAACTCCAAGGTATTTATACTTCTCCACCACCTCTACTTCTTCTCCCATGATGGAAATAGAGTTGGATCTGTTCCTGATTCTCCTGAAATCTAAAATCATCTCCTTTGTTTTGTTCACATTCAAGATGAGATAATTGTTTCCACACCATGCCACAAAGTGGTCCACCAGTTCCCTGTACTCAGCTTCTTGTCCATCTCTGATACACCCGACCACTGCAGAGTCATCTGGATATTTCTGCAGATGACAGGAGTCTGTTTTGTACTGGAAATCTGAGGTGTACAGAGTGAAAAGGAATGGTGAGAGTACAGTCCCCTGTGGTGCTCCTGAACTACTGACCACCTGGTCAGACACACAACCCTTCAGTCTCACAAACTGTGGTCTGTTTGTCAGGTAGTCTTTGATCCAGGTGATTGTTGAGGCCTCCACCTGAGTCTTCTGGAGTTTCTGACAAAGAAGATCAGGCTGGATTGTGTTAAATGCACTGGAGAAATCAAAGAACATGACTCTCACAGTGCTGTCTGCCTTTTCTAGATGACAGTGAGTTTGCTGAAGCAGGTGTATGATGGCATCTTCAACTCCAAGTCCACGCTGATAAGCAAACTGCAGTGGGTCCTGATATGTGCTTGTTTGTCTAGTCAGGTGGGTCAGCAGAAGTCTCTCTAGGACCTTCATGATGTGGGATGTCAGGGCAACAGGTCTATAGTCATTGTGGACTGATGGGTAGTTTTCTTTGGCACTGGAACAAGACAGGATGTTTTCCACAACACTGGAACCTTCTCCTGGGTCAGGCTAAGGTTGAAGAGGTGCTGCAGAACCCCACAGAGCTGCTCTGCACAGACCTTCAGGACTCTGGGACTGACACCATCTGGACCTGCAGCCTTATTCCGGTTCAGTCTCTCCAGCTACTTCCTCACCTGACTTCAGGAGACGCAGAGGGGGGAGGCAAAGGAGGTATCACCATCTTCTGATTTGGTTGAAGACCAACATGTAGAAGAAGAAGGGACCATGACTGAGGTGGTAGATAAAATATTTGAGGTGTGACAGGACAGCCTTGGGTCAAAGGAGGGTGGTATGTCTGTTTGGCTGTGGGCAAGAGAGGAGGATGCTGAGCTTGTTCCTGAACTGAACCTATTGAAGAACGTGTTCAGTTCATTGGCTCTGTCCAGGCTTCCATCCTTCTGATCCTCCTTCTGCTTGAAGCCTGTGATCTGTTTCATCCCTGACCACACCTCTCTGATATTGTTCTGCTAGAGCTTGCTCTCCAGCTTCTTCTTGTACACCTCCTTGCTGTTTCTTATCTTGACTTTAAGTTGCTTTTGTGTACTCCTCAATAAGTCCCTGTCTACCTCCACAAAGGCTCTTTTTTTCTGGTTTAGTAGTTCCTTCAGGTCAGTGGTAATCCAGTGTTTGTTATTGGGGAAGCATCTCACTGTTCTGGCGGGGATGGTGTTGTTTACACAGAAGTTTATATAGTTGGTCACACACTCAGTCATGGCCTTGATGTCCTCTCCATGTGGCTGGCACAGTGCATCCCAGTCTGTAGCCTCAAAACAACCCCGCAGGGCTTCTTCAGCTCCCACTGACCATTTTCTCACTGTTCTCTTTATTACAGGTTGCCTCTGAACAAGGAGTTTATATTTTGAGCAGAGAAACACAAGATTGTGATCTGATTTGCCAAGAGGGGGTCTTGCTTTAACGATGTATGAATCCTTGACATTTGCATAAAACAAGTTTTGTTTTCTCTGGTAGAGCAGCTGACATACTGTTGGAATGTCGGAAGTGTAGCAGAGAGAGAGAGACATGATTAAAATCCCCAGATATTGCAACAAACGCACTAGGTTGTGTTTGTAGCTTAGCAACCTTGGAGCTGATGACATCACACGCAGTCTTGGCAACAGCATTGGGTGGAATGTAAACAGTTGCCAAAATAACACTGGTGAACTCTCTGCAAATAATATGGACGAGAACTTAGGGCTAACAGTTCAATATCTGGACTGCAGAGATGACACTTCACAGTAACATGTCCAGGATTACACCATCTGTTGTTCACAAGCACTGCCAACCCACCTCCTTTCCTTTTGCCACTCCTCTTTAAATCTCTATCTGCTTGTATGGTCAGAAAACCTGGCAAGGAAACGCTGGAGTCGGGGATATGATCCTGCAGCCATGTCTCAGTGAAACATATAACACTGAAGTCCCGATACTCTGGATTAGTCCTTGTTAGGGCTTGAAGTTCATCCAACTTGTTTCCCATTGATCTCACATTGCCCATCATGATCGACGGAAGAGATGGTTTAAACTTCATTCTTCTCTCTTTCTCCCTCTTCTTTGCTCCTGCTCTGCATCCACGATGCCTCCTTTTCAACTCATTTGGGATTTGGGGCTGTAGTTGAGATATTATTTGAGCTTTGTAGATGTTAATCAGCTGCTCCTGGTTGTAAAAAAACAACCTTGTTGTTTTGGTTACGCATCATAACAAATGTCCAAAGCAAAGATATTTCTGTAAAAATCCTTCCAGTTGCACAGCATCTGACACCAGAGGAAACAATCATCCAAAAAAAGCGATTTATATCCAGAAAAAAGAGGAATTAAAGTTTTCAAAGTAATATCTCAGAATGAAAGTAACAGAGCTACTCCAACATGCAGCCACCTTGAGCGACACAATTCTAGAATATATATGTGTGTGTATGTATATATATATATATATATATATATATATATATATATATATATATATATATATATATA
>NC_056510.1:42727528-42736346 GCF_014905685.2 Nematolebias whitei | reverse complement strand
ATGAATGTTTCTGTTAACTTATTATTGTTATACATGAATGTTTCTGTTAACTTATTATTGTTATATATGAATGTTTCTGTTAACTTATTATTGTTATATATGAAAGTTTCTGTTAACTTATTATTTTTATATATGAATGTTTCTGTTCAGTGTCCTGAGATGACTTCTGTTGTGACTTGTAGCTACTGTATATATATAAAAAAAAAAAAAATTCTCCTTTTCAGTGGCTTTTCCCAACTTGCGTGTATTATCGGTTTACATTAAAACTGCTCACCCTTTAGCCCCCTTTTCTCTATGAATACTTTCACACTGAATAAAATTGATTTGTAACTAAAAATAAATTCAACTCTTGAAGTTATTGTGGAAATGTTATCTCTGCCCTTCCAGGAGGAAGACCAACAACAGCATGACAGTACACACAATGTGTCACAACCCACTTCTGCCACTAGACAGTGTTGACCCCAACCTGCTGCTGAACTTCACCTCCAGAGAATGTCATATGGTCCCACAGGTGGTTGAGGAAGGAGCCATGATGGTCTGTGGCTGCCAGGGGGAACATGAATGTAATGACAAACTCATCTTTGACAACGGAGCCAATGGTGAGCAGAAGTTGAGC
The DNA here is from genome assembly GCF_014905685.2 of Nematolebias whitei. Lineage (NCBI taxonomy): Eukaryota > Metazoa > Chordata > Actinopteri > Cyprinodontiformes > Rivulidae > Nematolebias > Nematolebias whitei. Next base: position 42,735,730 of record NC_056510.1, on the reverse strand, counting down.
TTGTTGAATGAGTACATTAGGGAGGGAGCATGGATGATGGTGATGGTGGGAATGTTAAAAGTGCTGCTGAATAAATGGGTAGATTAAAAAATGGGAACAATGGAAGGGTTCTATGTATCAGAGACAAATACTCAATACAGGAAACATGATTTGGCAATTGGTTTAGTAACCACTGATTTGTGTGTTTTCATTCTTCAGGTTTCTCCAGGTTACAGAGTAAGGATGTCATTCCAGTGGTGGTGATCAGTTTGGTGCCTCCTATCCTGGTGGCCATAGCTGCTACCGTTGTCTTCTACTTCTACCGAATACGCTGCCCCAATAAATCAAGTCATCCTGCACCTCCTGAGTGGCCCACTAAACACTCCCCAGAACTCTACCAAGCTTTGGACTTGCCACATGAGGGAGCAGGCTGTAGGGCTAAGGGTGGAGGAGGAGGTGTAACTGGTCCCAGAGTTGAACATTCAGGCCAAGTGGCTGAACTGCTGCCAATCAAACTGGATATGTTAGTGGGGAAAGGGCGCTTTGCTGAAGTGTGGAGGGCACGCCTGCTGCAGGGCCAGAACAGCGGAGTTGACAGCTACGAAACTGTGGCCGTGAAAGTGTTTCCAGCCATGGAGTATGCCTCCTGGAGAAACGAGTGCTCCATCTTCTCTGAAGCTACACTGCAACATGACAACATCATTCAGTTCCTGGCAGCTGAAGAGAGGGGCCCACCTGGAAAGACCTACTGGCTGGTGTTAGCCTATTACAGTCTGGGAAATTTGCAAGACTACCTCACAGCGAACGTACTGAGCTGGGAGGAGCTAGTTTACATGGCAGGAAGCATAGCAAGAGGATTAGCTCACCTGCACTGTGACACAACATGCAGCGGAGAACCAAAGGTAAATTACGTCAGCCATCAAATAAAATGTGTAACTGCTAATCATAGCAACAAGAAAAGGTTGGAGCTCACCGGGTTATGATGGTGAGTTGCTGGCAAATAGCACTTACAAATGAGTCTCAAATTATTTGCAAGAGTTCCACATTTGAGTTGCTGATGCTTATAGTCTTGTCGCATGAAGTTTGAGCAGTGTCAAAATTTTTGTTCCACACATTTTCTCTAACTATAGTTGCAAAGTTGTATCACATCTCAAAAACATCAAACCCATCTCAGTTTAGTTTATTTAAGTTTTAGAGTTTTCGAGCTGTATTTGACACCTGCATCAAAACATTTGTTCAAACAGAAAACTTTCAAGACTAAAGCTTCAAAGGTCCATGTCTAAAATCTACGTTAATGATATTTAAATGATAAAAATGAAAAATGAAAAAACTGGTCCAAATCTGCCAGTTTATTCTAGTATAGTCACATCAATTTCAAATTCCTGTTCAAACTTTGGAGGATGTTTTTACTCTGAAGTAGTTTTGTTAAAAACCCTTTGTTTCAGATACCATAGCATACCACTTTATTCATAAAGCACTTCAAGCAGCAACAAGGCCAACCAAAGTTCTGTACAGCAAAAACAAACACGCAAAGGACACCGGATAAAAACATAGATCCAAATGGAAAAAGATAATAACTACAAGTCTAACACTGTACAATACAGACAGGATTATAAACAAGTCACACAGTGTCAAAAGCCAGAGAACAAAGTGAGTTTTTAAACAAGACGGTGAGAGAGGGAGCCTGCCTGACATGCAGTGGTAACTCATTCCACAGTCGTGGACCTGCAACAGAGAAGGTTCTGTCACCTCTGAGTTTGAGACGGGTTCCTGGAACCACTAGTAGCATCTGGTCTGCTGACTTCAGAGAGCGCAGTGGGACATATGGCTGCAGCAGATCAGTGAGATAAGAGGGGACAGAACTGTTCAGTGATTTAAAAACATACAGAATGATTTTATTTTCGATGTTGAAATGCTGAATATATTTTTAGTTGTCTAGTACAAAGAACCATGAACCATAACACAATATTTCAAATAAAGCAGCACATGTTGATGCAAATGTTATTCCTAAAATTATAGAAAAGGCAGGTCATGATGGAAAATCATGGATAATAATGAAATGAAAGCATACTAGACAAATAGTATTTAGGGTTCTTAAGTGCATTGGCACCTTAAATAATAATAATTAAAAGAAAGTAGTCTCACATAGGGCTGCAACTAATGTTTATTTTGGTAATCAACTGGTCTGTTGTCTATCTGTCTGTCTGTCTGTCTGTCTGTCTGTCTGTCTGTCTGTCTGTTTGTGTCAATTAGTCAACAGATGTTTCAGTCCATGTTAGCGTCCATGGCTGCACCTTCTGTGTTACCTCACCTGCTGTAGTCTGCCCACCTGTGACTGATCTGTGAAACATGAATTTGGTGCTATTGTCCGTGTGCCCAGATCTTCACTGGACTTGGCCAGATTAAGTATTTTATGTTTGAACCAGCACAAGCTTTCAAACATTAAGTTCAAACAAACATAGACAACAATTGCCTACTATTTCCTGTGTCCTACCACTTTTTTTAATTGTCTGTTGGCGCCACGTGTTTGCAGTTGGGTTGGTTCACACTACCAGGCTGCTCGGTTTGCCTTCAGTGTTCAGCCATGTTGGACTGAATGCAACGTGAGGTCAGCTTGGGTCTGTTCCCCTCACACTGTTGGAGAAAAATATTCTCGCTTATGTCACTCACTCCAAAGGAACCACACTCGATGACAGGAGGAAGTTTTTATTCTTGCAACGTCAGATTTTCAGGATAGGTTACATAAATATACAGAAAGTACACACATGTAGACCAGCCATAAGAATCGGCCATGAGCTGTCTGTAAAGCTTGTTTTTATACTCTCATCAGTTCAGCCGAGTTCACAGAACCTGGAGGCGTCCTTGGAGTCAGCTGCGTGCTGCAGCCTCACTCAGCTCCTCATCCAGCTTTCTTCTAACCCAAACACATGGTTCATGGGCAGAGTTAACATTCTCAGACATAGTAGTTAAAAACGTTCATAACCTTTGACCAAAAATTCCCTACCACACACCTGCAGGTCATTGGTCAACAGATTTGAATGCCTATTAGCCATGCTGACTTTCCCCAGCTAGTGCAGCCTGGTGCAGACTTTGCCCAACTGGGGTTTGTGGGTAAAATCTTGCAAAAATTGTACAGTGTGTCCTCAGCTTAAGTCTGTGTTTCCAAGCACATTTCAAAAGGGTTCCCTCATTCATCACATCTAAAGTGAATGGTATGTACTGAGCGGATCCATTCCTTTGAATCAGGTGTGATGGAGCAGGGACCCATGAACAACCGAGTCCCTGAGGACCACAGCTAGAAAACAATACTTTGACTGAATAATAGCCCTAACACAAAGTTCCCAACTGACTTCTTACATCTTCTTGCCACTCCAGTAGAATAAGAAAAATGAAAGCAACTTTCAACTTTAGAGAATGCACGTGAGAAACTGATAATGGTTGTGTACTGCTTAAATGGTGTAAAACCAAGCAGATAAACCAGTAAAATGAAGTTTTCATCATATCTTGAAATTAAGAAAGCATGAAGGCAAAAAAACTTTGCATTTTTTGTAATCAAAGTTTTTTTAGTTGTATTTTTTGTCTTTTAGAAAACAAACACAAAAAAGATAAATAAATAAAAAACATCCAACAAAATCCCCTCCCACCCCAGATCAGCCACACAGACATGAACATCTTAGACAGGTATTGACATGTTTTCCACATAAGGCTGCCAAGTGTCCCAAAATCTCTCCACAGAACCTTTCAGGGTACTGTGTATGTAATGTTTTCCAGATGGATATGATACAGGACTTCTCTTATCCAGTGTTCATGTGCCGGGGTGTGCAGGTCCTTCCATCTGCACAAAACAAGTCTCCTGGCCAGAGGAGAGCCAAAATCAATCACATCCTTCGCATACTTTCTACAGGACGTATCCACAGGCACAGTTTTTCCACACATCCCAGAGATGGTGTCAAAACCAGATTGCCAGTAGGTCCACAGTTTGGGACAGGTCCAGAATGTATGCAGGAGTGCAGCTGGAGTTTGTACAATGATAACATGCAGGATCCAGGTCCGTTTCAAACTTGAAAGCTTGTCTTTGGATCAATGCACAAACTTTGCAGTTTGAGTGGCTCACCAGTATCACCAACAAGAAAGACAAGCCTTCTTTACTCCTAGAATTGACTCCAGACACTTTGTTAGCGCACACGTGGTTGCAAACAGCACTTGGTTTGTGAAGCTAGGATCATGTTCGGTTTGAATCATGCATTTCCATGTTGATCTTAAAGAGAACATCGTGCTTTTAGCTTTGAGTGCAATGTGCGCATTTAGACAAGAACTAAAGCCCACATTTTTACATCTAAAGGCACATATTTAATTTAAATTTATGGACAAAGAACAAAAGCTGTTTACTTACCGTGCCTATTATCAGAACTTTGTTGTCAGAAACATTACATCTTTCATTACTGCTTAGGTTGAAAGTGTCGAAATATTTTAATTCACATAATTCCTGCATAGTGTGTGCACTTTTCCTTTGAATTGAATAATTCCAATGTCAGCGTACGTAACCGCAGGGAGCGAGTCCGACAACACAGTTTGACTTTGTACGCCTCATGTGGATCAACCCCAATAATGGTGATAATCTTCTTCATAACTTTTCAACGACACACTCTCTAATGTCCATCCATTGTCTTCCGCTTGTTCTGAAGTTGGGTTGCAGGGGCAGCAGCTGGAGCAGGAAGGTCCAGACATCTCTTTCCACAGCCACTCTTCCAGCTCTTCTGGGAGGACTCTAAGACATTCCCAGACCAACCAAGAGACGTAGTCTCTCTGGTCATTCTCAGGGTCTCCTCCCAGTCCAACATGCCTGAAGGAGGCACCCGGGAAGCATACTTACCATCCTTACCAGATGCCCAAACCACCTCAACTGGCTCCTCTCGATGTCGAGGAGCGGCGGTTCTACTCCAAGTCTCTTCTGATAACTCAGTTTCTCACCCTATGTCTAAGTGAGAGTCCAGCTACCCTGCGGAGGAAACTCATTTCAACCTCCTGTATCCACGATCTCATTCTTTCGGTCACCACCCAGAGCTCGTGACCATAGGTGAGGGTAGGAACGTAGACCGACTGATAAACAGAGAGCTTTACCATACAGCTCATCTCCCTCTTCACCACAACGGACCGGCACAGAGTCCGCAATACTGCAGACTCTGCACCAATCCATCTGTCAGTCACACGCTCCATTCTTCCCTCACTCATGAACAAAACCCTGAGATACTTGAACTCCTCCACTTGAGGCAGAACCTCACCCTGGACCCAAATCAAGCATTAATGTATCACTAAAGTCCATAAGCATTTGAAGAAGCCACAGTTGATGGCAATATTTTTTAAGCCTGAAAAAACAAACAATAACTCCACACTGTGAAAAGGTAACGCTGGTTATACACCATGATGGCAGCTTTCTGGTATGGCTAGTTTCCAGTAAAGTCTAATGGAAACTAGGTATCAATGTACCTGTACATGTTTACTATTTTAAATCAAATATCTGTCATGAAATAGATGTAAGAAATATAAAATATAATCAAGGTAGTGACTGACTGAGAGCCAGCATGTTAGGCCATCACAGTCCATCACAGGGACACCTGGAGACAAACAACCATTCACTCTCTCTCACCTAGGGACAATTCAGAGTCACCAGTCAGTCTAACATGCATGTTTTTGGTCTGTGGGAGGAAACCGGAGTACCCGGAGAAAACCCACGCATGCACGGAGAGAACATGCAAACTCTACCCAGAAAGCCCCCGGCAGCCTGCTCGCTGAGAGGCAGCAGCTCTACCAGTTGCACCACCATGCTGCCCTAGTAACAGTATTATTGGGTGAAATAAATTTATGTTAAAGGTTGCTCAATTTAAACTCAAATTTGTCAAAAGTAAAACACAGAAATGAAATCTATCAAATATACTTTAATAGGGACAGTTGAACAATAGATCGTATGTGATGGGTCAGCGTGTTCTTTGCCTGCCTGTCAATCAAAGCCTTTCTTATACTGTTTAATAGGCTGATTTGAAAATCAAACATTTTTTGTTTTTAATTTTTGCAGTGATTTCTTTCTTGTGTTGCTGCAGCTGCCAGTTACTCACCGAGACCTAAAGTGCAGCAATATTCTGGTAAAGAACAAAAAGGAGTGTGCACTGTGTGACTTTGGTCTGTCGTTGAGGTTGGACCTGTCACTGACTGTTGATGACTACGCACACAGTGGACAGGTAAGCTGCACCGCTTGATTACAAGTTGTCCTTAAATACACCGATGACCCAAAACAGTTTGACATTGTCCCTAATCAGCTGTTGGTTCAATGCATGCAAGAAGACATCTGCAGTTTGTTGTGGCACCTGGAAGATTATCAGATAATTTAAGTTATTTAGGTTATAAAGTTGCACAAAGATTGTGAAGCCTTTAAAATTTTCTATAATTCTTCATAAATATGATCTAAAACATCTTCAGATTTTCACCCAAGTCCTGAAAGTAGAAGAAGAGAACCCAGTTAAACAGATGAGACTAAAATATTAAACATGGTCATTTATGTATTGAGGAAGCTGATCTAATTTACAGATTAGTGGTAAAAGTATGTGAACCTCTGGGATTATCATTAATCTGAAGGTGAAATTAGAGTCAGGTGTTTTCAATCAATGATGATGATCAGGTGTGAGTGATCACCTGTTTGATTTAAAGAACAGGATCTATCAGCGTCTGCTCTTCACAACATGTTGGTGGAACAAAGAAGATTTCTGAGGAGCTCAGAAAAAGAGTTGATGATGCTCATCAGGCTGGAGAAGGTCACAGAACATCTGGAAAGAGTTTGGACTCCACCAATCCACAGTCACACAGACTGTAGACAAATGAAGGAAATTCAAGAGCATTGTTCTCTCCCCAGGAGTGGTGGACCAACAAAGATCACTCCAAGGTGTGGAATGGTCAGCAAGGTCACAGAAGAGCCCAGAGTAACTTCTGACACCTGAAGGTCTCTCTCACATTAATGCTGATGTTCATGAGTCCACCATCAGGAGAACTGAACAACAATGGTTCATGGCAAGGTTGAAGGAGAAGACACTGCTCTCCAGAAAATACATGGCTGCTCGTCCGCAGTTTGATAAAGATCACGTGGACAAACCAGAAGACTGTTAGAAGAACGTTTTGTGGATGATGAGACCAAAATAAAACTATTTGGTTTAAATGAAAAGTTTTGTTTGAAGAAAGAAAAACAGCCTCCCTGCAGAAGAACCTTATCCCATCTGTGAAACATGGTGGCGGTAGTATCATGGTTTGGGTCTGTTCTGCTGCATCTGGGCCAGGACTTCCTGCCATCATTGATGGAACAATGAATTCTGAATTATATCAGAGAATTCTGAAGGAAAATGTCAGAACATCTGTCCATGAACTGAATCCAAAGAGAAGGTGGCTCATGCAGCAACAATGAGCCTAAGTACACAAGACGTTCTACCAAAGAATGGTTCAAGAAGAATAAAGTTCATGTTTTGGAATGGCCAAGTCAAAGTCCTGACCTTCATCCAGTCCAGATGTTGTGGAACTGAAGCAGCAGTTAATGTGAGGAAAGCACCAACATCAGTCCTGCTCTCCTTGGAGGAATGGGCTAAAGTTCCTCCAAGGAGAGCAGGACTGATCAACAGCTACCAGAAACATTTTCAAGTTATTGCTGCTGGGTTCTCTTTATCTACTTTTAGGACTTTGTGAAAATCTGATGATGTTTTACGTCGTATTTATGTAGAAATATAGAAAATGATAAAAGCTCACAACCTTTCAAGCACCACTGGACGTCATTGATACAGCTGATCAGACTCACTTCCTCCAGCACCCCGTCATTAGTTCCATTTACCAATCCTCAAACCATTGTCGGTATATGCTAATCAGTGGGGGGGGGGGTCTTGATTGTCTCTAAAACTTTTTTTTCTCACTGCTTTCCCTACATTCAACACAGTGAATTTGTTGGACAGTTCCACGGGCTCTCTGAGGGTAACTGGGTGATGAGAGCCTTTACGGAGAATCCCTGAAAGACATTTAGTCCAGCTCTAGTCACATTGTGGCAGCACGGTGGCGCAACTGGTAGAGCTGCTGCCTCTCAGCGAGCAGGTCCTTGGTTCAAACCCCGGTCCAGGGGCCTTTCTGGGTGGAGTTTGCATGTTCTCTCCGTGCATGCGTGGGTTTTCTCCGGGTACTCCGGTTTCCTCCCACAGT
>NC_056510.1:42697559-42727518 GCF_014905685.2 Nematolebias whitei | reverse complement strand
GTCCAAAAACATGCATGTTAGGCTGATTGGTAACTCTAAATTGTCTCTAGGTGTGAGTGAGAGAGTGAATGGTTGTTTGTCTCGTTTGTCTCTATGTGTCCCTGTGATGGACTTGCGACCCGTCCAGGGTGTACCCCGCCCCTCGCACAGTGATTGCAATTTGCTGGACATGGGCACCAGCGACCCCCGTGACCCAAAATGGAATAAACGGGTAAAGGAAATGGATGGATAGTCACATTGCCTTAAGAACGAGGTCATCTGAGTCAGTGCAGCTACAGTTAGATAACAGAACAAGTCCCATTGGACCTAACAGTTCAAAAGACGTTCTGAGAGTTTTATAAATCATTAGTCCCTCCATGAAGAAGCTTTAGGGACCTACATGTTTGCTTTCACATGGCCAGGAAAATGCAGTGATTGAACAACACTGAGCTGGAGATCAGCACGGCCACGTGACTTTTGCACGACATTTAATATCAACAACGATGGAAGACTCCAAAGCTGGAGCTGTTGTAGGTCTTTGGTTTCTTTTTCCAAGTAGAGTTTGAGGGAGACCCACAGAACAAGCAGCAGAAGGGTTTAGAAGATCCAAGGCTCACTCGTCAGATCCGTCTAAAACACAAGCCAGCGCGTTATTGACCACCCAATAAATAAAAGTTGTTCAAGCTTCTTTATTGTCATTCGCATCACATGTAGTACATGAGGTGGAATGAAATTGTGTACTCAAGGTTCCAGTTGCACACAAAATAGCAAAAATGTAAAGTATAAAAACAAACAGGATCTAAGATATACGCTAAACAGTAATAATGTCACATGATACGTGTATTAAACAGCAGCCAGAACATGAGTCTGTTGTGAGCAGGTGTAAGAACTGAGTGTAACTCTGCTACAATACTATTAGTACAAAACTGCTGAACTACAGTACCTCAAGTTGTTCTTAGGCCAGTGAACTGGTCCTGTATGATCCAAAAACTTTAATTCTTCCTGAACAAATGTTTTTCATCTAGAGGCTGTAAAGTTCAGGCTTATTTGTGTAATCACAACTTGTTGTTTTTGAGTGTTTTTTAATTCTTTGGACCACATTTTGTTATCCTGCTCAGGTAGGAACAGCTCGCTACATGGCTCCTGAGGTACTGGAGTCCAGGGTGAACCTGGAGGACCTTGAGGCCTTCAAGCAGATGGATGTTTACTCCATGGCTCTGGTCCTATGGGAGATGGCCTCTCGCTGTGAAGCAACTGGAGGTGACAATTTCCTTTTTCATTCAGTCAACCTTCATTTAGACAAGTTCATCCCACTGAGCCTCAGGGACTCATTTACAGCAGAGACCTGATCTCAACAAAGAGTGATGACAACAGTGGACAGTCATTTAGGATGCATACAAACTGAGAATAATAAGTGAAAATAAAATGGTATTAAAAAGAAAATGTAACAAAAAACCAGCTAGGTTGTAAGGCGATGCAGAAAACTCAAAACAGGAACATGTCTGCGTTGGTTGTCGCCAGGAACGTAGCAGATGTTTGAAGCCACTAGAGAGGTCAAAGGTCGAGAGCTTCAGATCTTTTTGAAAGATTTATTTATTCATTTAAAAGAAACAAAACATATTCATCAAAAAGAGAAAATTATTGAATAAAAAGTGTGCTGAAAGAAGAAGAAAATTCTTATAATATCTGTCCCTAATTAAAAAAATAAAATAAAATAATTAAAATCAAACAACTCAGGCTTGAACCATCCACAAACCGAAAACAAAAAACATCAGACATTCTTCACATGGCATCATACTTTCCTAACATCCATCCGTTATCTTTTACCCGCTTCTTCCATTGTGTCACGGGGGTCACCCACCGGTGCCCGTGTCCAGCAATCACTGTGCGAGGGGCGGGGGACACCCTGGACAGGTCTCCAGTCCATCACAGGGACACAAAGAGACAAACAACCATTCTCTCTCACTCACATCTAGGGACATTTTAGTTACCAGTCAGTCTAACATGCATGTTTTTGGTCTGTGGGAGGAAACTGGAGTACCCAGAGAAAACCCACGCATGCACGGAGAGAACATGCAAACTCCACCCAGAAAGGCCCCATGACCAGGATTTGAACCAGGGACCTGCTCGCTGAGAGGCAGCAGCTCTACCAGTTGTGCCACCGTGCTGCCCTTTTTATGGAGATATCAAGGCACTTCCACAATCCTGTCCCCTGAATTATAACAGCGCTCCTTCAGACTAGAGCTGTCATTTCTAACCCGGAACCCGGCCCGGCCCGGCCCGACCCAGCTTAGGGCCGGGTCAGTCCATATTAATGTGATTAATATGCGGGCCGGTCTTTGATGCAGTTTTATGAATCATACAGCACAAATAAAACTAAATAAGAACGCACGATATAACATTGTGTTAATCTACTTAGAGGAGGAGGCAGAAAGTTTACTGAGGAGGAATGGAAATAAATAAAATAAAGTGCAGAAGTTAATCAGAGAAGAGAGCAGCGCTGGCGGCGCATTGCGCAACAATTATGCATGGCCCCGCCCACCATGCTCTGCTGCACAGCAGGTGTTTGTGCCCACAGACATGTTGAAGTACTGGAGCACAAAATCATTATCCACGACTTACACAGAGCTGCACTTTTCCTGTGGCCTAATTTTAACAAACTTAAAATGATGGAAACATAACCCAAATATGGAATCCTTTTTATTTTATCAAGCAGAGAATGCACTGATGCATGTGAGTTTATACACAGGCCTGGACTAACTGTTACAGATATTCAGGGAGTGATAGTAAACTTTGGTTTTAAATGGTTGTTAAAAACGTTCAAAAGTTTTTTGTAGTAGTTTGGTCAGTGTCAGGGTTTAATTAGTTCTCCTGACTCAAGAAGCAATTCTGACTGTTTAAAATTGTTTTATCACATTTCAGTGAAGTTAAAGTAGTTGGGCAGCAGGGTGGATTAGTGGTTTGCACTGTTGCATCATAGCAAGAAGGTCCTGGGTCCAAGCCCCGGTTTGAACCTGTGCGGGGTTTGTTCTCCTTATGTTTGGGTTTTCTCCTACAGACTAAAACCTGCATGCTGGGCTGCCTCCAGGCCACCACTATATAGAGATCAGTGATTTCAGTGGGGTTTGCCTGGTTAAATAAAGGTTAACAAAGTAAATTAAATCAGCTGAACCATGAAGTCTTATGATGCTTGTAGAGTTCATTTAATAAAGTAGGCCTGAGGTGAAGGGAACAGTGGCTCAGTGTCGTGCTTTGAAACATGAAGCAACCTCAGAGCTGACTTCATTCTTGTGAATTTAAAGAAGTTCTTCTCTGAGCTGTTCTCAGTACAAAGTTCTGTTTAATCTGTTTTTCAGACCAGCACCATTTTAAAACCTCATTTAATGAGAAGGATCCTCCCATCATTTTTTCTGGAGAGTAAATCTGCCTGATGGTGGCAGGAACGCAGCTCTGATCCTAAAACATGAACAGATCATTTCAGCCACTGAAATTTCAAGATGGATTTACGAGATCTGATTGTGAGAAAGTCTCTCTGTGTCAACGCAGAGGTGAAGAGCTATGAACCGGTGTTTGGCTCAAAGGTTTGTGAGCAGCCCTGCGTGGACAGCATGAGAGACCTGGTACTGAGGGACCGAGGACGACCGGACATCCCCTCAACGTGGACGCAGCACCAGGTCAGAACCAATCTGAAATACACGACAGAGCTCCAGCACTACGTTTCATGAAAAATATATTTTATTTTTCTATCACATAGTCTATTTATTATTGTGCTTTTTATTCTCACATGGAAACACTGTCTCAGAACATCTTTATTTCAGTGCTACCATTATAAAATTTTATATTTAATGCAAAATTATAAGCAACACTTCTCTCTGGGTCTGTCTCCGTGATCTTGGCACATCTAAGTTTTTGTCTTTAAGACAAAACTGCTCCAGGTCCTTCAAGCTGGATGGGTGCTGTTTGTGTCTGTCCATGCATGTTCTGCACAGGGTTGTGGGGAGCTAGTACTTATCTCAAGCAGTCATTGGGCGAGACGTTAGAAACACTCTGGATGGGTCGCCAGTCCAGCACAGGACAAAACAGAGACAAGCAAGACATCCAACCATTCATACTGTCACCTAGAAACAGTTTAGAGTTGTCAGCTATCCTTACTATTACCCTGAAAAGAAACAGGTGTGCCCAGGTGAAACACACACATGCCCAGGAAGAACATGCTAACTCCACTCAGGAAGGTCCAGCCAGGCAGTGAACTAGGGACCTTGAAGCTGTGAGGCGACTGTTCGAACCACTGCTCCACTGTCACCTTGCATGAGCTTGAAATAAGATGAGTGATAGAGACATCAGTGATTCTCAGAAGGACATCACGAGAACAAAACACTGTGTCAAAAGGACTTGAAAGAGAAAAATCTAGCAGAAATAAAGGAAGAGATGAAGCCAGAGACATGAATGACCACTAAGACAAAATAATCACTTGGACTTACAAAACAATTAGACCACAACATTTAAAAAAGAAGGGTCTCAGTGGAACTAGTCAAACACTACAAACATATCCAGATGTATGCTCAATAATCCGGAGAATAAACTGCAAAGATGGCTTGTAACTAGACAACAACACAAAATGAGAAGAAAAGACAAACTGCAACAAGATTGGTTTTAAAGGTAACTCTTCTTCTTTAAAATGAAAACAAAGGACTTTGTGTCTCCAAGGATCATGTATAAAGTATTTGCATGATGTCATCCATCCATCCATCCATCCATCCATCCATCCATCCATCCATCCATCCATCCATTATCTTTACCCGCCTCTTCCTTTTCGGGTCACGGGGGTCACTGGTGCCCATGTCCAGCAGTCACTGTGTGAGAGGCGGGGACACCCTGGACAGGACTCCTGGACAAGTCCATCACAGGGACACCAGCACAAGTCTCCAGTCCATCACAGGGACACCTGGACAGGTCTCCAGTCCATCAAAGGGACATGTATAGACAAACAACCATTCACTCTCTCACTCACACCTGGGAACATTTAAACTAGCATGCATATTTTTGGTCTGTGTGTTGTTAAATAATTATAGTTTCTGTCCTCTGAAGATGCTCTAACCACATATATGTCCTTCAGGGGATGAGCGTCTTCTGTTCCACCATCACAGAGTGCTGGGATCATGACCCCGAGGCCAGGCTGACTGCTCACTGCGTGGTGGAACGCTTCACTGCCCTGCAGCAGGACGAGGAAGATGCAAAGGCAGAAGACCAGGGTGAGGAGGACAGAGAAAGACAGACATGAGAAGACAAGAAGACACTGAAATGGCAAAGACAAAGAAAAGGACAAAACTCAGAGACTTTGAATAATAACAACTCCTCCTCTTCCCCCTCTGAAGGTTAAAGAGACATTACATTGGTGTCCCACAATGCTCCGAGTCTTTGTTTATTTTGTTGTTTCTGTGGCTGTTTAATATCTAAACAATTTTTCTACAACAGTCATTAATTAGTTGCTTAATTAATTAATTTAACTGTTTATAAATTAATTAGTTGCTAACACAAAGGGGATGCACTGGCAACTAAAAAGCCCCAAAACTCTTAGTTAAAGGTAATAAACCTTTATGACTAATATAAAAGTATAAATCTTCATCGGTAAAACAACATACTGAAAATCCATCAGTACACTTACACTTTGGTGTGTGTCACTTCAGAAACATGATTGTTATGTTATTTTGTTCTTTTTTCTGGAGGTTGACAGGCACAATACCAGACCTGACATGGTTTATTTGTGACAAAGACCCTGTTTAAATATTTGTCCTGAGTGGAGCATAAATCAATGAACTGAATTTCATGGAAACATAAATCTGTAATGGAGTTCTTGTCTGAAGCTTAAAACGGAGTCTGAACACAACTGTAACCGTCTCCGCCCATGGACCACACCCGTCTAAACCAGGACAGCTAAAACTGGACCTTTAACCAAACTTAAGGGATAAATTTATTTTATTTTACATTTATGTGCTAGCGTCTTAAGATTCCTTCTTTCAAAAGTAACAAAGGTAACAAAAATAAGAAATGGACAGCGTTGTACGTTCGGCCACTGGCACCAAACACATGGTGTGATAATGAAAAGTCACTTCTGTTCAGAGCTGTGACACTGAAAACCCCTCAAAGATCTGCTGGCAGATTAAGAAATTGTTTAGTTTGTTGGAGCTGGTCTCCATTTTGTTGTGATATTATCTTTAATAATTATTATATTTGTTATAACCAACATTTACAAATAAAGAGGAGAGAAAACTTCATGTGACGATGATTTGTGTGTAAAATCCCTTTACTGTATGAGAAGCTGTTCAGAACAGAATTTATTCTAGCTATCACATACCATACCTTACCACTGTCTATTACTTTCACATCATTTATAAAACTCATGCACACAACTTATTAAAACAGCTTATGTCTGACTGTTATCATTCAAACCATGAACCAACCAGTCTGAAGTTAGTTTCCAATTCCAGCATTCAGCAGAACTGTTCAAGAATATTTGTCTAATTTTTTTAATTAAGTTCACTTTTTTTTTTCTCCTCCTTGAATCGCCACCTTCTCATGATGGAGGAGTTTGTATTCCTGAATGATCTTAGATCTATGCTGTCTGAGGCAATTAAAATTGCCCCAGACAAATGCAGCCCATCCATCAATCAGCCATGTGTCATGTCCAATCTTATTTTGAAAAACTGCAATAGAGTCAGTCTGCGATAAACAAACCTCGAAGTAGAGAGGGATTACTGTATGTATATATATATATATATATATATATATATATATATATACCCTCTTTCATTTTGTTGTTGCGGATGGCTGATTCTGTGGCTGTGATCATCTCCACCAGAGGAATTCTACTTGGTGCAACCGCAAAGTTCAGTCCCCTGGCAAGAATCTCTGTCTCCGGCTGGGTGAGCTGTCTGTCAGATAAATTCTTCACCCACTTCACCCACCCACCCACAAAGAGGGTGAAGCAGAACAGCTCAGAATCAAAGTTTCATCCTGCCTCAGCAATGCCAAACCACCACCTTCCAACATCAGTAGAGAGAGGAGAGGGATGCACTCACCACTCTTAGCAAGGACAAAAACATCATCATTCTCCCAGCAGACAAAGGAAGTTGCACAGTGATTTTGAACCAGAAAGGCTATCATGAGAAAGTTATGACACTCCTTAGTGACTTAAACACTTATGAACCTCTGAAAAGAGATCCAGGAAGTGGTTACAAGAAGAAACTGATAGATTGCCTGAAAATTTTGGAGCAGGACAAGGCTATTGACCGTTTTCTGTACCACAGACTGTACCCAGGGGAGGCCACACCTAGTCTGTATGGTTTACCTAAAATCCACAAACAAGGTGTACCTTTAAGACCAATTGTTAGCATAATTAACTCTGTCACTTACAATGTTTCCAAATATCTGGCGTCTGTACTCATCCCTTTAGTTGGCAGCTCAGAACACCACATACAGAACACCATGGACTTTGTGGACAAGGTGAGGGATGTCATCATGGAGACTGATGAAACAATGGTCTCTTTTGATGTCACATCACTCTTTACGTGCATTCCTGTTGATGATGCAGTAGAGGTGGTCAGTTTAAGATTAAAATCAGACACCACTCTGAGCAGCAGGACCACGCTTTCCACAGAACAACTATGTCAACTCTTGAAACTGTGCCTGCAGTCAACCTACTTCACATATGGGGAGCAATATTATAGACAGAAACATGGGTGTGCTATGGGGTCTCCAGTTTCTCCTATTGTTGCCAACCTGTACATGGAGGAGGTAGAAAAGAGCCTTGACGTCCTTTTCAGGGACACCACCAAGTCATCGGTTCAGGTATGTTGACGACATCTGGGTTAAAATTAAATCTCAGGAAGTCCAACATTTTACTGACCACATCAACTCTGTGGATAAATACATCAAGTTCACACGAGAAGATGTAAAAAATGGCAAGTTGGATTTCTTGGACTGTGAGGTCTCAGTCTCTGATAGAGGACATTTGCAAACTGAGGTGTACCGCAAACCCACCCACACAGACCAGTATTTGCAGTTTGACTCCCATCACCCTTTGGAGCACAAGTTAGGAGTCAACAGGACTCTGTATCACAGAGCAGACAGCGTCCCCACTAGCTTGGGGCCAGGCAGAAGGAGAAATCCCACACAAGACAGGCTCTAGAGCAATGTGGATATCCTAACTGGGCCTTCCTGAAAGCAGAGAAGAAACCCAAACAGGACTCCAGTCAGCCAACAGGTGAAAAGGAGGAACCCAGACCCAGACCAGTGGTCATTCCGTATGTTGAGGGGGTATCAGAGAAACTGAGATGTTTATTTTCTAAACATAACGTCCCAGTGGCTTTTAAACCCCAAAATACATTACGGCAAAGACTGGTTCATCCCAAAGATCCAGTCCCCCGGCACAAACAGAGTAATATTGTGTATGCTGTTCAGTGTCAGGAGGGTGATCAGTCTTACATTGGGGAAACTAAACAGCCACTGGCCAAAAGGATGGACCAGCACAGAAGATCAACATCATCAGGCCAGGACTCTGCGGTCTACACTCATCTCCAGGCCAGCGGTCACTCTTTCAGGGATGAAGATGTTCACATCCTGGACAGAGAGGAACGATGGTTTGAGAGAGAAGTAAAGGAGGCCATCTTTGTGAAAATAAATTGTCCGTCATTAATAAAATTTAATGAGTGAAAAAATAACCAAAACGGTGCAGACCGGACCGAACATGCTGTACCGAAACAGTTTAATACACCCACGTTACACCCCTAAAATATATATACTAAAATAAACTACTACTTACTACTAAGGATGCACCGATCCACTTTTTTTTTTTTATCCGATCCTGATA
Organism: Nematolebias whitei; assembly: GCF_014905685.2. NCBI lineage: Eukaryota > Metazoa > Chordata > Actinopteri > Cyprinodontiformes > Rivulidae > Nematolebias > Nematolebias whitei. The sequence goes on along the minus strand of NC_056510.1, from coordinate 42,718,670 downwards.
CCTAAATCTGAATATCGGCCGATACCGATACTATTCCAATATCATGATCATCATTGATTTTGTACGAGGCTGTAATAATCTCCTCTCAAGTACAATTTGTACAAATATATGCATGCATGTCCAAAAAGGCAACTTGAGGTAAGTTTTATTAATGTTGGATAAGTTTTAGTTAGAATTAAATCTTGTTAACACAAAACATGTTTTTTTTCCTAGTTTTAAAGTGGATTTTAAAGTGATTGAATGGAGTTCAAACTTCTGCTAAGTTCATGTCAATAACCAACAGACATGTTCCTGTTTTTACATCGTTTTAAATGTAGCTGTTTTTGTTTCATTTTGTTTTTATAATTTTCTTTTATTTTTCAATTCATGCTTTTTTATGATTGTCTACTGCTGTACTGATAAATCTCTCCTGGAGGGTAAACATAAACTATATCTTGGCTGCAAGTATTCAATCAAGCTGTGAAGCAGACAGTCTGATTCAGTCAGCCACGTTCAGTCTCCTCCAGACAGACGGACTGAAATCAGACTGTCTGCTTCGGACTGAACGAGAGGAACACACCGCTGAAGCCACGGAGCTCCAACGTCCAACGTAAAACTAACTTTACCGCGGTGCTCGGCTAAACAATCCTCGTGCTCTTTAATGTGGTGCTTTTTCAAATGTTTGTTAAGTTTGATGTGTCGTAGGTCGACCGAGCTTCCTCCTCTCTGTACAGCAGCTCTGCAGACATTGCATGTTGCTGTGTTCAAGGCCGGATTAACCATATGGGCAACTGGGCAACTGCCCAGGGGCCCATGATCTCTAAGGTTTACCTTGCTTTACTTGGAGCTCTGCGCTGCAAAGAAACTGCTGCGCTTCCGCTGTATTTGTGCAGCCCCGTCTCCTCCCAGCGCGGCTGCTGCAGCTCTCAGGTTGTTTTTGGTATTTTTTTAAAATCGGATCCTCGACGGTGCGACCTGTCAATCAACTCAGAAGGCGTGTCAGTAACTGACCAATCGACGACCTCAATTTGTCCTGAAGGTAAACGCCCCTTACCTGCTGACAAGCTCATCAGTTTTTTTTTCTTTAGAAACTTCTTGTCTTAATTAAAACGTTGGTTACATACTGTAACCCCAGATTCTATGAGTATAGGCGTAGCCCTTTAAGGCCTTCGCTTAGTGGGTTTATCCCGATATGCGTAGCATTAGCACTGAAAAATTTAGTCCACGCCCACCTGCTGTGTGGGCCCCACCCGGTCCGTATAAATTACGTTAAGAGCGGGAAATCGGCTCCCAAAATAGCTTTTTCTTCAGCCATTTAGGAGCCAGTGAGGCCCGACGTTTAAAGGGCTACGCCTATACTCATAGAATCTGGGGTTACAGTACGTAACCAACGTTCTATTTCATACAGGCTTTGCCCTTTAAGGCCTTCGCTTAGTGGGTTAAGGGCAAAGCAGATGTGGTCCTCGCCTCACTGGGTCCATTCGAACACAGTATGAAGCAGAAGCTTGCCCAAAAAAAACGTCTTGTCACTCAGCTCCCTATGTTCGTAATTACGCATTGCGTAATTATGTGAGCCATGCACAGACGCATGTTGTGTAACTATGCGTTCATGGCTGAGCAGTATAGACAGATTAATAATAACAAATGACTGATTATTAATCAAATGAACTGATTGGTAACAATAGTCATGAACTGATTAGTGACAATAGAACCAAAATAACAGACACAACTTGTGACTGATACACATCTCACACTGTGAAGCATGCAGACAGATGTGAGCTTAAACAGAGTTCCATGAAAACAACAATATTCATTCTGTTAGAGCACTAAGGACAGAATGTGTCATGGAGCGGGCCGTCACATCACGTAGATAAGAGCGAATGAATGAGCAGGGTGTTGACCATGCAGTGCAAAAATCCTGCATTGTCATACCATTATGCAAGGCAGTCGAAGATGCAATACTCCTGGTCGAGTGCGCCCTGAGGTTGACAGGAGGCTCTAAAAACTGATGCTCTGTAGGCTTCAGAAGGAGGCCTCACACAGCCAGTGAGACAAGCGCTGGGTGGATAACGGGCGACCTGCAGGTGCATCTCTATAATGCACAAACAGATGTTGAGTTTGGTGCATTACAGCCGTGCGCACTATGTAACACGTCAACGCCCGCACCGGACAGAGAAGATGGAAAGATGCTTCTTCTTCTGATCTGTGTGTGTGTGTGGGGGGGGGAGGGAAAAAACCCTCCAACGATATCGCTCTTGATTTAAAAGAGCTCGTGATGTTTTTAGGCATAAAAGCTGGGTTTGGTCTTAAATCAGCTGAACTACCGTCAGCCTGAATTCTGAGACATGACGGAGCGACAAAGAGGGCAAATAAATCACTCACCCTCTTAGCGGATGTTAAAGCCAACAGCAGGGCTGTTTTAAGAGACAAGAATTTAATTTGAACCTGATCCAGAGGCTCAAATGGAGCTTTGATCAGGGCTCGCAGGACCAGCGTTAAATCCCACTGTGGCACAAGTGGGCGTGAAACAGGCCTGCGTCTCTGTACGCCTTTTAGAAACCGCTTCATCAGCGGGTGATTAAAAGCTGTTCTGTCTCCGAACCCTTCGTGGCAGGAAGAGATGGCTGCAGCGTACGTTTTAATCGTGCTGAAATGCCAACTTCCTGTCCATCAGCTGTTGTAGAAAAGACAGCACGCCGCCTAATGGGCATGAGGTGGCCTCTACATCTTTCTCTGTACACCAGCGCTGAAAAAAACTGTCCACTTTGATATGTACAGCACTGTGGTAGAGGCAGCATGTGAATCCTGGATTGTGCGCACTACCTCCTGTGGGAGACCCATCCTCTCTAAGCGGAACCGCTCAGTGGCCGGACCCACAGGTGCTGGCCTATTTCTGGGTAACTCCTGATCGCTCCTCCTGGAGGAGAGCGTCCTCCCTTCATGGCAGTTTCCACGGGCGCCCCGACAACAGACGTTGTCGGGCTGAGAACCATGGTGTGTTCACGCGCTTGGGGGCCACCAGGAGAGCTGTAAATCCCTCCTCCTGAACTTGGTTCAGGAACCGTAAAATCAGAGGAGGTGGAGGAAACGCGTGCAGATGCGTTTTGGACCATGGACTGTGGGCAAATGCATCCACCCCCAGTGGTGGTTTGTCTCGCGGTCTCAAGGAAAACCATAGTTGACACTGAGCGTTCTCTCGTGTCGCAAACAGGTCCACAGCTGCTTTGCCAAATTTCTGCCACGTCTGAGCCATCAGGTCTGGATGGAGAGTCCAGTCCCCGTGACGTGGGCCGCCCCTGGACATCACATCTGCCCCTTTGTTCAGAACACCGGGTATGTAAACTGCTCTGATGGAGAGCAGATTTTGGTGAGCCCAACACAGTAGCTTTCGCGCAATGTGTGATATCTGGGCTGAGCGCATACCCCACTGCTGGTTTATGTACGCAGCAGTCACCTTGTTGTCTGTGTGAATCGATACATGTTGATTCTGTAGCGCGGGAACAAAGTGCTGAATCACATTCAGCACCGTGAAACACTCCACAAAACATTTATGTGGGCTGATGTGTGATGGGGCCACAGCGCCCCTACTGCTTGAGATAGGCATGTCTCCCCCCCAGCCTGACAGCGACACGTCCGTGAAGACTGACACGTGACGTGGGTCTGCTGACAGAGGCTCCCTCCGACAGAACTAGGGTGTTTCCCCAGTGTCGGAGGTCTGCCCTCACGGAGGGAGGGACAGTGATCATCCGTCTCTATGTTTTACTGGATCCGCACGCAGACGCACAAACCACCTCTGGCGGCGTCTCATGTGTAATAAACACAGCGGGACCACTGTGTGAGCTGATGACATCATTCCTAACAGCTTCATGACAGGGACAGCTGTTACCACTCTGCCAGGTCTTACGTGGCGGAGCTGGTCTCTTAGTGTCGATTCTCGTTTGTGATAAACGAGCCTTCATGGTGGTTGAATCTAACTCCACTCCCAGATAAACAATTGTCTGGGCCGGGAAAAACGAGCTTTTCTTCCAATTTATGGCAAAAACCCAGATTTGACAGGTGTGATGTCAACACCTGAGCCTGCATCACTGCTTCCTGTCTGGAGCGTGACCGCCGCAGCAGGTCATCCAGGTAAAACAAAACTCTCATCTCTGCTCTGTGTAATGGATGCAGGGCTGTCTCCACACACTGAGAACGTACGAGGCGCGAGGGAATACCCGACCGGCAGCCCGTTGTACTGATACTTCATCCCCTGAAAGGAGAAAAAAACGCAGGAATTTTCTGTGTTTTGGGATGATCGGTATGCGTTTCCTGGATGTTGTCCAACAGCTGTCTGGTTGTCAACATGTGAAAACGGTCTGTCCATGATCGCCTTGTTGAAACTGACAGATCCAAAACCGGTCTCATCCCTCCGGTCCATTGGGGAACCAGGAAGTAACGTGAGTAAAACCCTGTGTTTTCCTCTCCGTTGGGAACCCTGGAGATTACTTTTATCAGAAGCACTTGGACTTCTGCATTTAGGGATGAGATTTGGTCTGGTGATGACAGGACCGTCTCTATAACTCCTCCGAACGGAGGGGGTCGGGTTGCAAACTGTAACTTGTAACCATTTGCATAACCCCCTGTCCATCCATCTGACCGGCGAGCATGTTTTAGCCACTCTATGGAACGTTCGTGGAGTGAACATGCGTTTAAGTGATGCGTCATGTTTTGTACGGCTGTCACCTGTCCGCCCCTCAACCGCCGTCATGCGTCGCGGGAATGTTTTCCGCGTGACCCAAGGCGAGGCTTCCTCGAAAAGGCTCTGAACACGACCGTGCGCTGCGTTCGGACCGCGGACCAACCTTCATGTACAGGTGGGTCGGTGTGTGCTGAGGCGAAGCGTGTGACAGCTGATGACGCAGTGGGGCTGCGCGTTCAACGTCGCTGTGCGAACGTTGAGAGACGGAGGGCGTGACTTCATCTACACCGTGCTGTTGGAGTGAAGGCTGCGAGCCCCGCTGGAGCACACGTTTTCTCTGGAGGGACGCGCGCCGCTCTCGCTGGAGGGACACGCGCTGCTCTCGCTGGAGGGATGCGCGCCGCTCTCGCTGGAGAGACACGCGCCGCTCTCGCTGGAGGGACGTGCGCCACTCTCGCTGGAGGTGAGACTCGTCACCGGGTTCATTCAGCTGTCTCACGCTTATGCTGCCGTGAGCTGCCGAGTGCTGAGACGCGATGGGTGACGGCTGCTCGCGTTTGCTTCGGTGAGGCGTGTGTTGCTCTTGTGAGAGTGAGGACCTCCACCCGACCCGGCCTGCGGTCCCACATTTATACCGATGTGAGCCGGTGTGCGCCGGGCAGCTGTGTGTGTGCACCATCATCAACGCAGCGCCATTGGATGAAGACTGTTTTCATCGCACGAGTGCGCGTTTGACACCGCTTGGGTGAGGATCGTGCAGCTTGGATTGACAACGAGTTATTTCGCTTACCATTGTGTCGTGTGATCGACTTGTCGTGTCTTGGAGCGGCGGTGAGTTTAAAAAACCTTTATTAAAGGACACCGGCTCATTATGTGTGGAGGATGTGTGCGCAGCCGCTGTGAGTTCAACCGAGCTTACAGACTGGCTAAAAACAGACACTTCGATCATTGAATGATGATTTATTTCAACTTCCGTGTCACTTTTACACACACCCTCCGTAGACCGTCATTTTTTAAAACTTCTACCCTTTGAGCTCTGCAATTTGTTTGCCCAGAGCACTGTCTTGCAGGCGATCTCTGGGGAAACGCTGAACTGCAGGTTGCCGGGATGAAGAGGGCTGGACTCTGACGGGCGGGGCTGGTGGTGGAGCTGAGCAAGACGACGACGCCATGGCCGGAATGAGCCGCGCGGCTTGATGAGGTGGCGCAGGGCCTCTGTCACCTCCTCCGACTGCTTCGAGTTCGCCAGCATGGTTTTGAAGCTGCTCCCGAACAGCGTGTCCGCCTTGATGGGGCCCTCCATCAGGTCTTTGTGCAGTTTCTCCGGCAGCGAGGGGGAGTGACGGAGCTAGGTGGATGTTGAATCATCGTCATCCACGCTGCAATCCTGGACAGGCAAACCGTAGAAGAGGCACATATATTGAAGGATGACGTCGACTGCTTTACAGAGGGAGCTCTTGGTCTCCTCAGGCAGGTCTGTGGCCTCCAGCCCCCACATGCTATATGCTAGCAGCGCCACATTGTGGTTAGCTGCGGCTGCCTGAAAAACACATTGATGGGCTCGATTGGAGAGCGTGGTCACCGTCTGGTCGTGTTTCCCAGGAGGGACGGGACGCTGCTCCAACCTGGACAGCTTCGCTCCGAAAGCTTCCGCGAGGCTTGGCTCAAGGGGGGTTACCGAAGGATAGCCCCGCTCGGTGAACCCCTCCACTCTGGTGATGGGTGCGGACTGGAGACCGGCTCCCCCAATCTACCAGGAAGGAACCGTCTGTGGCCTCGCTCGTAGGACGTCCTGTTGGAACACGAGGCCATATGGATCAAGACGGTGGGCCGGAATGGAACCCGGTAAACAACCTTCCGGCCGGATCATCCGAACTGGCGGGAAAGGCGTGGGACGCAGAAAAAAGGGGTCCCATCATGTCAGCCTCCTCCTGGGTTACGCCGGGCAACCTCTGAGGGCGCGTCGGCCGGGAGCGGTGTGATCGCCGATGTGAAACGAGGTGGGATGGGGTGAGCATTCACTCAGCCCCCCTCCACCGACACTACGCTCTCCAGGAGGGAATGAGCAGCGGGGGGCTGCAGCTGAGCGCGCCTGTCCCGGAGGAACCATCCGATTCGCTCCGAGGGTCGGCAATAAGAGGAAAAAATTACAAGATGGCGTTGTCCAGCGTGTAGTGACCGTCACTGAGAAATATTCCTCGGCACTTACCTTGAAATAAGACTGCTCGTCAGCTTCTCCTCGGGGAGGAGAACTCACCGGACGACCGGAGGTCAACTGCCGGGCCAAGCATCCTTAACAAAGGTTGGTCATCTACACATTTTTCCTTCTTGTTCTTCTGACAGTGCTATTTTAGCTCGCTGAAGAAAAAATGGGGAGCCGATTTCCCGCTCTTAACGTAATTTATACGGACCGGGTGGGGCCCACACAGCAGGTGGGCGTGGACTAAATTTTTCAGTGCTAATGCTACGCATAACGGGATAAACCCACTAAGCGAAGGCCTTAAAGGGCGAAGCTTATACGAAATAGAACAATAAGTTTTATCTGTTGTGAGATGATTCTAGCAGTTTTGCAGATCTTTAATCTACTTAATTAAGAATAGTACAACTTAAAATCGTTCATCAAACAGGAAGGAGGACTTATTATCTCTCCTCTTACTACAGTGAATGTGGTACTTTGCTTAAAGCACGACTATATTTATGGCATCAGAGAAAGCTGAGCTTCAGTTATCCACATAAAGTAAAATATATTCAGCATGAAAAGAAGAAATGTTAAGTTTGAGATTAATCCAGTTTCTGATGTCTGACCAAAGACAAAAAAATAATAATTGCTTGAGGGATTTATCTTCTGATTTACAAAAGGCTCACAAATCAACCTCAAATTTAAATCTTATTTCAAGAAACATGGCTACAGGATTTATCTTATTTATTATTTAAAATGATTCTCCTTCACTTTAGGAGATTTAGACCATTTGACAAATTTAGAATGAGCAGAAGTCATTCTGGTTTTATGATTTATATTAGGAGGTTTCTTGAAGGAATCTTTGTTATAATCAGTAAATCCTTTGTCGCAAACATTCATTCATAATCTTGTTACATTTGAAGTCAACTAAGTTACAGACATTTAATTTTAATGTGGGCATCAAATCTTCACCTTTGAATATATAATGTTTTTAATTCATTGAATCAGCTGTTGGTCAGGTTACTTCTTGTTGTGCCATTAGCTCTAAAATAGTTACTGAATCAAGTGTTTACTTCCATCCATCCGTGGGGGTAGCAGCCTCAGTAGGGGGGCCCAGACTTCCCTCTCCCCAGACACTTGGACCAGCTCCTCCAGGGGAATCCCAAGGTGATCCAAGTGTGTAGGTAAAACTAGATGTTAAACAACCATTAAAATACACCAGAATGCAGGAAATGGCATCTACTTTATTCAACATTTTCTGGGGGAGGACCCCCCCATCGGTGTGTCCCACCACACACACATTATAAATGCTCTGACACCAGTGGCCAACATGTCACTAAACAAGTACACATATGGTGTCATGTGGTGTTCAAAGTGCATTCAACTTAAATGAATTTGTGTCAATGAGCATTTGGAGTTTTATAAATAAAAATACACTTGATAGTTAGAATTTGAAGTATATTTACTGTATATTATGGTCATTTATTCTGTATTTTGCCAGATTATGGTGATTCTGGGGTCGTGATGATGGGGCCCTTGAAGATTGTTGCCCAGGGTACAGTGAAGTGTTAATCTGGCCCTGGCTGTCTTGTGGTGTTTAGTGTAAAATATTTCCACACAGCGGACATGATATGATGAAAACTTGGTTAGCCGTTAGCCACAGTGCTGCTGCTCAGCTGGCTGCAAACTATGAACTGGATTTCCTGAATGTGAAGTGGGTCTTATTACTCTGGGTTTCATGAAACACGCCTCCGTTAAGGAAATCCATTCCGTAGTTTGAAGACAACTTTCAGAGCAGCAGGCAGGGAATCACATGTGGAGACGTTTCAACAGACAAAGACATGGATCATGGATCAGAAAAATCTGATACATAAATTATGCTGGTATCTGAGGACGATACAGATACTGGATCGGATTGGCCCCATCCCTACTTACTACTATCCTACTTGGTGGGCTTTCACTTATCGCAGGGCTTCAGGGTACAGATCTACCGCGATAAACGAGGGACTACTGTATTCAGTTTTTCTGTGGTGCTGACGCCCAACATTTTTTTGGGCTACCGGCGGAGGAGATGAGATGAGATCTGGTAAGGCGGTTGGCAACGACTGGGCTGTGAATGGACAGGAGGTTGCAGAGGTGTAATGAGATGAATCAGGAAATAACTTTAACGGAATGGAAGAGGATTGTAGTGAAAATGAAGGGGAGTGGAGTAAAACAGCAAAGAGGAGAAAGAGGAAAAAACAAGAAGCCAGCAGAATAAAATTCAAATTCAGAAAATGACAATCAAGTTGAAGCTGAGAAACAAAAAGATGAACATAAACTTATTGTCAAACTAAATCAAGAGAGAGAATATTTTGCTGAATGGACTGACCACTACAATAAACAGACTACTGGGTGAAGTCAGAAGTGCCAAGGTGTTACGAAGCGTGCACTTTTTGTTCACTGCAGAGATAAAGACATTAGAATCAACAAAATAGATGGAAAGAACGTTCAGAACAGTCCAGTTGAAAATAAAATAATGAGCAGGAGTCACAGGTGGAGTCCCTTTAAACATTTCTGTAGAAGAAATTCAAGAAAATATTCGTGGAGCAAAAGTTAAAGAAATGAAACGATTGAAAACAAGAAGAAATGGAGAAATATGTGACAGCCTGTCAGTCTTGATCAACTTCGAAGGAGAAAGATTACCCAGTGAAACCATAGGATCCATGAGCTATGATGTCAAACAGTTCATTCCTCCTCCATTAAGATGTTTCAAATGTCAGAAATGTGGACATGTAGCAGCGATCTGTAAAGGGAAGCAACGACGTGGAAGGTGTGCTGGAGAACATGAGTATGGGAAATGTGAAAGAGAAGCAAACATTAAACGTTGTAACTGTGGAGGAGAACACACTGCTGCTTATCGTGGATGTGAAGTCAGTAAAAGAGCAGAAGAAATCCAAAAAGTAAAAATAGCTCCAGGGATTACTTCTGCTGAAGCTGTGAAAAGAATCCCAAACCAACCAGAGAGACCAGAACCTGCAGGAACACCAAACATTAAACCAAAGGCGTGTGATGCTCTAAAATCACTAATGATTCAACGATGGTGAACAAAAAGAGTTTGTACTATTCATGGTGGAAGTGATGAACTGTTCAGCTCAGACTGTAAAGAAAACTGAAAAGATTAAGATGATAGTGAGGGCTGCAGAAAAACATCTGGATGTGAAAGACCTTGGTTGGGAAGCAGTAGAGAGCATGATGGGTAAAGGAGTAACACCAACTCACTCAGAACGTGGAACTTCTACATGGACATCAAAATATTTCACTGGAACACAAGAAGTCTCATCACAAATGGACAAGATTTTAAACATTACGTATCACAACTACAAGACGAACCTCATTATCTGTATTCAAGAAACCTGGTTAAAACCAGAGTTAGATTGTGTTTTCCATGGGTACACTGCATCAGGAGAGACAGACATGATGGAAGGGGTGGAGGAATAATGACATTTGTACAAAATAATAAGTCACAGTATCATCAATGTAGGAAAAGAAGATATGGTAAATGCTCTGTACTTATACAGCACCTTTCTATCTATTTCAAGATACTCAAAGCTCTTTACAACAATCTGTGCCTTATTCACCCATTCATACAGCTCTATACTAGATCTCTACAAAGAGAAATGAACAAATCATTCTAAAGAGATTCATCAGCGTTTTATCACATTCATACACTGATGGGACACACATCAGAGGCAGTGGGGGGTTCAGTGTCTTGCCCAGGGACACTTCAACATGTGACTGCTGGTGGATTCGAACCCCCGACTCTCGCATTGGAGGACGACTGCTCTAACCACTCAGCCACAGCCGTCCTGAATACATTACTATTAAAATATGGACAGGTAGGGATGAAATAATCATTAATTATAATCCATGTACGAGGTACGAGGACAGGAGCAGGGGACAGTTGTACGTGTGGAGATGCTCACAGTAATGTTTGGGGAAGTGATCACACAGACGAAGATGGAAGACATGTAGAGGAGTTCATTGAAGAGAACAGACTGGTGTGCATAAATAATGGAACAGGGACAAGATATAATATTACAAAGAACACAGAAACAGCAAGAGATTTAACAATTACCTCAAATAACACTGCAGGAATTACACAGTGGGAAGTAATAAACCAAACATGACTTGGCAGTGACCATTATCCAATAATCCTTCAAACAGGAACGGATGTTATTAAAGGAAAAACATTTTGAGTTCCTTGGTGGCAATTTAGTAAAGCAAACTGGATACATTTTCAAAATATGACTGAAGTCAAAAGTCGAGAAATGATTAAAGAAAATATTAAAGATATTGAAGAATTAAATGAAAAATGAACAACAATAATTATACAGACTGCAAATAAAACGATTCCTAAAAGTACAGGGAGTAGAATTAAAAAGAATGTTCCATGGTGGGATGAGGAATGTTAAAAAGATATTAAAGAAAGAAATAAAGGATTTAAACAACTTAAAGTTCAGCATACAGTTGAAAAGTTCATATTTTATAAAAGGAAACAAGCAATTGTTAGAAGAACAATAAGGAAAGCAAAAAAAGAAAACTGGCAAAAATACTGTTCTACCATAGGGAGAGAAACAAAATTATCAGATGTGTGGAGGATGATGAGGAAGATGAATGGAATAACCAGGAAATATGAAATCCCAATAATCAAACAAGAAAACACCGTTGCAATAAACAAATTAGATAAAGCAGAATTATTAGTTAAACTCTGGTTAAAACACACAGTTCACAGAATATGTCAGAGAATGTTAAGAAGTTGAGGGACATTAAAAAACACCCAAATATAGTCAACAGAAAACCTGTCAATGGAGGAAGATGGACCAATAACATTATTTGAATTGGAAAAAAGCTCTTATAAATACTAAACAAGCATCCCCTGGGACAGATATTTGTTATGATATGTTAAAACATTTGGGTGATAATTCTATTAAAGCAATATTAATTTAGTTTAATTTAATTTGGGATAGTGGTCAAATACCAACTTCATGGAAAAATTCAATCATAATTCCAATATTAAAACCAGGTAACGATCCTTCTAATCCATCAAATCATAGACCATTTGCTTTAAGCTCTCATCTAGGGACAATTTAGAGTTACCAATCAGCCTAACATGCATGTTTTTGGTCTGTGGGAGGAAACCGGAGCACCCGGAGAAAACCCACGCAGCACGGAGAGAACGTGCAAACTCCACCCAGAAAGGCCCCTGGACCGGGATTTGAACCAGGGACCTGCTCGCTGAGAGGCAGCAGCTCTACCAGTTGCGCCACCGTGCTGCCCTGGCTATAATGTTATTTAGAATTTTATAATCTTTTATCACCAAATCAAAATGGATTAAGGAAAGGGAGAAATACAATGGAGTCTGTTTTATGTCTTGAATTTGAGATTAGGAAAGTGCAAGCTAATAAAGAATCAGTAATTGCATTTTTTTTTTATATAGAAAAATATGATACATTTTGGAAAGAAGGTTTATTAATAAAACTAGAAAAACTTGGGGTGAAAGGAAAGCTATTTCATTGGATAAGAAATTTTTTATTAAAAAGAACCATTTAAGTACGAGTGGGAAAGGAATTTTCGAATAACTATATTGTGGATAATGGTACTCCTCAAGGTAGTGTATGTAGCCCAGTATTGTTCTTAAAGATCAATGATATATTTGATAAAATAGATCCTGGAATTATCCATCCATCCATTTTCTTCCTCTTATCCAGGGTCGGGTCGCGGGGGTAGCAGCCCAAGTAGGGAGGCCCAGACTTCCCTCTCCCCAGCCACTTGGTCCAGCTCCTCTAGGGGAATCCCGAGGCGTTCCCAGGCCAGCAGAGAAACATAGTCCCTCCAGCGTGTCCTGGGTCTTCCTCTGGGCCTCCTTCCGGTGGGACGTGTCTGGAACACCTCACCAGGGAGGCGTCCAGGAGGCATCCTAAACAGATGCCCAAGCCACCTCAACTGGCTCCTCTCGACGTGGAGAAACAGCGGCTCTACTCTGAGTCCCTCCTGGATGATCGAGCTTCTCACCCTGTCTCTAAGGGAGAGTCCAGACACCCTGCGGAGAAAACTCATTTCGGCTGCTTGTATCTGTGATCTTGTTCTTTCGGTCAGAACCCAAAGCTCGTGACCATAGATGAGGATGGGAACGTAGATCGACCGGCACATTGAGAGCTTCACCTTTTGACTCAGCTCTCTCTTCGAAGTCGCAATCTAGAATATATTAGGAATAAAATGCAAAAGGCAATTAAAGAAGTTGAAGTATGGTCTAATAAATGGGGCTTTAAACTTTCAAGTACAAAATCTTAGGTCATCTGCTTTTCTAAAAAACATAAAATTATTTCCTTAAAACTATTTGGTTAAATTCAATTCAATTCAATTCAAACATACTTTATTAATCCCAAAGGGAAATTATTTGTTGTTGTAACTCGTTATCCTCATTTCATTAAGAGATGTTATAGATGCTGATGGCTGTAGACAGGAAGGATCTCTTGTAAAGGTCCATCCCACAGTGGATCCTAAGAAACTGGCTGCAGATGCGTCAGATCCGTCCACCCAGACTCAGCTGGACTCTCGGTTCCCCCGGGCTGTAGGACCGCCTGAATGTCGGGTAGAACTCCTCCCAGAGCGATGGTCACTCCTCCCAGCAGTCTGCCGAGCTCCTCGTCACTGCGGACAGCCAACTGTAGGTGCTGATGGATGATCCTGTCCTTCTGCTGTCATGAGTCGTGTTTCCTGTTAGTTCCAGGATCTCAGTGGTCAGGCACTCGAGCACAGCTGGCAGGTAGATGAGAATGCGTCCACAGAACATCCTTTTCAACTCATTTGAGAGTTGGGGCTGTAGTTGAGATATTATTTGAGCTTTTGAGATGTTAATCAGCTGTTGGTTGTAGAAACTGCCTTGTTGCCATGGTTACGCATCATGACAAATGTCCAAAACTACAAAACTTTCAGTAAAAATCCTTCCAGCTGCACAGCATCTGATACCAGAGGAAACAATCATCCAAAAAAATGTGATTTACATCCAGAAAAAGAGGAATTAAAGTTTCCAAAAGCAAAATCTCAGAATGAAAGTAACAGAGCTGCAACAACATGCAGCCACCTGGAGCGGCGCAATTCTAGAATACCTTGAACAGGTTAAAGATATAAGATTTTTAGGTATTATTTTTGATGAAAAACTTACTTGGAAGCAACATATTGATAAAGTTAGAATAAAATGTAAAAATGTTAATAATATACTATGATGTTTGGCAGGAAGGGAATGGGGAGCAACTAGGAAATCATTAGTAAATATATATATATATATCAATCTCTTATCAGATCAACTCTGGACTATGGTAGTATCAGCTATTCGGCAGCAGCAGAAAAAAATGTAAAGCTTTTTGATAGAGAGCAATCAAAAGCACTTAGAATATGCCGTGGAGCTATAAGAACATCACCAGTTGCAACTTTGCAGGTTGAAATGGGGGAAATGCCGCTACAAATTACAAAGTAGAAGACTAAAACAAATGTTAGTATATTGTATAGTATAATGTGTTCAACATAATGGTACTTCCTCCAGTTATTTAACAGTCAACAATGGTGTACCACAAGGCTCAGTCTTAGGACCCACCCTCTTTACATTCTACATAGGTAATATAGGTAGTAGGTAATGTAGGTCAGAGCATCCCTGATGCATCCATACATTTCTATGCTGATGACACAGTTGTTTATTGTCGAGCTAAAACTGTTGATAAGGCTCTCCAGCTTTTGCAATCCACATTCAACATCATCCAGACTGATTTGTTTCGCCTCAAACTTGTCCTAAATGCCGACAAAACCAAAGGGATGCTCTTTTCAAATAGGAAGTTGGTCCCAGCAGTTCTTCCTCCGATTTTATCCTCAAATGGTGTCCCCATTGAGTTTGTTGATTCCTATAAATATTTGGGTATCTTGGTCGACTCACATCTCTCTTTTAAGCTCCATGTGGAAAACTTGGTAAAGAAACTGAAAGTTAAACTGGGTTTCTTTTTCAGAAACAGATCCTATCTAACTCTGAATGTTAGGAAACACCTTGTATCTGTGACTTTCCTTCCCTCCATTGATTACGGTGACATTATTTACATGAACGCTCCTACAAGAACCCTGAAGATGTTGGATGCTGCAGATGTTGGATGCTGCAGATGTTGGATGCTGCAGATGTTGGATGCTGTCTATCATGGTGCACTAAGATTCATAACTGGCTGTGATTATCGTACCCACCACTGCACCCAGTATTCACTGGTTAACTGGACACCATTAACTTCACGCAGACTCTCTCACTGGTACATTTTCATCTTTAAATCACTTCTTGGTCTGCTGCCTTCATACATCTCCTCCTACATGTCTCTGCATGAGTGCAGCTACAGCGTGCGCTCTCAGGACATTATTACCTGCAGTGTTCCCTCAGTGAGGACTGAACTAGGCAAAAGGGCCTTCTCCTACTCCGCTCCTGTTTCCTGGAATATCTTACAAAAAGACCTGAAGCTCTTGACCTTTGACCTCTCTAAGTGGCTTTAAGAATCTGTTGGACTCCTGGCAGGGACCAATGCTGACATGTTCCTGTTTTTAGTTTTCTACATTCGCCTCAGAATCTAGCTGTTTTTTGTTACATTTTTTCCCATCTTACTTTGTATTTTAATTAGTAAAAACAAAAATCTGTATGCCTCTTTTATGACTGTCTATTGTTGCTGTTGTCCATTGTTGTCATCTTTCTTTGTTGAAATCAGGTCTCTTGTAAATGAGTCCTCGAGGCTCAATGGGATTTACCTGTAGAAATAAAGGTTGATTGAATATTGGGTTACTGTTAAAGGACATAGACAATCTCATCCAATTAATAATATGTTACATGAATGTTGAGAGCATCAGAAAACAGATATCAATAGTTTTGGCTGGATAGGGAATATAAAAGCTCAGAATGCAGGATTACATGAAATAACATATGTCCAACAGTTATTCTTCCTAACATTCGTCATCGGCTATTTACTAACCCCTTTGTTGATCTATCTTTGCACCAATTAATCAAAAATAAAGGAAAACATACCTCAGAATTTTTTTAGTACAACAATTCCTCCATCAACAATATATGAATAAACTTATATTATTTACAGATGGCTCAAAAGAATCAGGACATACTGGAACAGAAGTATACATCCCAAACCAAAATATGGAAATGAAGAAAACAACAAATAACTTGTGAGTCTGTACAGTAGAATTATTAGCAGTACTCATGGGTTTAGAAAAACACAATGATCAAAAATATGTAATTGCATCTGACAACATGGCAGCTTTATTAAGCATCAAATCAAATAACTCACAAAGAAAAGACATAATTAACAGGATTTACCACATTCTATATAAACTTGATGGAAGGCAGATATCTGTAGACTTTGTTTGGGCTCCAGCGCATGTGGGAGTGGAGGGTAATGAAGGCGCAGACATTCTAGCAAAACAGGTAGTAAAATCTACAAATGTTCATTATGAAATAGCATTATGTAAAGATGAATGTAAACTGATAATAAATACATATACTAAGAAAATATAAAATATGGCATGAAAACCTGGACTTTACTGATACAGGAAGACATTTACACAACATTCAGAAAAAGGTAGGATATACAAGGAAAACAGGAAGAAACAGGAAATTAGAATCAATAATTCCTCGTATTAGAAACACAGGTCTTAATAAATCTCTTAAAATAAATGGAAAGCATGCAACAGGACTGTGTGACAAATGTACCAGTAATCTCCCTGAAACGGTTCTACGTGTCTTAATGGAACGTCCTGGGTGTGAACCAGAAAGAAAGTTTTCCCAAAAATAAATAAATTAATATTAAAATTACAATTAGGGATGTTTTTAGTAGTGATATCAGTAAAGTTAAAGAGCACATTATTATTTTCTTGAAAAATACAAACTTAGTAGAGAGAATTTAGTTACGTTATTAAATTAATTTGACAGAATTATATATTTTTTCCTGTTTATCTCCGTCCACACTCCAGCTCAGCAGGTGGCGGTAATGCACCTTACAGTTGGTCTGCCAACCGCCATAAAGCCAAACAAGCAGAAGAAGAAGAACTTTTTTTCTTTTTTCCGAGTGACTCATCTTCACCACAGACGATCTTCGGAGCCCCGGCGCGCTCTCAGCTGACACGGAGCGGCTGTCAGCCAAAGCCTCCCACCAGCGGGTGCTGATACCAAGAGTTATTACACTACATCGACTTTGCAGGATGGTAACAAGTTCTCGTTTACCTCGCAAGCGATGAATGAAACGAGCACGGAGGGGACCGGACCGAGACCGGCGGAGGTTTTGTTGAGTACGGGCTACCGAGCCCCGTTTACCTGGCAGGTCGGAGGATGGAGCGAAGGCTAAGCGGCGACGGAAAGCCGTGTGTGTCCTGGTTTGTCCTCGGCCTCCTCTCCCTCCTGGCTGTGCCGGCGAGCTGTCACGCTGCCTGCAAACACCGAGTTCCCTCTCCCAGCGAGGTGAGCCTCGGCTCGGCTGCTTTCACTGGAGCCAAACACGCGCTGCCCTCTTACGTAGCGCCTTAGCTTCGGCGCTAACTGAAGTGCTAATTTAGTTCACTTTTTAAAACATTATTCACAAATAATGTTGCTTGTCAGCCTTGCATGAGCATGATGAAGAGTTGTTTTTGTGCAAGATTTATTTTGGACTTGTAGTTTGCTGACAGGCTAACAAGAAGCTAGCCTAGTTCTGCGCGTCCATCATTTGTTATTGATTATTTTTACTCTGTTCAAGCAGTAACCTGACAGTCAACAATCGATCGATCAGTTTTCTGTTTGTCAGCCTGTGTTCCCCCAGCAACAGTAACCTGACAGTCAACAATCGATCGATCAGTTTTCTGTTAGTCAGCCTGTGTTCCCCCAGCAACAACTAAAGTAATGTTTCCGGGTCGCGTGTTTTCAAAATAAAGGCACGATAACTTTTTTTTATTTTTTGTATGAGCTGCTGACTGTTTCACGTAGTTTTTAAAACCCAACAGTCAGACATGTTTAATGCTTTTGCTTCTGGATTTCTTACCATTTACATTAGAACATAAATGACCATTTATTTTAGAGCTTCGAATTAAGTTTAACTTACTGTTTCCGGTTAGATCTCTTCACAATAAAAGTGGCGTCTGTAACGAGAAGTCGCAGGAAAAGTAACTTTATTTCTTAACTACTGTAGTTACATGTCCAGTATAGATGCATGCTTCATGGTGTAGTTTGAGCCTTCCGCTGGATAACAAAACAAAGTAAAAAGTTTGCTCACGCTCCAGAGATGTTTGATTTCTTCTTGTTTTTCTGCTGTTTATTGCAGGTGATTCATCAAGTGCACTTGAAGCCTGATCGCTTAACCAAAAGAAGTTCTGACGAGCTTCAGTTAAAGATAAAGATCATGTACGACAGCAGCGTTGATCAGTAAGTTGTGCATCGACTCCTTCAGCTGCACAAACAGCAACAAGCTCAGCGTCCTGCAGAAGCCGTGCCACCACACCAGACATCTGTCACTTCCTCTGTGAAACAGCTGTGAAGTCGTGTTTACAACGACCAAAGTCATAACGCGTGGATGATGTATGATGTAATATATGATGTACGTATCGATTGCCCTTTAAGTCGCGTCTTTTGCATGATTTGCACGGCCTGCGACTTATACGCCGAAGCGATGCATCTATGGATTTTTTCCATATTTATAAACTGTTTGTCTGAGATTGACAGTTTTCATTCATTCTGACTGAAAATATTGAACATTTTCAGCAGCTAAATGGCACTTGAGCAGTATGACATACCATTGTGTCATTTAATAAGTAAAAGTGTCTATTAATGAAACATTCAGCTTGCCGTAGCTGCCTCCTTCATCCAGCTCTCATGGAGCGACCATCAGATCAGCTGCATTTCACCGCGCCGCCCTGGAGAAATGCAGCTGATTGGACCATTAAAGTGCATTTATTAAGTAAAAGTTCAGCTGAGACGCACCTTTACTATAATGTTGAGCAAACAAACAATTGTTTTATCTGCTTATCTTGTTAACTTTTGAAGAAATGCGCAGCGTTCCTCCTGATTTCCTCCCCGTCTGTGCTCCCGGAGCACGGAGGCAGCGAAGACGTTTGAAATGCAGCTGATGTGACCGTCGGCATTTATTAAGGAAAAGTTGGACTGACACACTTTTACCATAGTTTCAAGCAAAAAAAAGTTTTTAAGTGTTAATCTTGTTAAATTTTTGTTAGTCCTCCCGGGCACACTCCCGTATCGACAACACCGGCCCACATGTCCGGGTTGTCAGCACTGACATGTAACACGCGACGCGTCAGTGATGATGCATAATACATAATTATTAATAATTAATTAATTAATAATGCAAGCAACATATATAGTGAAGCGACATATTTATGGATTTTTCCACTTTATTCAACATGTTTGGACTGATGCGACTTATAAGGCGGTGCGACGTGTACGGTGGAAAATACGGTAATAATTAATTAATTAATACCAAAGTTTAGAAGAAAAAGACAATCTTCCAAACTCTCTTCATTTTGCCTTTTAAACTACTGGATGTGTTGAATTACAAATATTAAAGCAAAGCTGCGTGTCTTCAGGGATATTGTTGAAAGCAGGCTCTGTCCTCTCAGCCTGACTTGGTAAAGCCTAAAAGTTAATAAGAAGCTTCTTGTAATATTAACTGTTTAACGGATGTCTCATCAAATCCAGACTCATTCTATGTATTACACGTGCACCTGGTGGACATGGTAACGTGGTGCTACTTGGTCCTGATGGTGTCAGTCCACACAGTCCTGAGTCCCGTCCACTGCGGCCTCGGTGCTGGACAGCAGGAGCGGGGCTTCCAGCGGAACTAGAATTCACAAGCTTTTTGTTCAGCTATTTCCTACGCTGAAATAATAATGGGAAGATTTTTAACTACAGTGGGAGTTCTTTGGATGAGTTTTTTAGATTGAATGATAAAATTAAAAAGTTTGATTATATTTGACAAAGTTCTAAGTTGCGGCACTGACTACATTAAGACCACTGAGAAGTGTCCTGATTGGGACCAGTTACCTGAAAGTCTTGGGTCGGAAGTTGCTCTACCCACGGTGATCACACTCGGTCTGCTTTGTGAAACTGAAAACTGAATTTCAGCTCGGCACGAATCACAAAGTTTGCACCTCTGAGTGTTGAGGGCAGTTTCGACCTCCTCTTTTCTGTGGAATGAAGCGACGTTCTAAATGAGAGTTTTTCTGTAACTCAAGCAGCTCTGTAAGTCCCGGTGATTTTTCCATCACAAGCTGAAGTGTTCTTTCTGTCCACAGGCTTTCTGCAGACAAACGGAGACTAGTGAAGGTGAGCAAAGACCTGCAACCTTTCTCTTAGGCCTGTCACGATAACACATTTTACTGGCCGATTAGTTGTCTCAGAAATTTTTGTGATAAACGATAATATTGTTTGGAGTTTGACAACAACGAGTAATTATTGTCAAATTTAAGAAGAAGTGTTGGTTAATTTTTGTGTAGAGTATCTTTTTTGCCCACTTGATGGCAGTATAAGACTGTTTGAACTGAAGGATGGACAGTGAGGGAGCGAGCAGCGTGTCTCGTTAAGAAAAATGGGAGGGAGGCCCCTCGACGTGACACGGGCTGTCTCTCCTTTTTATGGTTGTCAAAATGGTGAACCCTCGGTGTGGTTTGAGCTCTTTAGCATTTGTCACAGAAAACTTGTAATAAAAAAATCAGTAAACAAGTTCTCAGCTTGTATTTTCAGAAAAACAACTTTTCACACGAAGGCACGAGTTTCAACCGTGAATTTTGGAGCTTCGACAAGACGGAGGTTTTTTTTCCCGAGGTCGGCCTGTTGGCTTAGCTCGTAGCTCAGCTTGTAGCTTGGCTCGTAGCTTAGTTCGTAGCTTAGCTCGTAGCTTAGCTTGTAGCTTAGCTCGTAGCTTAGCTTGTAGCTTAGCTCGTAGCTTAGCTCGTAGCTTAGCTACTCAGCTGCTTTTAACGATCCAAAAATGTGATTTTGGATCGTTAGCACAATCTGTCACGATATGATTTTGATTCGATTCACAAGTCTGCGATCAATATGTTGTAATATCACATGCCCATCTCATTTACATTTAAATACATTTACAAAAACAATTCAAATATGATTAAACAGTTTTATTTCTATTACAAGCACCAGGCATTTAAATAAAACCATTTTTTCTTAATGAATGGAAAAGGTCAAATAAATGACGTGTTCAGTAAA
>NC_056510.1:42683392-42692559 GCF_014905685.2 Nematolebias whitei | reverse complement strand
TGTTCATCATGTGTTAGTTTGTGTTCATCATGTGTTAGTTTGTGTTCGTCACGTGTTAGATTGGGTTCATCATGTATTAGTTTGGGTTCATCATGTGTTAGTTTGGGTTCATCATGTGTTAGTTTGTGTTCGTCATGTGTTAGTTTGTGTTCGTCGTGTGTTAGTGTTCTTCAGTAGAGTAACCATGCGTGAGGAGGTAGTTGTCATGAAGACCTGTGGGGGTCACTCTGTGTTGAACATGAAGATAAATCTATAAAACACCATCTGGTGGTTGATTCTTGAGCTACACCTGGAGCTGCACATCTCTCCCAGTACAGTAGCTGTGTGCTGCCTCTCATGTTACAGTGTGAGCACCAGCAGCTTATATATGTACAATTTTATTATTTTTTTAAGTTTCTGTGCGCAGCATTTTTTCAGGTGCGCTCCATAGACTGGCAATTACTGTATTGTTTTTAGATGCACCTGTTGGAATTGTTCATTGAGTTTTACGGAGTTCCTCTCTACTTCATCCTTTATGCTCATAGTGAGAAACAGTTTTTTTCTGTCACTTTAGTGCACGAGGTGTTTGCGACTTCGTGATCTGACGCTATAGACGTGCAAACTGCTCACACCTGCTGATCTCGACGGGCACATTTGGTCCAGCATATAAATGGTATTGAGAGCCACTGACACTGAGAAGGAGCAGGCAGCAGGTGTAAGTGTTGAGCAAAATGTGGATCAAAACGCAGGAGCTGCCCATGCACAGGCCTCATCACCTGCAGCGTCCTACTTATCTGCTTTAGTTTGGCTAGTGTAAAGGTGAGGTTAAAATGCTGAAAACAGACTGACGGGTTGCTTTGTCCTCTTCAGGAGAAGCTGTTTCCTCAGGCCATCGACTACCTGCAAAGGGCTTTCAGTGTTCGGCGCAGGGTTGGACCTGTGCTGCTCAGCAGGTGCGTAGCTCACTTGGTTTTGTGAATGTTTGATGCTTTAGTTTAGGATTTAGACATCGTTTCTGTTTTTGTGTGAGACAATGTAACAAAGCCAGCTAACATTTAGCAGTATTTGTGAGGGCGCCGTCATGCTGCCTGCCTCCTGAATGAGCTGAATCTCTCCCCTGCACCTCCCTGAGCATGAAACAAGCAGCAGGATATTAGTTTAATCATTCACAATCAATATCTAACATTAACACCAGGAATTATTCATTTTGTTCTGTTACTTGAAAATTATTATGATTGAAATAATTGTTTGAAAAAAGGGGCAGATATAATAAGATTTTTTCTTCTTTCTGCTGCCTTTCATTTTTAATCTTTTGTATCTTTTTTATATTGTTATGGAATTGTTTTGTACTTTTTTAAAATGAATAAACTTTATACCATACTATACCATAACACCAGGAACACAGTTTAAAACAGAACAATGTGTGTGATTTGGTTATTACTACTTTCCCAAAGGTTGTTGGTTCAAAACTGAGCGGCAGCACATGAGAAATGAAGCATTGACCCATCAGCTTCACTTGTAGATGAACTTTGTGTTGGAGCAGCTAAAAGCTGCGGCAGAACTTCACATTAAAACAACTTGTCAACAAAACATATCTGAGTGAAGTGTCGTGTTTATCAAGTAAATAGGACCAAATTCTACCAATGTCATTTGAACCCATAATAATTCAGAAATGGCCACAGTTCGGTTCTGTTAACGGGGTGGGGCGCCCCGCTTGTACAAACCGGATTCCAAAAAACTTGGGAGACTAAACAAATTGTGAATAAAAACTGAATGCAATGATGTGGAGGTGCCAACATCTAATATTTTATTCAGAATAGAACACAAATCACAGATCAAAAGTTTAAACTGAGAGAATGTATCATTTTAAGAGAAAAATCTGTTGTTTCCAAATTTCATGGCGTCACCAAATCCCAAAAAAGTTGGGACAAGTCCATTTTTACCACTGTGTGGCATCCCCCCTTCTTATTCTTACAACACTCAACAGACGTCTGGGGACAGAGGAGACCAGTTTCTCCAGTTTAGAAATAGGAATGCTCTCCCATTCATGTCTAATACAGGCCTCTAACTGTTCAATCGTCTTGGGCCTTCTTTGTCGCACCTTCCTCTTTATGATGCGCCAAATGTTCTCTATAGGTGAAAGATCTGGACTGCAGGCTGGCCATTTCAGTACCCGGATCCTTCTCCTACGTAGCCATGATGATGTGATTGCTGCAGAATGTGGTCTGGCATTATCGTGTTGAAAAATGCAGGGTCTTCCCTGAAAGAGATGATGTCTAGATGGGAGCATATGTTGTTCTAGAACCTGAACATAGTTCTCTGCATTAATGGTGCCTTTCCAGACATGCGAGCTGCCCATGCCACAAGCGCTCATGCAACCCCATACCATCAGTGATGCAGGCTTCTGAACGGAGCGTTGATAACCACTTGGGCTATCCTTGTCCTCTCTGGTCCGGATGACATGGCGTCCCAGTGTTCCATAAAGAACTACAAATCGTGACTCATCTGACCACAGAACAGTCTTCCATTTTGCCACACGGCTTCCTCTTCGCACTGTAGAGTTTCAGCTGGCAACGGCGGATGGCACGGTGGATTGTGTTCACTGACAATGCTTTCTGGAAGTATTCCTGAGCCCATTCTGTTATTTCCTTGACAGTGGCATTCCTGTTTGAGGTGCAGTGACGTTTAAGGGCCCGGAGATCATGAGCATCCAGTAGAGTTTTACGGCCTTGACCCTCACGCACAGCGATTGTTCCAGATTCTCTGAATCTTTTGATGATATTATGCACGGTTGATAACTTAAAAGTCTTTGCTATTTTACGCTGGGTAACACCATTCTGGTATTGCTGCACTATCTTTCTGCGCAACAATGGTGGAATTGGTGATCCTCTTACCATCTTGGCTTCTGAGAGACACCGACACTCTGAGAAGCTCTTTTTATACCCAATCATGTTGTCAATTGACCTAATTAGTGTTAATTGGTCTTCCAGCTGTTCGTTATATGCTCAATTTCCTTTTTCCAGCCACTTATTGCTACTTGTCCCAACTTTTTTGGGATTTGTTGACACTGTGAAATTTTGAATCAACATATTTTTCCTTTAAAATGTTACATTTACTCAGATTAAACTTTTGATCTGTCATCTATGTTATATTATGAAAAAAATATTGACATTTGCCATCTCCACATCATTGCATTCAGTTTTTATTCACAATTTGATTCGTGTCCCAACTTTTTTGGAATCCGGTTTGTATAATGGTAGGGGAAACACTGACGTTTTTACGCCATGAAATTAGCACATGATTTATTTTCCCTAGCAAGTTTTTTTTACCAGTATTATGGTGAACAATATGATATGGCCCAGCCCTACAGTATGGTACTTTTGAACAAGTAGTTTTCACTTTATCAGAGAGTCCACTAAGAGGCTGGTAAGAACTTTCAAGGCAGTTCACACGTCTTTTAAAGTGCAACAAATTCAATGTTTCAAACTTAAACGATTTGTTTCGATAACTGTAATATTGAAATAATCATAATTTGTTTTCTATATAATTGTGTGAGGATACATTTGGTGCTGCTGTGATGGCCCAAAGGGTGCGGCTCTTCACCATCTTTGTGCTTCTGTCTTCAGACAATGTGCGACCAATCAGTACATGAGGAAGAGAGGTGACCCTCACCGCTACTGCCAGGAGGCGTGTGCAGACGTCACCCGGTGTGGCCCCATTACTGTACCACCGCACCACCTGCAGGTCAGCACTACAGTTGCATTCAGGCCCCAAAAAATCCGATCCATCCCGGCCCCAGTCTGTAGCCATCATTTCTGAGCCTGACTCGACGAATTAACAGTAATTACTGGTCCGAACCTGAACCCCCCCCCACCCCCAACATTTTTAATTAAGCTTTCACTACTTATAGTTATTAAGGGTCTGCGAATGTGCGGACCAAAGTAAAGTTAGTTTTATGTTGGAAGTTGGACATTCGGACTCTGTGGCTTCAGCGGTGTGTTCCTCTCGTTCGAGTTCAGCTGACCTAAGTCAGACTGCCTGCATCTGATCGAACAAGAGGAACACACCGCTGAAGCCACGGAGCTCGAATGTCCAACGTAAAACTAACTTTACTGCTGTGACTCGCAGCTGAGTAAAAGAGGAAGAAGTTCGGACCTGAGGGGGTGTTTGTCCTTTCATGGCCGTCAAAGCACATTAAATCCCTGCTTCTGCCTGCATTCTGATTTATTCACACACGGACCGCTCTGACATGTCTGCTTTGGGATTTCACTTGTTTGGGTCGTTGGCCCCGTGTGTCCACTGAGTGCAGCGGCTGAATGAACGTCCATTTGGGTGATGGATCGCTGCCTGGCAGCCCCATCCGAAGCTTAACTGAACTTTACTTAACCTCAAGGCCGGTCAGCTCGCTGTCAAATGGCCGGCCGTGTGCGGCTGGTGAAGGTATGACGGGCCATGCTGCCATATAATTGGATTTTAGGGCAAGCCATGCTGCCATATAATTGGATTTTAGGGCAAGCCGTGTTGCCATATAATTGGATTTTATGGCAAGCCACGTTGCCATATAATTGGATTTTACGGCAAGCCATGTTTCCATATAATTGGATTTTACGGCAAGCCATGTTGCCATATAATTGGATTTTATGACAGGCCATGCTGCAATATAATTGGATTTTATGGCAAGCCATGTTGCCTTATAATTGGATTTTATGGCAAGCCATGTTGCCATATAATTGGATCGCGGCTGATCTGCTGACGCAATCAAAAGCCCGACTCCGACCCAGCCCACCCATCCAGCACATTGTCATGGCCCGGGTTAGAAATGACGGCTCTAGTCAGCACACAGCCACGCAACGTTTGATTGCAAAAATCGTCAGCCAAGATAAGGATGTTCTTCCTCTGTTTATTTATAAGTGAATGTTTTCATGAACCACAGAGAACGATGGGGTTTATTCAGTGTTTGTTGTTAGTTATGTAGATGGAATTTTTCATAATCAGAGAAAAATGTGTTTCAAGTATTTGGAGTGGAGCAGACTGGGCTTTGAAAACCATAAAAACCAGCTGGGAGCTCTGTGGAAGGATAAGCTTAATGCCAATATTATGTTAAATAAAATGTAAATAATTTTAACTGATAAAACTAGCACTGAGGTGACACACAGAGCAGCTAACGTGGTTTAAAGAACTGGTCGGTAACAAAGCCAAAGGCTACAGCCACATTTTGTTGCTATCTGTTGTACTTTAAACAATTTGTACTCTTTGTTCTGGTACATAACTTTAATGAGATCAGAAAAATAGAGCTTGTACTCCTGAGAAGAAACCACCAGGATGCTAAATAATTTAAAATAATGTATTTAAAATAAAAATTCCACGCTGATGGTGTGGATCATCCATCAATCAGCTGATTTGTGTCATGTCCAATCATATTTTGAAAAACCACAATAGAGCGAGTCCACGAAAACAAACCGTGAAGTAGCGAGGGACTACCGTATTGTAAACCACTTGTTTAGCCTGCAGGTGTTTTGGTGTGAGACGGATGAAAGACTCAGAGTACAGTTGGTACGTGATGTTCCTCAGCTCTCCTGTTGTGTGTGACCACTGCTCATCCCTCCACCTCATCTATTTGTCTTTCAGCAATGCAAGGTATGCAGTGACTCTGGAAAGTCGTGTGGCCCCGTAGGACCCCCAGACGGCTCTGGGGTGGAGGGGTCTGACTTTGTGCTCTATGTGAGCGGCATCACCACAGAGCGATGTGGACAGGAGAACATCGTGGCCTACGCTGCCTACTGCCAGCTGGAGGCAGAGCTGGACAGGTGGGAGGACAGCACAGGCACAAACACTCACTATTCCTTTAACGCCTCTAATAACTTGAATCCTGAAGCTTCCTGAGCTCAGTTTCTACTGTTGCACAGTAAAAGTTGCAGGTACTTTTTACACCAGGACCCGTCCTCCTCATGCACACTGCCTTTATTAAAGGTTGTTTTGGTCTAAAGTCTCCTGCAGTCTCTGCTGCTCTCTGAGATGATGGCGACGGGTTTCTTCCTGCCTTCTGACATGTGACCCTGGTTTATAAAACGTTGAATACAACAGATGTTCACACAGAGCCAAACCTGTTCCATTAACAGAGGCAAAACATAAGTTGGGAGCCAGTTCCTTGCTCAGGTTTGAACAACAGATTCTGTGACTGTAGCTTCAGATTGGTTGATTTCCTGCCCTGGGGGGCATGAAGTGAACTAACACATGGAAACATAGACAGGACATGCTCTGTAGACCAGCTTATGGTGTCAGATGAACAACACATTTAACCCTTCACCATGTCATACCACCTCTGTGCTGTGGTGTCATGGACACCAGGATGAGTTGGACCGGGTCAAAGGGTCATATTTTAACAGTGTGTGTGTTTTCAGGCCCATAGCAGGGTATGCCAACCTGTGTCCTGCTATGATCTCCTCTCAGCCTCAGGAGTTTGAAGGGATGCTCTCCACAGTGAAACATGAGATCATCCATGCTCTGGTACTCATCTGTGTTCAGGTTTACACGGCGTCTACAGATGATGTGTGTGGTGACGATGCTTTCATCTTCTGTCCTCCAGGGGTTTTCAGCTGGCCTGTTTGCTTTCTACCATGACGATGAGGGTAAAC
Organism: Nematolebias whitei; assembly: GCF_014905685.2. Lineage (NCBI taxonomy): Eukaryota > Metazoa > Chordata > Actinopteri > Cyprinodontiformes > Rivulidae > Nematolebias > Nematolebias whitei. The sequence goes on along the minus strand of NC_056510.1, from coordinate 42,685,945 downwards.
CTCTGACCCCTCGCTTTGCCAGTGGCCTGCCTGCCTTCAATGAGAGGTGAGCACCAAACCACACCTGATGGAACATCTCCATCCACTGAGGTGCAAACATCGTGTCTGTAACCCCCATCCCAGTCAGAGGCGTGGTGGATGATTTCCCTTTAAGAAACAGCGTTCCTCCTCTGTCACGTAGCGTAGCAGGTGCTCATCTCTTTTGGGGGGGGGGGGGGGGGGTTGTTGTTGGGGCAGAGGGAGGAGGGGGAGACACCTCTGTGTTGTGCGTTAACTTACATCAAGTTGTTGACCGGCGGGTGGGGTTAGGACGTGTGAGAGAAACGGAGCGCGTAGCACCTTAGCTAGCGCGTCTGTGTTGTGCGCGGCGAGATTTTGCCCAAAGAGTTGAAAAGTCCGTCTGATGGAGTTCTAGAGAACGCCTTGAAGGAGAAAGATGGTGTTGGGGAGAAAGAAGCCATGTAACACAAGTTTTCTGGAAAGTACAATAGTTAAACTCGGTGATGGGGAAGGAACAGTGGAAATGAAAACAACGGGTGAAGGAGATGGATGTTCATCCAGGAGGACTGTGAAGGAAACGAGAATAAAAGTTCTGCAGTGTGAACTGTGGCACCAAGGCAGGAAGGAACCTGTCAATTATTTTCTGTTTTAATAACGGCATGCTGGTTGACAAAACTGACTAAAAATGTGTGTGTGTGTGTGTGTGTGTGTGTGTGTGGGGGGGGGGGGGGGGGGGGGGGTGGGGGTCACTTTCTTGGCACAGGAAGGGCTGCATGATGTCAGGTCGTTTCTGTTATGAGTCTATCAGTAAATCAGAAAACAGTAAAAAGTTTCCCTAAATTCACAGTTGGTGGTTATTAAAGTTAATATATAGTTTGTCACCTTTTTCATCCCTCCAGAGTTTGCAGGTATGCTTACCGCTCCAGATTCAAGCCCCACCAGATTTACTGGTTACTGGTACCAGATGGATTTCTAACATGGCACAGCAGCTCATGAGCCCTTTATTAAAACACATACACTTCTATTAAAGTTACTGGACTCCAGAACTGTTGGCTTTATGGAAATAACTCAAAACAAGTTGAGCATGCATCAGGATATCAAAACAAGTTGGTTATTGTTCATGTGGAAAACATCTTGCAGGAAACTGTCTTTTTCCAGGAAAACAAAAGTCATCTTCAGTGTCATATGGGCCACAATAATCTAATGGTTTCCAGCATCAGAGCATATTTCAGCTGTCACCAGTCAGATGTTTCAGCTGACACCAGTCAGATGTTTCAGCTGTCACCAGGCAGATGTTTCAGCTGTCACCAGGCAGATGTTTCAGCTGACACCAGTCAGATGTTTCAGCTGACACCAGGCAGATGTTTCAGTTGACACCAGGCAGATGTTTCAGTTGACACCAGGCAGATGTTTCAGCTGTCACCAGGCAGATGTTTCAGCTGACACCAGGCAGATGTTTCAGTTGACACCAGGCAGATGTTTCAGCTGTCACTAGGCAGATGTTTCAGCTGACACCAGGCAGATGTTTCAGCTGACACCAGTCAGATGTTTCAGTTGACACCAGGCAGATGTTTCAGTTGACACCAGGCAGATGTTTCAGCTGACACCAGTCAGATGTTTCAGCTGTCACCAGGCAGATGTTTCAGCTGACACCAGGCAGATGTTTCAGTTGACACCAGGCAGATGTTTCAGCTGTCACCAGGCAGATGTTTCAGCTGACACCAGGCAGATGTTTCAGTTGACACCAGGCAGATGTTTCAGTTGACACCAGGCAGATGTTTCAGTTGACACCAGGCAGATGTTTCAGTTGTCACCAGGCAAATGTTTCAGCTGACACCAGTCAGATGTTTCAGCCGTCACCAGTCAGATGTTTCTGCCGTCACCAGGCAGATGTTTCAGTTGACACCAGGCAGATGTTTCAGCTGTCACCAGGCAAATGTTTCAGCTGTCACCAGGCAAATGTTTCAGCCGTCACCAGTCAGATGTTTCTGCCGTCACCAGGCAGTTTTTTCAGCCGTCACCAGGCAGATGTTTCAGCCATCACCAGTCAGATGTTTCAGCCGTCACCAGGCAGATGTTTCAGCTGTCACCAGGCAGATATTTCAGCTTTCACCAGTCATATAGATCAGCTGTCTCCAGGCAGATGTTTCAGCAGTCACCAGGCAGATGTTTCAGCCGCCACCAGGCAGATTTTTCAGTTGTCACCAGTCAGATGTTTCAGCCGTCACCAGGCAGATGTTTCAGCCGTCACCAGTCAGATGTTTCAGTTGTCACCAGTCAGATGTTTCAGTTGTCACCAGACAGATGTTTCAGTTGTCACCAGTCAGATGTTTCAGTTGTCACCAGGCAGATGTTTCAGTTGTCACCAGGCAGATGTTTCAGTTGTCACCAGTCAGATGTTTCAGCTGTCACCAGTCAGATGTTTCTGCTGTCACCAGGCAGATGTTTCTGCTGTCACCAGTCTGATGTTTCAGCTGTCACCAGGCAGATATTTCAGCCGTCACCAGGCAGATGTTTCAGCTGTTACCAGTCAGATGTTTCAGCTGTCACCAG
>NC_056510.1:42681303-42683292 GCF_014905685.2 Nematolebias whitei | reverse complement strand
GTTTCAGCCGTCACCAGTCAGATGTTTCAGTTGTCACCAGTCAGATGTTTCAGTTGTCACCAGTCAGATGTTTCAGTTGTCACCAGTCAGATGTTTCAGTTGTCACCAGTCAGATGTTTCAGTTGTCACCAGGCAGATGTTTCAGTTGTCACCAGGCAGATGTTTCAGTTGTCACCAGTCAGATGTTTCAGCTGTCACCAGTCAGATGTTTCTGCTGTCACCAGGCAGATGTTTCTGCTGTCACCAGGCAGATGTTTCAGCTGTCACCTGGCAGATATTTCAGCCGTCACCAGGCAGATGTTTCAGCTGTTACCAGTCAGATGTTTCAGCTGTCACCAGTCAGATGTTTCAGCCGTCATCAGTCAGATGTTTCAGCTGTCACCAGTCAGATGTTTCAGTTGTCACCAGTCAGATGTTTCAGCCGTCAACAGTCTGATGTTTCAGCCGTCAACAGGCAGATGTTTCAGCCGTCACCAGTCAGATGTTTCAGCTGTCACCAGTCAGATGTTTCAGTTGTCACCAGTCAGATGTTTCTGCCGTCACCAGTCAGAAGTTTCAGTTGTCACCAGGCAGATGTTTCAGTTGTCACCAGGCAGATGTTTCTGCTGTCACCAGGCAGATGTTTCAGCTGTCACCAGTCAGATGTTTCAGCTGTCACCAGGCAAATGTTTCAGCCATCACCAGGCAGATGTTTCAGCTGTCACCAGTCAGATGTTTCAGCTGTCACCAGGCAAATGTTTCAGCCGTCACCAGTCAGATGTTTCTGCCATCTCCAGGCAGATGTTTCAGCCGTCACCAGTCAGATGTTTCAGCCGTCACCAGTCAGATGTTTCAGCTGTCACCAGTCAGATGTTTCAGCTATCACCAGTCAGATGTTTCCGCCGTCACCAGGCAGATGTTTCAGCTGTCACCAGTCAGATGTTTCAGCTGTCACCAGTCAGATGTTTCCGCCGTCACCAGGCAGATGTTTCAGATGTCACCAGTCAGATGTTTCAGCTGTCACCAGTCAGATGTTTCTGCCGTCTCCAGGCAGATGTTTCAGCCGTCACCAGTCAGATGTTTCAGCCGTCACCAGTCAGATGTTTCAGCTGTCACCAGGCAGATGTTTCAGATGTCACCAGGCAGATGTTTCAGATGTCACCAGTCAGATGTTTCAGCTGTCACCAGTCTGATGTTTCTGCCGTCACAAGGCAGATGTTTCAGCTGTCAGCAGGCAGATGTTTCAGCTGTCACCAGGCAGATAGATCAGCTGTCTCCAGGCAGATGTTTCAGCTGTCACCAGGCAGATGTTTCAGCCGTCACCAGGCAGATTTTTCAGTTGTCACCAGTCTGATGTTTCAGCCTTCACCAGGCAGATGTTTCAGCCGTCACCAGTCAGATGTTTCAGTTGTCACCAGTCAGATGTTTCAGTTGTCACCAGTCAGATGTTTCAGCCGTCAACAGTCAGATGTTTCAGTTGTCACCAGTCAGATGTTTCAGCTGACACCAGTCAGATGTTTCAGCTGTCACCAGGCAGATGTTTCAGCTGACACCAGTCAGAAGTTTCAGTTGACACCAGGCAGATGTTTCAGCTGACACCAGTCAGATGTTTCAGCTGTCACCAGGCAGATGTTTCAGCTGACACCCGTCAGATGTTTCAGTTGACACCAGGCAGATGTTTCAGTTGACACCAGGCAGATGTTTCAATTGACACCAGGCAGATGTTTCAGCTGTCACCAGGCAGATGTTTCAGCTGACACCAGTCAGATGTTTCAGTTGACACCAGTCAGATGTTTCAGTTGACACCAGGCAGATGTTTCAGTTGACACCAGGCAGATGTTTCAGTTGACACCAGGCAGATGTTTCAGTTGTCACCAGTCAGATGTTTCTGCTGACACCAGTCAGATGTTTCAGCCGTCACCAGTCAGATGTTTCTGCCGTCACCAGGCAGATGTTTCAGTTTACACCAGGCAGATGTTTCAGCTGTCACCAGGCAAATGTTTCAGCTGT
>NC_056510.1:42680789-42681203 GCF_014905685.2 Nematolebias whitei | reverse complement strand
GCTGTCACCAGTCAGATGTTTCTGCCGTCACCAGTCAGATGTTTCAGTTGTCACCAGTCAGATGTTTCAGCTGTCACCAGTCAGATGTTTCTGCCGTCACCAGGCAGGTGTTTCAGCTGTCACCAGTCAGATGTTTCTGCCGTCACCAGGCAGGTGTTTCAGCTGTCACCAGGCAGGTGTTTCAGCTGTCACCAGGCAGATGTTTCAGCTGTCACCAGGCATATAGATCAGCTGTCTCCAGGCAGATGTTTCAGCAGTCACCAGGCAGATGTTTCAGCCGCCACCAGGCAGATTTTTCAGTTGTCACCAGTCAGATGTTTCAGCCGTCACCAGGCAGACGTTTCAGCCGTCACCAGTCAGATGTTTCAGTTGTCACCAGTCAGATGTTTCAGTTGTCACCAGTCAGATGTTTCA
>NC_056510.1:42680172-42680689 GCF_014905685.2 Nematolebias whitei | reverse complement strand
TGTTTCAGCAGTCACCAGGCAGATGTTTCAGCCGCCACCAGGCAGATTTTTCAGTTGTCACCAGTCAGATGTTTCAGCCGTCACCAGGCAGATGTTTCAGCCGTCACCAGTCAGATGTTTCAGTTGTCACCAGTCAGATGTTTCAGTTGTCACCAGTCAGATGTTTCAATTGTCACCAGGCAGATGTTTCAGTTGTCACCAGGCAGATGTTTCAGTTGTCACCAGGCAGGTGTTTCAGTTGTCACCAGTCAGATGTTTCAGCCGTCACCAGTCAGATGTTTCTGCTGTCACCAGGCAGATGTTTCTGCTGTCACCAGACTGATGTTTCAGTTGTCACCAGTCAGATGTTTCAGTTGTCACCAGGCAGATATTTCAGCCGTCACCAGTCAGATGTTTCAGCTGTCACCAGTCAGATGTTTCAGCTGTCACCAGTCAGATGTTTCAGCTGTCACCAGGCAGATGTTTCTGCTGTCACCAGTCAGATGTTTCAGCCGTCACCAGGCAGATGTTTCAGCTG
>NC_056510.1:42678941-42680072 GCF_014905685.2 Nematolebias whitei | reverse complement strand
CTGCCGTCACCAGGCAGGTGTTTCAGTTGTCACCAGGCAGATGTTTCAGCTGTCACCAGGCAGATGTTTCTGCTGTCACCAGTCAGATGTTTCTGCCGTCACCAGGCAGGTGTTTCAGTTGTCACCAGGCAGATGTTTCAGCCGTCACCAGGCAGATGTTTCAGCTGTCACCAGTCAGATGTTTTAGCTGTCACCAGGCAGATGTTTTAACCCTAACTGTGTGTGTCAGTCTGGGTCTGTACCAGTGGAGCGAGGCGGTGATCCGGAGAGTCAGCAGACTGTGGGACATCAGAGGAGGACAGATGGTCCGTCACCACGTGCACATCCTGGTCACTCCTCGGGTCGTGGTAAGGAGCATCAAAATAAACCATAAAGTCGTAGTTGACTTGATTGACTCAGTTTTCTTCAGCTTTGATCCGTTCAGGCCCAAATGAGCTGTTTTATGTCTGATTCGTAGCCTCAGAGAATTATTATTATGATTTTTTATGTTTTTGACCTCTTGGTGTCATTCTGCATGCTCTTGCAGTAGTTTTGTTCAACTCTGCATGTTTTTTGTTTGTTATACTCACGTTGTGTCTTTCTGAGTTTGTTTTCTTTATTAATAGTAAATCCTTAACTGAGCTCAGTTTTTAAATATTTTTTGTCAGTCACCTCAATTACGACCAGTTCAGCGGTCTGCAGTTATTCTTGTAAAACTTGCACCGTTTCATGCAGGAATTAAAATCAGATGTATCTTCTGATGTGGGCTTTTGTAGAAAAACTATGACAAATATTTTACTTGTCATAGTTTTTGTACCATCTCATTAAAAAACATGTTCAATTAGGAGAAAACCTGACGAGACAGTCTCCAGATGTTCATGGAGATTCATGCAAACGCTTCTTTAGAAACCTTCCACTGCTCTCAGTTTGACGTCGCATAGTTTATAAAATTATCTTTATATTTTTTAACTCAAGCAGCAGCAGCAGCAGCAGCTAGCTGTAGCACTTCTGGGCATCCAGAGGCCACTTCCTAGTGGTGTTCATTGATTGTTTTCTGTTGAGATAACCATGTGATGTGAAACACACAGAGGTGTAAAGGTTTGAACATCCATCCATCCATCCATCCATCCATCCATCCATCCATCCATCCAT